>NC_046219.1:28382848-28720471 GCF_011004875.1 Balearica regulorum gibbericeps
TCAGAAGCAATGTGGCTTATATTAACATATTGTGTTTTTTAAGTGTGAAAGAAGACTTGTTATCAGATAATCAGCCAATTCTCATATGAGAGATGTAATCAAGTTGGTGTGATCTGCATCATATTGAGGACGTGTGATTAAAATTCTATTCTTATAAAGATTTGTTTCATATCTGAAGTGTCTATGTTCCTTTATGCTCCTTTTAAAGACATATGTCCTCTTTCAATTCACTACAACTGTATACATTATTTTCTACATAAAGAACTCTCCTTCCTATTGCATAGGGAACAAAAACAGTGATTACAGAAATTTCAGAGGAATTTGTAATCGGGGCAGGAATGGCTCAGGAAAAGATGATGCAATATACTGTTGTATAAAAACATATCAGTTACTTTAATACAACCTGATTCAATTGCTACAGAAAATCATTGCCATCTTAAAACTACTTGCAGGCCATGTTGAAATGAGTTGATAGTTTACATTTCTGCTTTCCATGTCTCTGTACTGAAAGCAACAGTCTTGCAACTGGTATCTTTGTTAACAATTTAATGAAAGACTAAGGAGTGAATCTGGAAATGTCGATCTGCAGTCCCCTGTGTACAAAAATACAGATTTTCTTTTCACTGTTTTTGGATATATGGCAACACTGCAGTGAATCTGAACCTTAATGGCATGTTTTACATGCACTCTGAATAGGACCCTGGACAGGAAGAACATCTCTTAGGTATAGTTGGCATTCAGAGAACAAGAAAGCTAAACTTGTGGGTTTTGGCACAAGAACTTTTGGATAGGCCTCAAACAACCACAAAGTCAGATAAATGAACACAAGATGCTCTGGAAAAGTGCAGGATACCATCTTTGCTAAAGAGGTCTGGTGTTTACCTGCCTGGATAAGAGAGACCTGCTTTCCTTCAAATTAAATAAATGCTAATGGAGCTGCTAGCAGCTCCATCCGCCCTCTGCTTGGAGCTATGGAGCCATTCCCTCACCAAAAAGTCTCTTTAAGCATCTCAGGTTTCTCTGCAGTCAAATTTAGCAGCATGTATCATCAATGGGGACAGTGTGGGGAATCTCGCAGAAAGCTGCTAACAGCTGAACTGCGGCTGTTCCTCAAACATCACACCACAGATAAATCAGAACAGCCAAGCACATACAACACAAAAAAATTTTTTCTTTTACAAAAGATACAGCATTAGGACTACATAATGCAGATTGCCAGGAGCAAAGCTTCAGTGGTAGAAACAGCAATTGATTAGTGCAGCAAAGTTGCAAAGACTGTACGGAGAGTGGCAGATTGTGTTGGCCTAGGTACTTCATTGCAAATATATTTTTATTTTTTTATTGAGCTATCCTCATAATGAAAAATAAAGCAATTTCACTGCATGCAGCCTTCCAGAACAGTAATTTTTGGTGGTTAAAACCAGGAAACTCCTCCCATGCTTCTTGCAAGTTTTCTTCAGGTTGAAGATGGTAGCTCCTACTTAACTGTATCTCTGGCAACACTAGAGGCACCAGCGTTTGCCTGCTGTCTAAATGATTCTCCAGGTTTAGCCTTGAATAGATTTTTTTGACAGTGAATGCAAGATTCCTGTTAGCCTATCCATCCAGGACAGTAAAGTCTGGGGTACTTTGTACACTGTGATCTATATATGTAATTTGTTTATTGTTTCTGTTGCTGTTTCAATCCTACGTGTTTCAAAGCATAAAAACATAAAGTTCCTACTGAGAAAGTAATAGTGAAATAAAAGGTCAAACCTTTTAGTACAGTGGCAGGTAAACAGTGAGTTTTGGCTGCCACTTTTAAATTTGTGGTAGATGTTATTTATGCTGTTAGGTACTCTGCTTCATCTCCACTTTCACTCTCTTTTCTGAGACAGTTTCAGACTAGAAGATATCCAAGGTATTTTAGTTATAACTTCTCCCTCTTGTGCTTACACTGCTCTGCTCTCTTCCACTGCATGGTCAGACAGGTTAGTTTCCTGGATTTTGCGCTGAAATGGAAGAGAAGCACTCACATGGACAGAGATTGGTCTCAGTGACTAAATGTCAGATGATGTGAATCAACTGTCCAAAGAACAGCACATACAGGGAGTTCAGCCTCCCCAAGGACAGCTGAGTCCTTTCTGATGCCCTGCTCATCAGAGGGCTGGACTGAGAGCCAAGGCTGTTTGAACAGTCCGTGAGTTATGGCTAACACTTGGACTGTAGCAAGGAGGCTCTAAGTGTGCAAACCCGGCCTGTTCCTGTGCAGCTCTGCTCAGCTGGCAGCCTGCTTGGCAGCCTTTTGCTGAGTGAATTGCAGTGAGCTGTTTGAAAAATGAAGGGATGCTGCATGGATTGAGGGGTTAAACACTGACTGCATATGAACTAGAAAGTGTCTTCAGGTGTAGGCAGTAGAGTGGGATGTGAGTAAACAGCAGCACTGGAATATGCAGTGCTCGGGAATTATGGGATGGTACCAGACTATTATCTCAGCACAAGTCAATTGCATCTTCACTCAGCTAACATACTTAGTTGCCTCTTCACTGAAAAGTGGATCATTTGGAGCTTGTATTAAGGAAAAATATGGACTTCAACTTCTATCTACACTTGTGGTGGCTCAAAGAGCATATTCAATATATGCATGATTATAATGTGAGGTTTGAGAATTGTCACTAAAACCAGTGTAGGAGCAGAGGACCAGCCTGAAGTGTCAAAAAATAACTCCTAGCAGTCTCAGGAGCAAGGGAACTATTACCACATAATTCTGAAGACAGAGCGCAGCAAGGTTGCCTAGGCTTAGCTGAGTGGTAGGGATGGAGTCACCTGGAAGTGACTCAATGTGGGTTTTCCCACCTTCAGAGACAGGTTAAAGGACATATCACTAGCTTGTAGGTGCTAAGAATAGTCTCTTCAGCTTGCAGGTTGGGCTTTGCATAATTATATGTTGTGAACCAAAGGAAAACAGGATACATTTCAATGTATTGTCCTTGCTTCTTCAGGTAGACTGAGCTTCGCTTGCCATAAGTGAGTGCTTCCACTACTTTCTTGAGAGACTCTGCAATTGCACGTGATTGGGAGGTGAATAGAAATAAAAACCTCACATGTTAAGGTTGAATATAGTTAATTTTTCTGCCTGAATATGTTAGGCTGTACTTAAAGTACAGGGAGCTTCTATGTGCTGGAGGTTGCACTGAGCAGTTATCTGTCCAGGATTTAACTAGCTCACAGCATTACGGTGGAGTCACTGGGCTGGAAGAGAATTTGCTGGCTTGTGCTGGTGTCCCATGGCACAGTTAAATATACCTATATGTCCACTTAAGAGAGAGGTTTTTCTAGGAGCCCTCCAAAGAAGGAGGCCACAGTATTTCCAGGCAGCATATCCTACTAGACTGCCTTCCGTGATGTTAGAAAATTGCCCTAATATCAGACCTTCATCTTTCTTACTGAAATAAATGGATTCAATTCACTGCTCCAAAACTGGTCATAGTCTTGCAAAGATGACATTCAACTATTTAAATTCCGTTTATTTAAAATATTATTTGTGTTAAATATTGAGGGAAGAGTCTTGAAGTTAATTGCAAATCATTCACTTTTGTGACTGGTGATTTCCTTTGCAAGTTTGAATTATGCAAAACTACAGAAGGCTTTTTTTTTTTTAAGTCTGTCAAATTTTGATGGATAATTTTTTTATCCATAAATCAGTGCTTGGGAATTTGACCTTTTAAAAATAGAATTTAGGGTCCAGATAAACCAAGAGAAAATGTATGGATACAAAAGGCACTCTTTTTATTTCTGCTGCAGAGAGGTGTTGAGTAGAGATAAGTGTCCCAGATATTGTTCTGCTATTTAGATGATTATGGTAATGTCAGTGGAACTGGTTGCTGTGGAAACCAATCTCCTTCTTTCCATTCTCTTTCTAATACCATATTTGTGAATTAAGTCACTGATTCAACTGAAAATTAATTTGAATTGGGGCATTCTGAATTCATTTAGGAGTCACAGTTATGTACACAAAATGGTACTTTACCTGAGGTTGTCTTCAAGAACTATGAAAAAATCCCCAAATCTGTCTTTAAAAAAATAAATAAATTTTGTTTTAACTGAGCTAAATGGATTTGCAATTTGATGGTGCCAGATATTCAGGATGTGAATTACCACCACTGTTGAGAGCTTTGACTTATCTAGTAATTAATTTGATAGGACTATGTACCAAAACCTTTGAGGTTTTTGATCTGCAAGATTGTAAGATAAGTTGTGGAAAAAAAAGGATTAATGTGCCAGCAATAGTGTAAAAAAAAAGTCTCAGTTTTTCACTGATATGTCTGTACATAATTTTTGCATTTGGTTCTTTGCCATCTTTTTTTATTGGTTAATTGTGCATTTCCCATGAAAGTAGGTTCAAGTCCTTTAATGTATTACACTACAGTTTTATTACATCTTCCTTCCCCCATACCTCCATGGTACTTTAAGCATAAGTGGGTACTTTTGCCTTTGAGGCAGGTACACATCACAAAATTAATGTAATTACAGAGAGATCTGGATAGACTAGAGAGCTGGGCAATCACCAATTGTATGAAATTTAACAAAAGCAAGTGCAAGATTCTGCACCTGGGACAGTGTAATCCTGATTATACATATAAATTGGGGGACGAGAGGCTGGAGAGCAGCCCCGCGGAAAGAGATCTGGGGGTTTGGGTTGATGGCAAATTGAATAAGAGTCAACAGTGTGCCCTGGCAGCCAAAAGGGCCAAATGGGTCCTGGGGTACATGAAGCACACCATAGCTAGCCAGTTGAGGGAGGTGATTGTCCCACTCTGCACTGCACTGATGCGGCCCCACCTTGAGTACTGTGTGCAGTTTTGGGTGCCTCAATACAAGAAGGTCATCAAACTATTAGAGCGTGTCCAGAAGAGGGCGACCAAGACAGTGATAGGTCTCGAAAGCAAGACTTATGAGGAGCGGCTGAGGTCACTTGGCTTGTTCAGCTTGGAGAAGAGAAGGCTGAGGGGTGACCTCATCACAGTCTAGAACTTCCTCAAGGGGGGCAGTGGAGGGAGAGGTGATGATCTCCTCTCTCTGATGACCAGAGATAGGACACTATCTGGAGCACCTCTCCTATGAGGATAGGCTGAGAGTGTTGGGATTGTTCAGCCTGGTGAAAAGGCAGCTCCGGGGAGATCTAATTGCAGCCTTCCAGTACCTAAAGGGGACCTACAGGAAAGATGATGAGGGACTGTTTATCAGGGAGCTGACGTGGTTTAGCCCCAGCCGGCAGCTGAGCACCACACGCCGCTGGCTCACCCCTCCCCCAGAGGGATGGGGAGGAGAAGGGAAAAACAAAGGCAAAGCCTCTTGGGTTGGGATAAGGACAGTTTACTGGGACAGCAAGGGAGAGGGAAACAATCAACAACAGTGCTGATAACGGAATGTTCACAATGGGTGATAACAGAAAGCAATTTACCAATCCGATGACTGACCAACCGGACGCTCAGCCTGTCCAGGAGCCACGCCGAACCCGCCCCTGCCTGACTAGCCCCCTTTTATGGTGAGCATGACGTCACATGGTATGGAATAGCCCCCGGCCAGCTTGGCTCACCTGTCCTGGCTCCTTGTGAAAATTAACTCTGTCCTAGCCAGAACCAGGACATTATCCACCCCTTATTCTCTACCATCTACATCATGCCCAGATTATTTCACAGATATCATTCCCTTACTCTATGGGCCATAACTCTAAAATGTCTGTTGGGTTCATTTAGTCCATGGCTTTGGGTTCCATCTGCCATTACAGTCTCTCAGGGCAGGAGCAATGGTGCGTGCTGCTGGACTGTTGCACGCTGCATCTGGAGTTTTCACGGCTGGTGTATCTGGTATGGTCCATGCTCGCAGTCTGCACGTTGAAGATGTGATTTTTCAATGAAGTTCCTGGGCACCAGTTGCTGAGGTCAGTTCTAGTTCCATCATCGTGGCACTTTGTTCAGTTTCAAAGTCCATGCTTCATATTAGTTTTGGGTGATTCTTATGGTCATACCGTTGATACAGTATATCGCTATTAATATCATACAATTTAATTTATTGGCTATTCTCACCCAAAATCAAATCCCCTTGGGGTACACACCGGACTTCCCCATCCTTTCTCATCACCCGCCAAGTGCACCCTGGTCCCTGAGCAAAAGCAATCCCGCAGATGGGCTTGCCTTTGCCTGAAGCAGGGATAACCCAAACTGTTTTTCCCAAAATATTTTTCATGCGCACTACAGGAACTTTATCCCCTTCTACTGGGCGTGGAAATTTTGACTGGGCAGGGCCAGCTCGATTGGCAGATCCCCTAGTGTTAACTAACCAGGTGGCCTTTCCTAAATGTGTGTCCCGGTGTTTGAGGGTCCCACCACCCATTGCTCTCAGGGTAGTTTTTAGCAGTCCATTGTACCTTTCCATTTTCCCAGAGGCTGGTGCATGATAGGGGATGTGATACACCCACTCAATGCCATGCTCTTTGGCCCAGGTGTCTATGCGGTTGTTCCGAAAATGAGTCCCGTTGTCTCAATTGTCTCTGGGGTGCCATATCGCCACAGGACTTGCTTTTCAAGACCCAGGATAGTGTTCCGGGCAGTGGCATGGGGGACAGGATATGTTTCCAGCCACCCAGTGGTTGCTTCCACCATTGTAAGAACATAACGCTTGCCTTGGCGGGTTTGTGGGAGCGTGGTGTAGTCGATTTGCCATGCTTCCCCATATTTCTATTTCAGCCATCATCCTCCATACCACAGAGGCTTTACCCGCTTGGCTTGCTTGATTGCAGCGCATGTTTCACATTGATGGATGACCTGTGAGATGGCGTCCATGCTCAAGTCTACACCTCGACCACGGGCCCATCTATGTCGCATCTCTTCCTTGATGGCCTGAGGTGTCATGGGCCCACCGAGCTATAAATAACTCACCCTTATGTTGCCAGTCCAAATCCACTTGGGCCACTTCAATCTTGGCAGCCTGATCCACCTGCTGGTTGTTCTGATGTTCCTCAGTGGCCCGACTCTTGGGTACGTGGGCATCTACATGACGTACCTTTACAACCAGCTTCTCTTGCTGGGCAGCAATATCTTCCCATAATTTGGCAGCCCAGATGGGTTTGCCTCTGCGCTGCCAGTTGCTCCCCTTCCACTGCTGTAACCACCCCCACAGGGCATTGGCCACCATCCATGAGTCAGTAGAGAGGTAGAGCATCAGCCCCTTTTCTCTTTCAGCAATGTCTAAAGCCAGCTGGATGGCTTTCACCTCTGCAAACTGGCTCGATTCGCCTTCCCCTTCAGCAGCTTCTGCAACTCGCTGTGTAGGACTCCATACAGCGGCCTTCCACCTTCAATGCTTTCCCACGATGTGACAGGACCCATCAGTGAACAGGGCACATGGATTCTCATCTTCTGTTAGTTTACTATACGGTGGGGCTTCTTCAGCACGTGTCACCCCCTCCTCTGGCGACATTCCAAAATCTTTCCCTTCTGGCCAGTCTGTGATCACTTCCAGAATTCCTGGGCGACTGGGGTTTCCTATTCGAGCCCACTGTGTGATCAGTGCAGCCCACTTCCTCCACGTAGCGTCGGTTGCATGGTGTGTAGAAGGAGCCCTCTCTTTGAACATCCAGCCCAGCACTGGCAGTCAGGGTGCCAGGAGGAGCTGTGCTTCAGTGCCAATCACCTCTGAAGCAGCTCGAACCCCTTCATATGCAGCCAACATCTCTTTTTCAGTTGGAGTGTAAGCAGGCCTTGGACCCTCTGTATCCCCGACTCCAAAACCCTAGGGGTCTAACTTGACTCTCCCCTGGTGCTTTCTGCCAGAGACTCCAGGTTGGACCATTCTCTCCGGCTGCGGTGTACAGCACATTTTTAACATCTGGTCCTGCCTGGACTGGCCCAAGAGCTACGGCATGAACTATTCCTTGTTTCATTTGTTCAAAAGCATGTCATTGCTCAGGGCCCCATTTGAAATCATTCTTCTTCCCGGTTACGGGGTAGAGAGGGCTCACAATGAGATTGTAATTCGGAATGTGCATTCTTCAGAAACCCACAACACCTAAGAAAGCCTGTGTCTCCTTTTTGTTGGTTGGTGGGGACTGTGGGGTGCCGAATACAGGGCCATTATGAGCCAGCAGAAGGGGCCCTGGGGGAGTCCAGCTTGGCGAGAGCAGGGATTGAGCAACTTGCTTATCTTGCACTGATAAGCACTGGACCTGAACAGGGGCAGGAGATGAGCAATTTGTTCATCTTAACAAGATGCGGGCGCCTGACGGGTCTGCTCCTTAATCAACTAAGTGACGCCTGGGGTGAGGGGGAGCCTTCACAGCTTGACGTTACTTTGGTAAAACTAAACAGACCACCGCTCCTCTGTACTGAATGCCTTTGTTCTCCGCCACTTCCCCCCCCCAGCCCCGATCAACTGCACAACAAGCCTTGTTAAGGGCCAATCGACACACAATACCTGACTTAGTCCCACCTCGCCAAAAGTATAAATCTGGCATTTAGAATCCTCTTTTCTGAGGACGAGAACTCCAACTATCCGGACGGGTCGACGGGCCTGGACCTCTCTCCTCCCCAAGCAGGGACGCCTCTTTGGTAAGACTTGCGCCTCCGATTATGTCGGATGTTACCCCGGGAAAACTATCATTAACAAAAGCGCTGAACTATTAACTTGAGCTCAAAATTGTTGCAGTAAGTGCATTTATCAACGGCAATTCCGAACTTTTATATCTGTTGCCTCAATAAATTACCTATTTTTTCTTTTCAACTTTGCAAAACTGTCTCAGTGAAAGTCCTTAGTGGGGCTCTGACAGGCAAACGTTGACTCTGATAAGTGGCTACACACATAATCCTTTAGACATAAACCGTTGACCAAGTCTGGGACTAAGACTGGACCTAGCCGCACCCAGGCTCCTCTCTGAGAAGGAGTTTAGAAAGCAAGGGGGTCCTTTCTGAACCTCGTGACTCAACGGGAGGCCTCCCTCAGCCACATATCAGACTTGTACCCTTTCACGCGACAGTAAAATTGGCGTCACGGACAGGTTTGCCATGGATAAACTGCTGCAAAAATATAAGTGTGCACCATCCCAAGCGGGAATAGAATGGGCCCAACAATTTTGGAAAGATGAGGACAAAGTGATAGAGAGGATAGAACAGTGTAGAAGTGAGCAAAAGATTAAAAAAGGTAAAGGCAAAGGAATTGTTTGTGCAGTGTTGGGGGCTTGTTTATCCTGTGTACAAAGGGAAATTAAAGAGTCCCCTCCCCCCGAATGACTTGCAGATGTAGAATATGCCTCTCTCAAATCAGAAAATGAAGTATTGAAAACTTCATTAACCTTTGAAAAGGAAAAAGGTGAGAAATTGGGAACACGAGTAGATGCCCTTGTGATTGAAAACCAAAGCTTAAAAACAGAAAATAGGGAACTTAAAATGCTATTAGCCTCAGCGGAAAGGCGGGAAAAACAACTGCAGGAAAAGTTAAATCTTTTATTGAATCAAATGCCATCCTCAGTCTCAGCTGAACAGATCCGCAAATTAATACACTGTGCAGATCCCGAGACATGGGATGGAGACATCTGGTATGATAACGATAATGATGAACCGGTGGAAGATTTTGATCTTACCCCAGAACCTGTGCCTATACGACCACTGATTAAAACTGAAACTACAGATGAGGGGGATGATGATGTTCGTACTAATGTACGCACCATTCCCTGGTCTCCTGGCTGAATTAGCAAAGTTGCAGGAAAGTATTCCAGGAACCCGGAGGAGTCTGAGACGGAATACGTTGTGGCGAGTCTCCCTTACGGGGGGGGACCGAATTTTACTAAGCGAGGAAGAAGCAGGAGGCTATTGGGCCCTGGAGTTTTTTAACCACTACACCAGGCAATCATAATTATTCATTAACGACATGGGCTGCCTATTGGGCTGGCGGCATAGACCCACAAGAAAGAGGAGATCCCCTTGTTATCAAAACATCAGGATTCTCTGACTTGGCTGTGTCTGTACAAAAGGCAGCCTGCATCCAAGCAATGTATGAGAGGGATGTGTTAAGGAAATCCCCAATGCTAGCCCCTATTGACCCAGCAAGGTTAACTCCCCTCATCCGTGGCCTCCCGGACAGCCTAAAGACATATGTAGCTAATGTCCAGGATAGGATCAGAGCCACCGGGGAGGCTAATGCTGTACCTTACCGTGCACCCCGAGTTGGGAGACACAGGGATCAGTCAATTCCCACCTGGAGCGAGTTTGTACAAGAGAGAGTGAATTATGGGCGCCACATGGGTTGGATTGGACCGACCACTGGGAAACCGCCAGAACCACCCCCTCGACGAGTTCGTCAGGTCCACACCACTAAGCCTAAATCAGAGTTCAAACTAAAGTTTGATAAGGAACGTAATGATCTGTGGCGCAGAGCCTTGGCAATGGGAGTGCCACAACAGTTACTATATGGCACATCCACTGCTGATCTCCGAGCTCTGGTACAATCACTAAGCCAAAGAATTGATTCAGTAGGGGGAAGTCAGATGGCTGGAAATAAATCAATCCCTGTTAGATCCTTGCCCTCAGCCCCACAGCAGGAGCTGATTGATTTAGTAGATACTCCAACAAAAAACTTGCATCCCCGGGGAGGACAGTGAGCCACCCTGCCCGGCAAAGTGCTAACTATACAATGGCTCTTTGATAAACATCATGAACCTGTCATTGCCATTCCAGTAGGACCAAGGAGAATTTTTACCTATTTCCTCATTGATACGGGTGCTCAAATGTCAGTAATCACCAAGGAGACCGCGGAATGCCTAAATGTGAAACCCGGTCGCCGTAAGGTAAAATTTACAGGGATTGATGGGATCGTAAAGGAATGCCCCACAGCAAAAATTGCCTTGTGGCTCCCAGGCGAGAAGAAATTGACCCGCACTGAAGTACTGGTCGGTGCTGCAAACACCAACATATTGGGATTTGATGTGTTGTATGGCAGAGTGTGGAAACTCCCCGATGGGTCAGTCTGGAGCTTCGCTGGACGAGGTGATGGAGAAATAGCATGGCTTGAAGAGGACGAAACTAAAGCTTTAAACTTATTAGAGATGTCTATACCTCTACCCCATCAAGAATTACTAATGTAAAGCAATACCCCCTGCCAGCAGCCGCACATTCGGGCATTGACGGGGTGGTAACAGATTTAGAAAAAAGAGGTATTATCACTCGCACACACTCCCCCTATAATTCTCCTGTCTGGCCAGTAAAAAAGCCAAATGGACAGTGGCGGCTTACAATTGATTATAGGCGATTGAATGCCAATACTGCACCTTTAACGGCAGCCGTACCAAACATTGCAGAATTAGTAACCCAAATTCAGGGAGCGTCGCACCCATGGATGGCAACTTTAGATGTCAAAGATATGTTCTTTATGATCCCACTCCAGGAACACGATAAAGCCCAATTTGCTTTTACTTGGAAAGGGATACAGTACACCTTTAACAGGCTGCCTCAGGGATATAAACACTCCCCCACCATTGCTCACAATGCTTTGGCGAAGGTTTTATCAGAAATTCCCAGCCCACAGGGTGTCACGATATATCAATATATTGATGACATACTGATAGGAGGAGAAAACTCAGAGGAAGTCGGGCATACCATGGAAGGTATACAAGAAAAATTGATGACTTTGGGACTAGACATTCCCCCATCCAAGTGTCAGGGACCTGCCCAGGAGGTTAAGTTCCTGGGAGTTTGGTGGATTAAAGGAGCCGCCTCTATTCCCCCTGACACCCTGGGAAAAATAGAGCATGGGCAGAATCCATCTAGCATAAAGGAGTTGCTAGCAAGTTCTGGGAACCTTAGGCTATTGGCGCAAACATATCCCTGTTTTTTCTATTATCGCCCGTCCCTTATACAATCTGCTCAGGAAAGGTAAATCATGGGAATGGACTAAACAGCACGAGACTGCGTTAGAATTGTTAATAAGAGAACTGAGGCTATTTCAACAGCTAGGCCCCTTACACCCGACTGACCCTATCCATGTAGAGTGGGGATTCAGTGAACATGGTTCCCATTGTAACCTATGGCAAAAGGGACCAGAAGGGCCAGAGAGACCGCTAGAGTTTAGCTCCCATTCTTTCAATGACACCGAAATGAGATATTCAGACCTTGAAAAAGGCTTGCTATCCTTAGTGCGAGCAGTGAAAAAAGTGGAACAGATAAGAAGAGAACAGAGTGTGATCATTCGGGGACCTTTCCGTCTTCTGGATATAGTTCGGAAGGGTACGGCACCACCTGCAGGCATTGTCCAGAAGCCTACAGTCCGTAAATGGCACGCCTACCTGGAAAGTATCAATGACATCATGCCTATTACGGAAGGCAGCATTAAAGTATCTAAATTGCAGAAAGATATAGACAGCACATTGTTATTCCAAACTCCATCAAGCAAACCATCTCCAATTCAGGAGGCACCTCCTCTGAAGGAAGGCAGTGACCTTAAAGGGGTATGGTTCACTGATGCATCATCTTACAGGCAAAACAATGAGTGGAATTATAAGGCCGTGGCACTGGAAGTGGCCACGGGGGAAAAGTTAAGCGAAACAGGTAAAGGAAGTGCACAAGTAGGGGAGCTTAGGGCAGTCCTACTAGCCGCCTGACATGGTGCCAGCCATATCTATACCGACTCATATGCTGTTTTTAAAGGAGCCACAGAGTGGGTAGGCCACTGGGCAGTCAATGACTGGCAGGTAAACAGAGTCCCAGTCTGGCAAACTGACAGCTGGAAACAATTGCTAGAAATAGGAGAACAAAGGCTGCTGCATATCGGATGGGTGAAAGGACATGATCGATCAGCTTCTACCGCTGCCCAGTTCAATCAACAAGTCGATAGCCTCACACGACTACAGAAAATTGATGTCGTGAGTAATGAGCATGAATGGGAACGCTTGCTTGAATGGTTGCACATAAAACGAGGCCACACTGGGCAAACCGATTTGTATCGAGAAGGTATAGCCCGAGGATGGCCCATATCAGTAAAGCTGTGTGAGCAAGTAGTAACTGCCTGTTCACAATGTTGTCTGCGACTTAACAAAGATCATCCAAGTAAAGCACCTCCCCTGCATATCCGGGACAAGAAAACACTGTGGCACACCTGGCAGATCGACTACATTGGCCCACTACGACCCTCAGGGGGTAAAAAATACATACTGGTGGGAGTGGAAGTCATTTCAGGAGTTACCATGGCTACAGCTGTCGCAGCTGCCACTGGTGAAAACACAGTCCATAGTCTGAAGGAATGGTTTAGTACACTTCCCCTTCCTGAAGAGATTCAAAGTGATAACAGGTCACATTTTTCAGCTACAGTAGTACAAGACTGGGCAAAGGAAGAAGGCATCCGGTGGGTATTCCATACTCCTTACTACCCCCAAGCCAATGGTATTGTGGAGCGAACGAATGGCTTGGTCAAGCGATTTGCTAAAACTCATGAACCTGGATGGCATCTACGACTGTCCAGTGCCATCTATCAATTAAACAATAGATGGAGCGGAGACGGTTGCCCAAAGATGAAAGCTTTTTGTGCTTCTGCCACAACTTTAGTGCCAAAGGCAGATGTAAAACCTGGGGAATACCCTACTGGCTTTTATGCAGGCCAGCCTGTGCTGGTTAAAATGCCTCACATTGGGCCAGTGGCAATGGTACTAACAACTCCAAAGACTCTTTATGCTTGGGAAGCAAAAGACAGTTCTGGAAAACTCCATCGGATCAGCACTAGGTGGATAGTACCCACCTTCTAACCTAATATCTGCCGGTCAAATCAAGACCGAGCACTTCTTTTGTGTTCACAGGTACACCGAATGACAGGAAATTGCACCTGGGATCACGGACTCCCCTACACCAATCTAGAGTGCCCCCAAGGGCTACTGATTTTTATTTGTTGCGTATTTCTATTTCTAATTCTCATACTTATCTGGAAACCAAAGTTTTAATATGGCCATGGTTAACAAAACTGTGATATTGTTTGAAGCCATAGTTGAAATAAGTTGTGTGTTTAGTAAAATGTTGGTTTGGAATATATTCCAGGCTTAACTGTGTTTATCATTACTGCTGTTCTGTTTGTACTATTTACTGTTAAGTGGCAACCAAAGTTTTGATTATGAGCCTATTATGTGTAAGTAGTTTTAGGATAAGTTTAATATATATGTACGTGTTAGGTATAGTAATTGTGTGTGTGATCCATAGAGACTATGATCGAAGAAGTAAAAGAACCTTAGAGATGCTACAGGACAACACTGCTTTTAAGCTAATGCAAGGATTTTTTAGGATGATGGAGTGGACTCAGGGTACTACTTGCTTAATGATGCCAACAACCCCTGCGGAGGGACTCCCTTTTATGGTGATTCCTCTTGACCTAAGTGGAGCACTGTCTGATCTGTGGAAAAGAAATGACACTCTAATACAAGACTTAACATGGATGAATGTAGAAAATACTACTTCTTTAAACTATACATATCCCTTGGGCCTTAACCTTAGCAATATATGGGGTACCGATTGCACTATGCAATACTGGCCACAGAATCCTTGGATAAACCCACGCAGAGCAGCTGATAACAACAATGTACCTGCAAATATCAGTTGCACTGAGGTACCTTGGCTTAATCAGCCTCCTCGGCTGTTCTGGGGTTTGCCTATTACATTCCAATATAATGTCCCAGTAGAAGCTGAATGGTGTATTGAGTTTCCTTCTAAGTATGGATCTGACTGTGGTCCACAATCTAATAACTTATCTTATCTTGCATATGGACCACCACTGACCACAAAAAAAACGTTTTGAACAATGGGTGTGGAGATTGAGCAACTTGCTTATCTTGCACTGATAAGCACTGGACCTGAACAGGGGCAGGAGATGAGCAATTTGTTCATCTTAACAAGATGCGGCACCTGACGGGTCTGCTCCTTAATCAACTAAGTGACGCCTGGGGTGAGGGGGAGCCTTCACAGCTTGACGTTACTTTGGTAAAACTAAACAGACCACCGCTCCTCTGTACTGAATGCCTTTGTTCTCCGCCACTTCCCCCCCCAGCCCCGATCAACTGCACAACAAGCCTTGTTAAGGGCCAATCGACACACAATACCTGACTTAGTCCCACCTCGCCAAAAGTATAAATCTGGCATTTAGAATCCTCTTTTCTGAGGACGAGAACTCCAACTATCCGGACGGGTCGACGGGCCTGGACCTCTCTCCTCCCCAAGCAGGGACGCCTCTTTGGTAAGACTTGCGCCTCCGATTATGTCGGATGTTACCCCGGGAAAACTATCATTAACAAAAGCACTGAACTATTAACTTGAGCTCAAAATTGTTGCAGTTAGTGCATTTATCAATGGCAATTCCGAACTTTTATATCTGTTGCCTCAATAAATTACCTATTTTTTCTTTTCAACTTTGCAAAACTGTCTCAGTGAAAGTCCTTAGTGGGGCTCTGACAGGCAAACGTTGACTCTGATAAGTGGCTACACACATAACCCTTTAGACAGAAACAGTTGACCAAGTCTGGGACTAAGACTGGACCTAGCCGCACCTAGGCTCCTCTCTGAGAAGGAGTTTAGAAAGCAAGGGGGTCCTTTCTGAACCTCGTGACTCAACGGGAGGGCCTCCCTCAGCCACATATCAGACTTGTACCCTTTCACGCGACAGGGACATGGCTGCTGTTTTGTTGATAATATCCATTGGGATCTGAACATGTCCCTCTTGCCTCTTTATGCCTAAAAACTGGATCATCTCCTGCGCAGGTCCCTTGACCTTACTTCATTTTATGGCTAAATTGGCTTTCAGCAGGATTTGGATTATTTTCTTCCCTTTCTCAGACCCTTCCTCTGCTGAGTTGCCCCATACAGTGATGTCATCAATGTATTGCAGGTGCTCTGAGGCTTCACCCTTTTCCAGTGCAGTCTGGATCAGTCCATGGCAAATGGTGGGGCTGTGTTTCCGCCCCTGGGGCAGTTGATTCCAGGTATACTGGATGCGCCTCCAAATGAAGGCAAACTGTGGCCTGGCTATATCAGCTGTGGCATACCACTTGGCTGCCTTTGACTCCAGTTCATATTGAAGTTCCAGCATGCCTGGCATGGCAGCACTCATCAGCGACGTGACTTCATTCAGGCCATAAAGCAGAACTCTAATATTGTAGGACCTACTTTCTCTCATGCTTTAAAGCTACTGTGGGACAGCCCTGGAGATTGGCAGAACACCTGCCTGCCGATGGGAAGTGGTGAATGAATTCCTTGTTTTGCTTGTCTGCGCATGTGGCTTTTGCTTTACCTATTAAACTGTCTTTATCTCAAGCCACGAGTTTTCTCACTTTCACTCTTCCGATTCTCTCCCCAATCCCAACTGCGGGGAGTGAGCAAGCAAGCGGCTGTGTGATGCTTAGTTGCCAGCTGGGGTTCAACCAGAACACTTCCTCTGCTGGGATTAAATTTATCCTATGACAAACATTACAAAGTTAACTCAGTTTTCAGCTAGACTGCTTGCTCCTCTTCTTCAACCAAAACATCAATGTGTTATAAACATTATTCTCATCCTAAATAAAAACCACAGCACTATACTAGCTATTAGGAAGAAAATTTACTCTATCCTAGCTGAAACCAGGACAAGTGTGTCGTGGTTTAACACCAGCTGCAGCTGAGCACCACGCGGCCGCTCGCTCACTCCTCCCCCGGTGGGATGGGGAGGAAAATGGGAAGACAAAGGCAAAACCTCGTGGGCTAGGCTAAGGACGGTTTACTGGGACAGCAAATGGAGAGGGAAAATAACAACAACGGTACTTAGAATATACAAAACTGGTGATACACAATGCAGTTTCTCACCCAACGACCGTACAACTCAGACCGCACGCTCAGACCCGTCCCGAAGCCGGACTGTCCCCGAGCTACGCGTCCTGGAGCCGTGCCGCCCCTCCCTGACTAGCCCCCTTTTATGGTGAGCATGACGTCATATGGTATGGAATACATCCTTTGGCTGGTTTGGGTCACCTGTCCTGGCTGTGTCCCATCCCAGCTTCTGGTGAGAATTAACTCTATCCTAGCCGAACCCAGGACATTATCCACCCCTTATTCTATACCATCTACGTCATGTCCAGATCCTACACTTCCCAATTAATCACAACCATTTTCCCTGTCTTTGAGATATACACACACACACACACACACAGAGATATCATTCCCTTAGTCTATGGGCCATCCCTCTAAAATTGTCTGTGGAGTTCATTTAGTCCATGACGTTGGGCTCCATCTGTCATAACAGTCTCTCAGGGCAGGAGTGATGATGTGTGCTTTTGGATTGTTGCTTGCTGCATCCGGAAACTTGCAGCTGGTGTATCTGGCGTGGTCCATGCTCGAGGTCTGCGGGTTGAAGATATTGATTTCAAGGAAGTTGCTGGGTGCCAGTTGCTAAGGCCAGTTCTAGTTCCATCATCGCGGCATTCATTCTCCATTAATTTAGGTGATTCTTACTGTAATACCATTGATACAGCATATAGCAATTGTAGCAATGATAACGTATAATGACAGGGTTATTTAGCCATTAACAACGTACAATTTAATTGATTGGCTATTATCACCCAAAATCAGAACCCCTTGAGGTACACATCGGACTTCCCCATCCTTCCGCATCACCCGCCAAGTGCACCCAGGTCCTTGAGCGAAAGCAATCCCACAGATGAGTTTGCCTTTGCCCAAGGCAGGAGTAACCCAGACTGTCTTCCCCAGCATATTCTTCATGCGTACTATGGGGACAGCGTCCCCTTCTACAGTAATGGAAGTATTGATTGGGCAGGGCCAGCTCGAATGGCAGATCCCCTAGTGTTAACTAACTAGGTGGCCTTTCCTAAATGTGTGTCCCGGTGTTTGAGGGTCCCACCACCCATTGCTCTCAGGGTAGTCTTTAGCAGTCCATTGTACCTTTCCATTTTCCCAGAGGCTGGTGCATGATAGGGGATGTGATACACCCACTCAATGCCATGCTCTTTGGCCCAGGTGTCTATGAGGTTGTTTCGGAAATGAGTCCCGTTGTCTGACTCAATCCTTTCCGGGGTGCCATGTTGCCATAGGACTTGCTTTACAAGGCCCAGGATAGCGTTCCAGGCAGCGGCATGGGGCTCGGGATATGTTTCCAGCCATCCGGTGGTTGCTTCCACCACTGTAAGAATGTAATGCTTACCCCCCATAGTGCGGGTTTGTGGGCGTGTTATGTAGTCAATCTGCCATGCTTCCCCATATTTATATTTCAGCCATCGTCCTTCATACCAGAGAGGCTTTAACGGCTTGGCTTGCTTGATTGCAGCGCACGTTTCACATTCATGAATAACGTGTGAGACGGCGTCGATGGTCAAGCCCACCCTTTGATCACGAGCCCATCTATATGTGACATCCCTTCCTTGGTGGCCTGAGGTGTCATGGGCCCAACGAGCTATAAACAATTCACCCTTACGCTGCCAGTCCAAATCCACCTGAGCCACTTCAATCTTGGCAGCCTGATAGACCTGCTGGTTTTGGCCCAACTCTTGGGTGCGTGGGCATCTACGTGACGTAGTTTTACAGCCAGCCTCTCTAGCCGGGCAGCAATATCTTGCCACAATGGGGCAGCCCAGATAGGTTTGCCTCTGCGCTGCCAGTTCCTCTGCTTCCATTGCTGTAACCACCCCCACAGGGCATTGGCCACCATCCATGACTCAGTATGGAGGTAGAGCATCGGCCACTTTTCTCTTTCAGCAATATCTAAAGCCAGCTGGATGGCTTTCACCTCTGCAAACTGACTTGATTCACCTTCTCCTTCAGCAGCTTCTGCAACTCATCATGTAGGACTCCATACAGCAGCCTTCCACCTCCGACGCTTTCCCACGATGCGACAGGACCCATCAGTGAACAGGGCATATTGCATTTTATTTTCTGGTAGCTTATTATATGGTGGAGCTTCTTCAGCACGTGCCACCTCCTCCTCTGGCGACATTCCGAAATCTTTGGCTTCTGGCCAGTCTGTGATCTCTTGCAGAATTCCTGGACGATTGGGGTTTCCTATTCGAGCCTGCTTTTATGATCAGTGCAGCCCACTTACACCACGTAGCATCAGTTAATGATGTGTAGAGGGGGGCCCTCTCTTTGAACATCCAGCCCTGCAGCAGCAGTCAGGGTGCCAGGAGGAGCTGTGCTTCAGTACCAATCACTTCTGAAGCAGCTCGAACTCCCTCATATGCTGCCAATATCTCTTTTTCAGTTGGAGTGTAGCGGGCCTTGGACCCTCTGTATCCCCGACTCCAAAACCCCAGGGGTCAGCCTCGAGTCTCCCCTGGTGCTTTCTGCCAGAGACTCCAGCTAGGGCCATTCTCCCTGGATGCAGTGTGGAGCACATTCTTTACATTCAGTCCTGCCCGGATGGGCCCAAGATCTACGGCATGAGCTATTTCCTGTTTAATCTGTTCAAAGGCTTGTTATTGCCATGGGTCGCATTTGAAATTGTTCTTCTTCCAGGTTACGTGGTAGAGAGGGCTTACAATCAGACTGTAATTTGGAATGTGCTTTCGCCAGAAATCCACAACGCCTAAGAAAGCCTGTGTTTCCTTTTTGTTGGTTGGTGGGGACATAGCTGCTATTTTGTTGATAATATCCATTGGGATCTGACGACGCCCATCATGCCATCTTATTCCTAAAAACTGGATCTCCTGTGCAGGCCCCTTCACCTTACTTCGTTTTATGGCGAAGCCAGCTTTCAGAAGGATTTCGACTATGTTCTTCCCTTTCTCAGAAACTTCTGAGTTGCCCCATGCGATGATGTCATCAATGTATTGCAGGTGCTCTGGAGCTTCACCCTTTTCCAGTGCAGCCTGGATCAGGCCATGGCAAATGGCGGGGCTGTGTTTCCACCCCTGGGGCAGTCGATTCCAGGTGTACTGGACGCCCCTCCAAGTGAAAGCAAACTCTGGCCTGCACTCTGCTGCCAAAGGGATCAAGAAAAATGCATTAGCGATATCACTTGTGGCGTACCACTTGGCTGCCTTTGACTCCAGTTCATATTGAAGTTCCAGCATGTCTGGCACGGCAGAACTCATCGGCGGTGTGACTTCTTCATTCCGGCCACGATAGTCTACCGTCAGCCTCCACTCTCCTTTGGACTTCCGCACAGGCCATATGGGACTGTTAAAGGGTGAGTGGGTTCTGCTGATCACTCCCTGACTCTCCAGTTGATGAATCAGCTTATGGACGGGAACCAGGCACTCTTGGTTGGTGCGGTATTGCTGCCAGTGCACGGTTGTGGTATCGATTGGCACCTGTTCTTCAACCCTCAGCAACCCCACAACAGAAGGGTCCTCTAAGAGACCGGGCAGACTAGACAACGATTCAATTTCCTCCGCTTCCAAGGCAGCTATTCCAAAAGCCCACCTGTAGCCTTTTGGGTCCTTGAAATACCCTCTCCGGAGGCAGTCTATGCCAAGGATGCACGGAGCCTCTGGGCCAGTCACAATGGGGTGCTTTTCCCAGTCATTCCCAGTTAGACTCCCTTCAGCATCCAGTACAGTTAACTGTTGGGATGCCCCTGTCACTCCAGAAATATAGATGGGTTCTGCCCCTTCATAGCTCGATGGCATTAGGGTACACTGTGCACCGGTGTCCACTAGAGCCTTATACTCCTGTGGATCTGACGTGCCAGGCCATCAGATCCACAGAGTCCAATGAACCCAGTTGTCCCTTTCCTCCACCTGGCTGGAGGCAGGGCCCCTCCAATCCTGCTCATCATTTTCGCTACTCACTTCTTGCAAAGATGACTTAGAAGTCCCTTCAAGAGGATTATAAGTATGAGTAGGCCTTCTACTCGGTCTAGGGGGCTGCCTGCTGGAAACTGGAGCAGCATTTTTCTTGGAAGAATCCCCTTTCATTACTGTTTTGTCTTCCAGCTCACATACTCGTACCTGTAGGGTTGAGGTAAGTTTTCCATTCCACTTCCTCACATCCTCTCCATGGTCTCACAGGGGGACTGTTTGTGTGTACCCTCTATAAGCAGAGGAACGCTTACTCCTAAAAGCTGAAATACTGGTCTGTACAGGTGGGGAGTAAGACATATCCTGTTTGAATTGTCGGACCTCCTGGGACAGTTTCTCCACAGCCGAGACGAGGGAGGAAGAGACACTCTCCTCATATTGCCAGGGTCAGCCAGCCACTTCATCCACTGTTGGCGCCTCTTCACTTTTCCAGCCCATTACTGCCAGTGAGTTGGCGTACGATGATGGTGCACTCTGTACAAACTTCTGCCACATGGGTCGTGTGCACTGGACTTCATTGGGGTTAGTGGTCAACTGCACGTTGTCCAGGTTATAGTAAACCATCTCCTGCATGGCTGATTCCCTCAAGTACTGGATAACTCTCTCCATGGTGATCCACTTGCCTGGCCAACATACAACATCTTCGCTGAAGGGATACCTTTCCCTCACACTTGACAGGAGTCGCCTCTGGAGGCTGAAGGATTGTCTCTTTGTTCCAATCGCCTTGTCAATGCCTCCTTCCCTGGACAGGGATCCCATCTGCTTGGCCTCCCTACCCTCTAATTCCAGGCTAGTGGCCCCGTTATCCCAGCATCGGAGCAGCCAGGTAATAATGTGCTCCCCTGGAAGGCGGCTGAAATCTTTCCGCATATCTTGCGGCTCACTCAGGGACGGGGATCGGGTGATTACCTCTGGTTCTGGCTCTTCTTCTTGTTCTCGTGATGGTCCCGGTTCATCATCATCATCCTTCACTAAGCGAACTGATTTCTTTGTGTATTTCTTCATGTGTATAGGCGTGACTGAAACCGGTATGGGTTGGTCTTCTTAGTTGCAGTGCCTGTCACTGGGGTTTGGGTATCCGCAGTGCCTGTCACTCTGTTCTCCCTCTCTTCCCCCTGATGGCACTGCCTACTATCGATCAGTATTTGGTAGATAGTGGTCAGGGCCCAGCACAGGGTGGTAATTTGTGCCTCCTTGGAATAACCACAACATTTTCCCTTTAAATATTCTATCACTTCATCAGGATCCTGTAGTTGTTCAGGAGTGAAGCTCCAAACCATTGGGGATGTGAAGGTCTCTAGATACCTGCCCATATTCTCCCACATGCCACGCCAGCCCTGACTATTCAGCCTCAGGGAAGATCCCTGGGTGGTATTCTTAAAACAATTTTTGGTAACACTGAACAGGACTTGAAACACATTCAGGACACCTAGCAATAGGAACATGTTGGCTTGAACATCCCAAGGATATTCTAAATTCTCAAAAGCTGTTGTAACCAGCCAAAAGGGAAAAGGGGAGGTGAAAGAGTGGGAGAAGGTATCCCCCCCTGTCTTCCCCATAGATATGGTGAGATTATTAATCAATTCAAAGAGATGTCGTTCGAGGTATTGGCATGACAGCAATGTCACATACAAATACCAGCTTAGGCTCATGACCATTGATGTTACCTTATCATAAGTCGATATCACACAGTACAACACAATGAGAATGCTGACCTCTCTCCCAGAAGTGATAAACAGCACCGTAGGGAATACATAAAGTACAGGTTTACTTACCACAGCCACGTGACCAAACAAAACACCATTGTGACCAGTGACTGTTTAAATAACATTATAAATACTTATCACAACTTTGTTTTTAACATGCTCCTGTCAGATCTGTCATTATCTCAACCCTTCAGGCCCCACGTTGAGCACCAAAAAGGACTGTCATTGTTTTACCCCAGCCGGCAGCTGAGCACCACACGGCCGCTTGCTCATCCCTCCCCCCTGGCAGGATGGGGAGGAGAATGGGAAGACAAAGGTAAACCTCGTGGGTTGGAAAAAGGACAGTTTACTGGGACAGCAAAGGGAGAGGAAAATAGCAACAACAGTACTTAGAATATGTCGACCGACCGGACACTCAGCCCACGCTCAGACCTTCCCAGAGCCACACTGAGCTGCCCCTCCCTGACTAGCCCCCTTTTATGGTGAGCGTGAGGTCACATGGTATGGAATAGCCCCCTGGCCAGCTTGGCTCACCTGTTCTGGCTCCTTTTGAAAATTAACTCTATCCTAACCGAAACCAGGACACTGGTTCAGCCTAATGCAAATGTGCTTCAAAAGAAAAACTGAGACCTGTTCAGATATTCCCAATTCATAAATAAAAGTTAAATAGTTCATATAGCATTTTTCTTTTGAAATTTAGCTGCCTGCAAATCATGGATAATCATAGATTAATACATTTCAAAGAGAAAGCCTTGTTACTTTACCTCAGGGCACAATAATTTCTGCTTTTAGAAGACTGACCTGGGTACAGTGCTCTAATTCCAAAAGTTACCCTCTTAGTTAAATTATTAACTGGAAGGTTGTCTGTCCTCCACCTTCCTCTTTTGCCTGTTGCTGTTTCAGGTATTCTTTTCAATTCTTTCAAGTGCTTATTTTTGTTGGAAAAACTTATGCTCAAATATTAAAGGTATTAGGAGGAAAGCTCTTTGTTCTGCAAAAAGTGAGTGATGTGTTTTTATATCTTTTTAGGCTATTTGACTAATTCTCCCTTTGGGGATCCAGGCCATTTATGGCTCTTGGTTTAAAATGAGACATTTCTTTAAATGAAGAGAAGACAGCATGGACAAATGATATAGCAGAAACCTGTCAGTTGTTTTCTTGGTTATAGAATTGGCTTGCTATCTAGTTTCCCACAGTCCCCAGCTTTTCTTTTTTTCCCAGTGATTCTCTGAAAATGCACAGGTTCAATGTGTTAGCATCTGGGGCATTTGATCATTCCATATACTTAATCCAACATGATACATGGATTCCTTTTGTACTTTTGAGTAGTCATTACTCTGAGCTGACACTACCGTTTATTTTGCAATATTGAACAACCCGGTTGGCTTCTTTATCAAGGAACTACATTACAGATTAACCATACTATCAATGCTAACACTTATATTATGATAATGGGTAAAGACTTGGGAGCAGACTAGAGATTGAAAATGGATGAAACTAGGCATTAGGGAGGCAAAGGGATTTCCTCAAATTCTATTTTTAAACACTAATAACACTGTAGCTGTGTATGCTTCCCATCTACAGGCGGTAGTGTCCAATGTAGAATGAAGACCAGGTCACGCTAAACACATTTTGTCTGTGCTTATCTATGAGTGTACTAAGGATACTGATTGAGGCCACTGGGGGTTTTTTTATGTAGAATTTCTCAAATAATATTTATTTCTTTAATGGAAATAATACAAGTGATGTTCTTCTAGTCTCAAGAATCCATGGTAAAGCACAGTGGAGTTTTATTAATAAATAGCCTGCCAATTTCTCTTTTTTATGGGGACCTCTGTGATTTCAGGCAGAATTTCCAATTTATTTGGAAGATGTGAGAGTTTATTTTAATTGTGCAGTGAATATTCTCGATGTAGTTATGTAGTTCATTTCTTCTAAGAAAGGAAGAATAGCAGGCACAATGTTTCATAACCATGAGATGTAGCTTGTATAAAGGAGAGCTTTGCTATATTAAGTAGTTTTGTAACCATTCTAGGTGGTATCTAAGCAATTTGGCTATGTCTGGTTGGCTGCATACAAAGGCCTTTAGTGTTGTGTGGCAAGTGATAATCCTGTCATTTTAGGAACAGTCTTAAACTGGAAAACGTTGCAAGCCTTTATAGTGTCATACTTTCAGGAGCAAGGCTTAAATGGAAGGCAGAGAATGAATACCTACACAGCTGCTATTACATGTTTATTTCCAAAAATACTTTTTAAAAATCCGTCAATGCCTTAAGAATTCACATTCTGTTAAAGCTGTTCTTTACTTGATGCTTTGTCAAATACACTGGATATTGTTTGGGAGTCATTTTTCTCAGCTGAAAACTTGATTGCCTTTTAAATGATTTTATGGTTGGCATTAAATGTTCCATGAAGCACAGGAATGAAAATGAGTGCAAACATTTCACGCTTTAATGGTTGTAACGGCAGTCCATGCAGCGATCTGGTGCTTCAAAAATAACCTGTGACTAATCACTTAGTGACCACATCATTGTACTGAGATCCCCAGTAAGACTGTTCGTGAGATATCCTGACATACGTCTTGCTGGTTTGCAAAGTGACAATTTGTGATTTGTTTCTATACGCACAGTTGTGTGCCCTGGTTTGTATTGCTGAAAGTGGCCCTAATAGTGTCAGGAAGGGCTGTGGGGAGCAGTGCAGTGAACCTCTCATTGTGGGACTGCATAGAAGGATGGGAACAAAGAAGAGGGAAAGGACAGTAGTTCCTGTGGCCCTTGCCTTTCTCTTTCTCTTTTGCCAAATATATTGCATTTTTGGAGGGAGAGGGAATGAACAGAAACCTGTCAGGCTTGCAATGATAAATATACTGTGCTGTTTTGTGGGTTTTTTTAATAGTCCTTTTGATTTTTAGTAAACATGTTTTAAACTGCTCTGTGATTACAGGTCAAGTCAGAGTTCTTCATTTTTATACAAATAGAATTTAACCCATTTTTTCTTTAATAAATCAACTGCTTGATTTTTTTCCCCTGTGTGTTGTGACAGCATATTAAAGAAAAATTAGAAAAATGCAATAGAGTTCAGTTGAGCAGGGCATCTTCCAAAGATGATGTAGCCCTTAAACTGGGTGTTACCCTTTAAAAAACAGAATTATTTATGCTTGATTTAAAAGCTTACTGCTTAAAATCTTCTAATAAATGACACTCATCATGCTAATAATGAGTCAGTCTTTTTTTTTTTCTTGTGAGACCATGTTGTTGTATGATTTGAGTCTTTCAGTTTGAGCCTCTCAAAGCTAAATTTAATCACAGAGTTGCTGAAAATCATTTTTAAGAAGTTACTGAATTAAATAGGATAGCTAACTGCTTTAAGTGCTTTAAGTACTATCCTAATACGAAGTTACAGAATAATTCAGAGCTTTTACTGTGTCAATGAAAGTATTATTTTTAGATGACAAAATTGTGAAACTGAGGTCTTGTTCACTTTTGATCATTCAAAATGACATAGGGCTATTGAAACAAAACAAGGATATTAAACTCCATGTTTGGACCAATATCTGACATAACTATTTGTAAGAAACACTCCATTATTTAAGTTGTATCTCTTGTGAAATATCTGAAGGATTTTTTGCGTAAAAGGCATGAATGATTTAATCTTGTATGTTTTCAGAAGCAATGAGACCTCAGCTCTCTGGTTAGGTGTTTTGCATTTATCTCTACTCTTAAAATGGAAAATACTTGCTCTTCAGGCCTTGGCTGACGTAACTCATGTCTGTTTTGCATAGAAGTACTTGGAGAATGCTCTAGATACAGGACATATTATATTCATGTACTGTGAGATGATGTCTTCTCTTGGAGAAGTCCAATATAAGACAATTCTGCCTATAAAGTAATTTCGCAGCTCTGTAAGATTTTCATATTAAAACAACTCAGGTCTGATCCTTTCTTTATTTATTTGCAGCATTTGGACTCTTGCTATAACTTACTCTCTTATACAGCTCTAAAAAGCAGGACCAATTATTTAATCTTGAAGATGATGTACTAAAAATAAAATGGAAAAACATAAGGAAACATCAACTTTGAACTGGGCCCTATGGAATAAAATTCAAATAGATCATGAGCATTTGTATTATCCTATTTATTATTTGAATATAAATGGATTTTCACAAAGGAGAGGTATAACACAATTGGTTAGGTGGATGCCAATGGCATAACAAAATTACTGCACTTTTAAAACACTTGTGAGCCCTGGTAGACAGACATTCAGCTAACACATTAACTTACTTTTCCAAATAGCCTGCAAGATTGGATTTGTAAAATTTATCTTTCAATTTGCGAGTGGTGCAAACTGTTACTGGAGTGCTGTGTTGAGTTGTGGAGACTGAAGTTCAAGGATGATGAAAAATTAGAAAATACTCAGGCAATATGACTTGTCATGAAAGGACTCAAGGAGTTCAATCAAATTGCTTAGAGAGGACTGAAAGTTGGACAGGATTAAATGGCTTAACATTGAAGCAAGACAAATTCAGATGACTGAGGAGCCTTTTTTTTTTTTTCATTTGAGTATAGTCAATCATAGAACTAGTCATTAAGATTGCCATGGAGTCTTCATTGTGGCAACATTTTTAATCAACCTTGGATGTTTCAAGAATACATCTTCTCATTCGAATGAGAATTATATCTAGGCAATCATTTAGTCTGGAACGTGCAGGCAATCAAGTTTGATCACAGTGATTATTTCCAATTTTATAATTGATGTAAGCCATTTTAAATTAGAAGTAGGGAAAGGGGTAATATATTGGAGTACTGTTAGAAGATTTCATGTGTATAAATTTTTTTAATGGTCTTGGATAGACTTTCCAATTAAGTGCATAGGATTGATGCTGAAAACATTTTGAAATTTTTGTTACATTGCACTAAATATTCTTCTAATAAAAGAACCTCAAATGTTCACAAAGGTTTTTGTTGTGCACAGGTTTAAGATTGTGCAGTATTTTCTGCTCTTTGGAGGTAAATGAAAAGCAATTTGCTTCAGAAATTCTTGCTTTGCTTCAGAAATTTGCTTCAGAAATGCTTGCTTGCTGACATTTAACAAGTCTGTGAGCAGTTAATCGAAAAACATATTGAGCCATACATGTCACCCATATTAGCTGCTCTCTACTGTGGGACATCAGTGGTCATGTGGTCATATTTTAACGTCCAGCAACTACTGTTTAAAATAAAAAGTGTGATTTTGGTATTTATCCAAAGTTAGAATTTCTCATACTGCTTCATACTCAAACTTACCAGCAAAACAAGCAGAGCAGAATGAAGGTTTGGTAAGACATGCTTCATGTTAGAAAGATCAACTTCATCTTTTGTAATTCTTCAGTCACAATGTGTGCTGTATGATTTGGGTTGGGTTTTTTTGTCTGTCATCTTAAAAAGTTGATCACGTTGTGAACTGATTATAGGCCTGCACTACTATGCAGGTCTTCTAAGAATGCATAGAACCGTAAGTTCTTTTGATGTGTGCCTTCTTACAGGTGTGTTTCACCTGTTTCTATGAGCACAATAGTTCCATTTCCACTCATTAACTTGGTATTGTTCTCTTTTATTTTCTGGATTGATCTGTCTGCTCTTACAGCTACAAGGAAATGTTCAGCAACCTCAGTATTAATTTCTGAATTGTTGGCTTATTTTTGTCATGGCCACTTGAAATTTACCAAGCTGAGAGATACAGATAGGCTCTCCTATTTGCTTTTGATCAACTCCATCAGAATAACACTTTTATTACGAGTGAGTGTTTTGCCATTCTCAAGGTGACACGTTGCTGATTTTATCCCTTCACTTCAATCATGAGAAAATTCTTATAAAGAGAGAAGATCAAAGATATATGCAGTCTCATGAAAAATATTAAAAGCTTCTTCAAAAGCAAATATCAAATACTCAAGGCATTCTCCTTCACTCTTCATCAAGCAAGTGCACCTCTCTTTCAAGGGAGAAAAAGACATGATGTATTCCAAAAGCCTTTCAGCCAAACAAATTTAATGACTTGCCATTACCAGTATTTTCTGCCTATCTTACTATATTACTCAAATTCTGTCTTACCAATAGGCTTAGAGAGAGCATTTTTACAGTATAGACTCTTTAGATTCCAATAATCTACAATATACCATGACATTTATTTATCAGTCTAAATTGTATAGAAGAGAATAGTGATTATTTCAATCTTTGGCTGACTGTAGAAAAATGTTCATGCAACATTTACTTTACCACACATTTTTTCCTTTTTACCAAAATATTCAGTTACTCTTCTTGTTCTATATCATGTTAGCCCATCCCTAAGAGAAAATAAAAATAAATTATTTCAATTCTGCTCCAAGAAATAACTTTTTAATGATGACGGTATAGGCTTACATGTTTATCCTCCCTTTTTTTCTAGACAGTTTTTTATATCAAGTGGAAATATACTATAAGTATAGTCAATACACTGGTATATTACAATAAAAATGAGGTCATTTTATTTTCTTCCTTCAGCAGAGGTGTTGTGGTTTAGCCCCTGCGGGTAACTAAGCACCACACAGCCGCTGTCTCACCCCTCCCCCCCCACAAGGGGATGGGGAGGAGAATGGAAAAACAAACTCATGGACTGAGATAAAGACAGTTTAATAGGATAACAAAAGAAGAGAATAATAATAGCAATAGTAATAACAATAATAACAACAATAATAAGTGATGCACAAATGCAATTGCTCACCATATGCAGAAGGGAATAAAAAAAAAAAACATTCCAATGCTCAGTCTGTTTCCGAGCAGCAAATTTCCCTCCCAGCTAGCTTCCCCAGTTCTATACGGAGCATGACGTTATATGGTAGAGAATATCCCTTTGGCCAGTCTGGGTCAGCTGTCCTGGCTATGCTTTCCCAGCTTCTTGTGCACCTGGCAGGGCGTGAGAAGCTGAAAAGTCCTTGACTTAGTGTAGACACAACAACCACCTAGCAACAACTAAAACCATCAGTGTGTTATCAACATTATTCTCATCCTAAATCCAAAACACAGCACCATGCTGGCTACTAGAAAGAAAAAATAACTCTATCATCTCAGCTGAAACCAGGACAAGAGACAGTCTTTGCAATTGAAATTTAGGAGTTATTTTTATAATTCATAAATTTAAATGGATGACATTTATGTTTTATTCATCTCTGCACTGTAAAGTGATATACATTGTAGCAAAATAAACACTTATAACTTGGAATGTAAAAAGGGACCATTTTTAGTACCTGTGCTTACTGTGCCTTTGAAGTTAAAATTTTGTGTTTGTATGAGAAACATGAATATATCTGAAAGTAGTTTTATAGCTGATGCGGATTATACAGGTTTCAGGTGACTTAATTCATGATAAACAAAAGTATCAAAGGCAAATGAATACAAGGACATTACTTTGGCTCATGGTATCCCAGAAATAGAAGTTGCTGCAGTCTGGGAGATTATGGCATCTGGTGTTTGCAGCTGTGAAAGAAAAAAAAGATTGGGTTAGAATGACTTTTAATCTGATGATGCCATGATCCTTTTGCTTTTAAATTTTGACCACAGTACTATTTTGTTTAGTTATAGGCATGCTTCAAAAAAAAAAAAAAAAAAAAAAGCTTGGATAAATAACAATATGCAAAAGTTTTCATGCTAACCCTTTTTATAATGAGCTTTCATCATCTCTTCCACGCATTACCCTAAGATGCAGGATACAGTTAAATGTAAGACTCTGGATTTTAGTGAGGTGGCATAAAATGTTACCACTTGTGGTTACTACACCACTGGCTCCGGTAAGTAGTAACACAGTAACAGCTCCTACTTGTTTCAAGGCAAAGTAAAAGAACTGGTACATCTTTCAGTGCTGACTCATGCCCATTTGTTTTACTTTGCCCCAGATTAGAAACATGTAGACTGCCACCACTTACCTGTCTCAGATGATAGGGTTTTGTGAATTTTACCTGACTGCTGCAACTAAGAACTTTAGACTGCAAAAGAGTTTCCATTCACTCTGTGAGTGCATGTCTACCTCTGTGTCCTGGTTTCGACTGGCATAGAGTTAAATGTCTTTCTAGTAGCTGGTATAGTGCTGTGTTTTGGATTTAGGATGAGAATAATATTGATAACACACTGATGTCTTTAGTTGTTGCTAGGTAGTTGTAGTGCTTACACTAAGTCAAGGAATTTTCAACTTCCCACGCTGTCAGGTGCACAAGAAGCTGGGAGAGCATAGACAGGACAGCTGACCAAGACTGACCAAAGGGATATTCCCTATGATATAATGTCATGCTCCGCATATAACTGGGGAAGCTAGCTGGGAGGGAGAATCACTGCTTGGAAAAAGATTGAGCAATTACATTTGTGCGTAACTTGTTTCATATTTTTATTGTTGTTGTTGTTATTATTATTTTGCTCTGTTATCCTATTAAACTGTCTTTATCTCAACCCATGAGTTTGTTTTTTCCATTCTCCTCCCCATTCCCTTGAGAGGGGGAGGGGTGAGTGAGAAGCTGCATGGTGCTTAGTTACCTGCTGGGGTGAAACCACGACAGTCTTTTTTAGTGCCCAATGTGGGGCACAAAGGGTTGAGATAATGAGAGATCTGACCAGAGCATGTTAAAACAAATTTGTTATAAGAATTTATTATATTAGTTTAAACGTCACTGGTCCACTGGGCACAATGTTGTTTTAGTCGTTCTCAGAGTTGTTCTCAGAGTTGTGTAATATAACACCTTACTTGCCTGTCCTGGTTTCAGCTGAGATAGGGTTAATTTTCTTCATAGTAGCTAGTATGGGGCTATGGTTTGGATTTCTGCTGGAAACAGCATTGATAATATAGAGATGTTTTTGTTCTATGGACCTATTGTTGTTGAGCAGTGCTTGCACAGAGCCAAGGCCTTTTCTGCTTCTCACACTGCCCTGCCAGCAGGATGGCTGGGGGTGCACAAGGAGTTGGGAGGAGACACAGACAGGACAGGTGACCCCAACTGACCAAAGGGATATTCCATACCATATGACGTCATGCTCAGTTTATAAGGAGCTTGGGGGAAGAGGATGGGGGGGGCGGCAGCGTTTGGAGTGATGGCGTTTGTCTTCCCAAGTAACCGTTACGCGTGACAGAGCCCTGCTTTCCTGGGGATGGCTGAACACCTGCCTGCCCATGGGAAGTGGTGAATGAATTCCTTGCTTTGCTTTGCTTGTGCGCGTGGCTTTTGCTTTACCTATTAAACTCTCTTTATCTCAACCCACAAGTTTTCTCACTTTTACTCTTCCAATTCTCTCCCCCATCCCGATGTGGGGGAGCGAGCGAGCGGCTGCGTGGTGCTCAGCTGCCGGCTGGGGTAAAACCACGACATTGCCGTATATACTGGTTATCAGGGTTTCTGTGTGCTTTATCACCTCTGGGCGTTGGATTAAGGTTATCACTCTGCTGTAGTGTATACCACTGGATTATGGTATGATAAAATCATTGATCGTCAGACCAATTTGGTATCTGTACTCAGCAGTGGTGGGCAGCAGGCAGAGCAGAGCAACAGCAGCGGTTTCATCTCTGTACTTCAGGAACCATCTGTCAGAAGCTATTAATAATTACACTTTTTGTCCTCGGAGAGCCAATACGTGGCGGAGACACCTTTATCTTCCGGTTCTTCTTCAGGCTAATTACAATAGCTCTTGAGAATGTTGAATATCCTTGGGATGTTCAGACCAGCATGTTTGTATTGCTAGGTCTCCTGAATGTGTTTCAGGTCTTGTTTAAGGTTAAAATCTAACTTTAGAATATCACCGAGAGATCAACCCCTGCGACAAGCACTGTGACTATTCCAGCCCCTGCAACAGGCACTGTGGCTACTCAAACTCCAACGAAAGGCCCTGCGGCTACTCAAACCCTGGTGACATGCACTATGGCTACTCAAACTCCAGCAAAAAGCAATGCAGCTGAACCAGAAAATCAACCTGTGCCAGTATCAGTTGTCCCTATACAGAAGAAGAAATGGACACAAAAGTCACCCATTTAGTAAAGAGTGATGATGAACTTGGGCCATCACGAGAAGAGGAGGAAGAGACAGAACCAGAGATAGCCACTCAGTCCTTGTCCTTGAGTGAGCTGCAAGATATGCGGAAAGATTTCAGTCCTCGATTACGCAAGCAGCTTGTCACCTGGCTGCTCCAATGCAGTGATAGCGGAGTCAGTAGCCTGGAATTAGAGGGTAGGGAAGCCAAGCAGCTGGGATCCCTGTCTAGGGAAGGGGGCATTGACAAGGCGATTGGAAAAAGGATACAAGTTCTCAGCCTCTGGAGGCGACTCTTGTCAGGCATGAGGGAAAGGTATCCCTTCAAAGATGATGTTGTATGTCACCCAGGCAAGTGGACCACCACGGAGAGGGGTATCCAGTACCTGAGGGAATTAGCTGTGTGGGAGATGCTTTATTATGACCCAGACAATGTGTGGTTACCCACAGTTCCTGATGAAGTCCAATGTAACCGACTGTTGTGGTGGAGGTTTCTACAGAGCGCACCACCAGTGTATGCCAAAGCATTGGCAGTACTGCCCTGGAAAGATGAAGAGGCACCAACAGTGAATGAAGTGGCTGGCCAACACCAACAATATGAAGTGTCTCTTCCTTCCTACGGGCCTCTGTCTCAACTGTGGAAATATTGTCCAAAAAATCTGAAAACCTGTTTGAGACACTGTCCCAGGTGATCCAGCAACTCAGAGGATATGTCCAGTTCCCCGCTTGTCTGGACCAGTTGTGAGGCTCTGATAACAAGTGAATGTCGCAAACACCTGTCTTGACATGGACAGGGATGGGCTGATGATGACCAGGGAGTGTTGAACAAGGACGGAGCCTGCGGAGGCAGGATAACGTCTTGTGAGACCACTCCTCTATTCCTAAAACACGTAAACAATGACCATCTGTGCTCTGTGCACCATGTGCCTGTGACAGATCACCACTCGCTTGGTCAGCCCTGAAGGGGGGGGGCAGTGAGTCCCCCGGACCCCCACAACCCACCGACTCATTTCTAGAACGTTTCTGAACATTCCTGAGCACATACTGCACCTGCTCAGTGATGACGGACCCCCGCCTATGGGGCGGGCACATCGGGTTATAAAAAGTGGAAACATAAGTTTTCGGCGCGCGCCCACCACCTGAAGACTACAACTACGAGCAGAGAACATTGCTGGATCCAAGGGTGGTGATATCTTTCTCTCTCTCTCTCTCTCTCTCTCCTTTCTCTCTTTCTTTTCCTCTCTCTCACTCTCTTTGTAACCTAATTTTCGGCACGTTAGGGTAATATTGTCACACGTTTTGCTAAACGCTTACCTTTCATAGTTCTGCTAAATTTTGAGCATTGTTATGACCTTTGCCAAGCCTCTCTCTCTTGTAGTTCCACTGAATTTTAAGTAAATTTATAGTTGGCTTGAACCTCTGAAGTAATTGTTGTTACTTCTCCTTACCGCGCAGAGAATTAAAAAGTTAACCTCACCCTCACCCCCTGAGTGGGACGGGACACCAGTATCTCAGCTATTAGGAGTAAGCATTCCTCTGCTCAAGAGAGAAGATATAGAGGGTACACATCATGAGGCACCCTGTGGTTTTACCTACATGATCATGGAGAGGACATGAGGAAGTTAAGCCTCTGTTAAGAAAAAAAAGAGGGCAATGGTCATAGGCGATTCCCTTCTGAGGGGAACAGAGGGCCCAATATGCCGACCAGACCCATCCCACAGGGAAGTCTGCTGCCTCCCTGGGGCCCGGGTTAGAGATGTTACCAGGAAACTCCCTGGTCTGGTACGGCCCTCTGATTATTACCCGCTGTTGGTTATGCAGGTTGGCAGTGATGAGGTTGCAGAGAGAAGTCCAAAAGCAATCAAAAGGGACTTCAGGGCACTGGGGTGATTAGTTGAAGGATCAGGAGCGCAGGTAGTGTTTTCCTCAATCCCGTCAGTGGCAGGGAAGAATACTGAAAGGAACAGGAAAACTCACCTGATCAACATGTGGCTCAGAGGCTGATGCCACCGGTGGAATTTTGGGGTTTTTGATCATGGGGAGGTTTACACGGCACCGGGCCTGCTGGTGACAGATGGAGTTGAGCTATCTCGCAGGGGGAAAAGGATTCTCGCTCATGAGTTGGCGGGGCCCATCGAGAGGGCTTTAAACTAGGATCGAAGGGGGAAGGGGATATAACCAGGCTCACTAGAGAGGAGCCTAGGGGTGCCATGCCAATGTTAGGGGTGAAATCGAAAGCCCAGCTCAAGTGCATCTACACCAATGCACGCAGCATGGGCAACAAACAGGAGGAGCTGGAAGCCATTGTGCAGCAGGATAGCTTTGACTTAGTCGCCATCACAGAAACGTGGTGGGACGACTCTCATGACTGGACTGCTGCAATGGATGGCTATAAGCTCTTCAGAAGGGATAGGCATGGAAGGGGAGGCGGTGGGGAGGCTCTGTACGTTACGGAGTGTTTCGATTGTATAGAGCTCGACGATTGTGATGATAAGGTCGAGTGCTTATGGATAAGGATGAGGGGGAAGGCCAACAAGGCAGATATCCTGCTGGGAGTCTGTTACAGACCACCCAGCCAGGATGAAGAGGCAGATGAAGCATTCTACAAGGGGCTGGCAGAAGTCTCACAATCGCTAGCCCTTGTTCTCGTGGGGGACTTCAACTTACTAGACGTCTGCTGGAAATACAACATAGCAGAGAGGAAACAGTCTAGGAGGTTCCTGGAGTGTGTGGAAGATGATAACTTCCTGACACAGCTGGTAAGTGAGCCAACTAGGGGAGGGGGTCTCACTCGACCTGCTGTTCACAAACAGAGAAGGACTGGTGGGAGATGTGGTGGTCGGAAGCCATCTTGGGCTTAGCGACCGAGAAATGATAGAGTTTTTGATTCATGGCAAAGTAAGGAAGGGGGATCAGCAAAACCACTACCATGGACTTCCGGAGGGCAGACTTTGGCCAGCTCAGGACACTGGTTGAGAGAGTCCCTTGGGAGACAGTCCTGAAGGGCGAAGGGGTCCAGGAAGGCTGGGCATCCTTCAAGAAGGAAGTCTTAAAGGCGCAGGAGCAAGCCGTCCCCATGCGCCGTCAGACGAAGCGGCGGGGAAGACGACCGGCCTGGCTGAACAGGGAGCTTCTGCTGGGACTCAGGGAAAAAAGGAGAGTCTACCACTCTTGGAAGAAGGGGCAGGCATTCAGCCCCCTGAGCTGGAAGGCAGGGACAGAGAGCAGAATAAACCCCCCCATGATCCAGGAGGAAGCAGTTAACGACCTGCTACACCACCTGGACACTCACAAGTCTATGGGGCCAGATGGGATCCACCCGAGAGTACTGAGGGAGCTGGTGGAGGAGCTTGCCAAGCCACTCTCCATCCTTTATCAGCAGTCCTGGTTAACAGGGGAGGTCCCAGACGACTGGAGGCTTGCCAGCGTGACACCCATCTACAAGAAGGGCCAGAAGGAGGATCCGGGAAACTACAGGCCTGTCAGCCTGACCTCGGTACCGGGGAAGACTATGGAACAGTTCATCTTGAGTGCGCTCACCAGGCAGGTGCAGGACAACCAGGGGATCAGGCCCAGCCAGCACGGGTTCATGAAAGGCAGGTCCTGCTTGACCAACCCGATCTCCTTCTATGACCAGGTGACCTGCCTAGTGGATGAGGGAAAAGCTGTGGATGTTATCTACCTGGACTTTAGTAAAGCCTTCAATACTGTCTCCCACAGCATTCTCCTAGAGAAGCTGGTGGCTCATGGCTTAGACAGGTGCACTCTTTGCTGGGTAAAAAGCTGGCTGGAAGGCCGAGCCCAGAGAGTTGTGGTGAATGGAATTAAATCCAGTTGGTGGCCAGTCACAAGTGGTGTTCCCCAGGGCTCAGTACTGGGGCCAGTCTTGTTTAATATCTTTATCAATGATCTGGCTGAGGGGATCAAGCGCACTCTCTGTAAGTATGTAGACGACACCAAATTGGGCGGGAGTGTCAATCTACTTGAGGGTAGGAAGGCTCTGCAGAGGCATCTGGACAGGCTGGATCGATGGGCCGATGCCAACTGTATGAGGTTCAGGAAGGCCAAGTGCCAGGTTCTGCACTTGGGTCACAACAACCCCATGCAATGCTATAGGCTTGGGGAAGAGTGGCTGGAAAGCTGCCCAGCAGAAAAGGACCTGGGGGTGCTGGTTGACAGCCGGCTGAACATGAGCCAGCAGTGTGCCCAGGTGGCCAAGAAGGCCAACAGCATCCTGGCTTCTATCAGGAATCCTGTGGCCAGCAGGAGTAGGGATGCGATTGTGGCCCTGTACTCGACTCTGGTGAGGCCGCACCTCAAGTACTGTGTTCAGTTTTTGGGCCCCTCAGTACAAGAAGGACATTGAGGTGCTGGACCGTGTCCTGAGAAGGGCAACGAAGGTGGTGAAGGGTCTGGAGCACAAGTCTTATGAGGAGCGGCTGAGGGAACTGGGGTTGTTTAGCCTGGAGAAGAGGAGTCTCAAGGGAGACCTTATTGCTCTCTACAACTACCTGAAAGGAGGTTGTAGCGAGGTGGGTGTTGGTCTCTTCTCCCAAGTAACTAGTGATAGGACAAGAGGAAATGGTCTCAAGTTGCGTCAAGGGGAGGTTTAGATTGGATATTAGGAGAAATTTCTTCACTGAAAGAGTGGTCAGGCATTGGAACAGACTGCCCAGGATAGTGGTAGAGTCACCATCCCTGGAGGTGTTCAAAAAGTGTGTAGACGTGGCACTTCGGGACATGGTTTAGTAGACATGGTGGTGTTGGGTTGACGGTTGGACTTGATGATCTTAGAGGTCTTTTCCAACCTTAAAGATTCTATGATTCTAAGTAGGATGGAAAACCTACCTTGACCCTAGAGGCACGGGTACATGAATTGCAAGGAAAAACAATCACAAATGGGGATTCCTCCAGGAAAATTGCTGTTCTAGTCTCCAGTGGGCACTTCCCCAGACAGAGTAGGAGGACTGATCTTACCTCTGATCTTATGGAAGGAGCTTCTGATTTGTATTTACAAGAAGTGAATAACAAGGATGGGATTTGAACCCACGTGCATCATAGGAACCCATTCATTGGTAACATATACTATGACCAGGACTAGAGGTACCCTGCCACCAGTCAAGTGGAGGAAAGGGACAACTGCTTTTACTGGACTGTGTGGATTCAATGGTCTGGAACATCAGACTCCCAGGAGTATGTCGTGGTTTAGGCCCAGCCGGCAGCAAGGTACCACGCGGCTGCTTGCTCACCCCTCCCCCAGCATGATGGGGAGGAGAAGTATAACAAAAGGCTTGGGTCGAGATAAGGACAGGGAGAGATCACTCACTAATTATCGTCACGAGCAAAACAGACAGAACTTAGAGAGGGAATTCATCTAATTTATTACTAAGCAAAACAGACTAGAGGAATGAGAAATAAAATCAAATCTTAAAACACCTCCCCCCACCCCTCCCATCTTCCCGGGCTCAACTTCACTCCCAGCTTCAACCTCCACCCCCCTCAGCAGCACAGGGGGGGCAGGGAATGGGGGTTGCGGTCAGTTCAGCGCACGTTGTTTCTGCCGCTTCTTTGTCCTCAGGAGGAGGACGCCTCTCAACGTTCCCCTGCTCCAACATGGAGTCTCTCCCACGGGCTACAGTCCTTCATGAACTGCTCCAGCATGGTCTCCTCCATGGGGTGCAGACCTTCAGGAGAAAAACTGTTCCAGCGTGGGTCTCTCCCACAGGGTCACAAGTCCTGCCAGCAAACTGCCCTGGTATGGGCTCCCCTCTCCACAGGTCTACTGGTCTGGCCAGGGACTTGCTCCAGCCTGGGCTTCCCATAAGCCACAGCCTCCTTCAGGTGCCTCCACCTGCTCCAGCATGGGGCCCTCCACAGGCTGCAGGTGGAATCTCTACACCCCCTCATCCTTCCTCCATGGGCTGCAGGGGAACAGCCTTCCTCACCATGGTCTTCACCACGGGCTGCAGGGGGATCTCTGCTCCGGTGCCTGGAGCACCTCCTCCCCCTCCTTCTTCACTGACCTTGGTGTCTGCAGAGTTTCTTACATCTTCTCACTCCTCTCTCCGGCTGCAAAAGCTCTCCCTCTAACTTGTTTTTTTTCCTTCTTAAATATGTTATCACAGAGGCGCTGATTGGCTTGGCCTTGGCCAGCGGCGAGCCCATCTTGGAGCTGGCTGGCATTGGCTCTGTCAGACACAGTGGAAGCTTCTAGAAGCTCCTCACAGGAGCCACGCCTATAGCCCCCACCCACTACCAAAACCTTGCCACGCAAACCCAACACAGAGTATAAGACTCTGGTGGGCACGGGTGCACAGTTTACTCTAATGTCACCAAGCTATAAAGGGGCAGAACCTATCTGTATTTCTGGAGTGACAGGGGGATCCCAACACTTAACTGTATTGGAATCTGAAGTAAGCCTAATTGGGAATGAGTGGCAAAAGCACCCCACTGTGACTGGCCAAGAGGCTCAGTGCATCCTGGACATAGGCTACCTAGCTACCCAATAGACGTGATGAACAAAATAACAGCTATGTCTCCACCAAGTAGCAAAAGGGAAACACAGACTTTCTTAGATGTTGTGAGTTTCTGGAGAATGCATATTCCAAATTACAGTCTGACTGTAAGCCCTCTCTATCAGGTGACCAGGAAGAAGAACTATTTCAAATGGGGCCCTGTCATGGATGAAGGTGTTTTAACATGGTTATGATTTTGTCAATTCAAAATTTATTAATAGAATGAGTTAAATCAAAGGTTGATTTTTAGCAGCACTTAATAATTGACTAATTTAAAGACTTACAAATAATTCAGTATATTATTAATATACTAATTATATTATAATATATTATGATCAAAACAGCGACTTAATTACAGATTCAAAGATGACAAGATTCACACTAACTTACTGTAAAGTATCTGAAATCAAAGTGTATAAGTATATATATATAAACACAAAACATGCAGGTACACACAGATAGACAGAAATGTTTGGGCCCAGTGATATATGGCACCTACACTCATGAAGGCAAATGTGTATATTTAAACAGATAGATTGATAGGGAGGTGGATGAAGGAAGCTAGATTATAGCTGAAATTTCCTTCTTTGAGTTTAGAGTAAATGCTCACAATGCATCAGCATTCCTCAACGGGCGATGGTTGAGACTCGAGTAGGCTGACTTCGCACTGGTCTTCTGTTGGATTCGTCAGCAGACGATCCTCTAGGAGTTTGTGCCTGAGAGGCGTCCCAACTCAGGGGAGATGCTGGTCATAGCCCGCTGCGATCCAGAAGAGCTCAAAGGGTCTCACTTAAAATCGCAATGTATAGGATCCGAAATAACTGAATTCTGTGAGGTACTATTCCGCTTCGGCCCAGCTTGGATGGTGAAATATTCTGGTACTTTCCACCAGTTGCGCAGACTCAGAATTTTTCTGGCATCACCCTCTTTTGGGCCATGACCCAGGTACAGGTGTACCAGGCTGTCAGGAGGTGATTGATTGTCATTATTGTTCCCAAATAATAGGGGAACAAGAGCATCACAACTCAGTGTCCTGGTTCTGGCTAGGATTGAGTTAATTTTCACAAGGAGCCAGGACAGGTGAGCCAAGCTGGCCAGGGGGCTACTCCATACCATGTGACGTCATGCTCACCATAAAAGGGGGCTAGTTGGGGAGGGGCAGGTTCGGAGTGGCTCCGGGACGGTCTGAGCATCCGGTCGGTCAGTCGTGGGATCGGGAAATTGCTTTCTGTTATCACCCATTGTGAGCATTCCATTATCAGTACTGTTGTTGATTGTTTCCCTCTCCCTTGCTGTCCCAGTAAACTGTCCTTATCCCAACACACAAGGCTTTGCCTTTTCCTTCCCATCCTCCTCCCCGGCCTGCTGGGGGAGGGGTGAGCATGGTGCTCAGCTGCCGACTGGGGCTAAACCAGTCAGTCCTTTTGGTGCCCAACGTGGGGAATGAAGGTTTGTGATAACAACGAGTCTGACCCAAGTGTGTTAAAACAAAGTCATTATAAGCATTTAGAATGTTATTGAAACAGTCGCTGGTCACAATTGTCACCGAAATCCGGGAATAAACCTCGTAACACCAATGTAGTGTTAAAAGGCAGGCATTCTTTATTGCAGCGCTGGATGCATGGGGGAAACAGCTCCACCCAACGTGCATGCCAGGTGATCACCAACACACAGGTTATGTAGGATCAAAACATACATATCCATCATCTTTCTCAGGAAGGGCAGTCCTATGATAATCATTTCTTGGAATCCATTTCCATATTCTCCTCCCCGTCACGCATGCTCAGTGATTTGAGTCGGTGGTCCTCAAGGGGTCTCTGGTGGTCGTCAGTGGTCGATCACCCCTGTCCGTTGGGTGACCCTCTTCTTGCAGGCATGCGCAGTATCCTTGTTGTAGGTGCACCTGACCATAGCAACTTACTTCATAAGATTAATATCTCCAAACCTATTGTTCAGTTTGGTAGGGACTGTACATGGAACATAGCAGCATTGTACCTTGCCATGGTCCGTTAGCTTCATTACGTATTACCTTGGTTACAAACTAATTATCTCAACCTGATTCTATAGTTTCTGTTTCATGGCCCCTATCCTACGGTTACATTTCCCCCCTTTGGAAGTTTTGTAATACTAACTTTTCAATATTTCCACTCATATTTTCCTATCCTAGACACATTACAGATGTTCTTAAACTTGTAACCATAGCATCTACACCCCAATGTGTCTGCTCATGTTTCTCCTTTGCAAGTTCTAACATAACTTATGGGGTCACTATTGCCTGATTTTCTGGTGTTACCTACCATCCTTCCGCATTTTGGGATGCCTTTAAGTGCTCTGCCAATTGTTCATCTAGTTTACTGTATCTTGCTTTTAAATTTGGGATTTTCATCTGTTTTACTGGTACTAGTGCATGGATACCTTGTCCTGCAGCCTCCTTTGCAGCTTTATCCGCCAACCGATTACCTATATTTACAGCCGTCTGACCAAATTGATGAGCCTTGCAATGCATTACGGCCACTTCCTTTGGTTTTTGCACATCTTGCAGGAGTTGAAGAACTTCCTCCTTATGCCTTAGAGGTGATCCTTGGGCTGATAACAGTCCTCTCTCTTTCCAGATAGCTGCATGAGCGTGGATCACACCATATGCATATTTGGAATCAGTCCATATGTTTACCCTTTTCCCTTCTGCCATCCATAAAGCCTGCTTTAGAGCCACCAATTCTGCTTTCTGCGCTAATGTATTTGCAGGTAGTGTCCCTGACTCCAATATCTTGTCGGTGGTGACAACAGCATACCCGGCCATTCACCTTCCTCCTTGCACAAATCTGCTTCCATCCGTAAACAGCTCCAGATCAGGATCCTTCAAGGGTTCGTCCTTCAGGTCCGGTCTGCTGGAATAAACTTGTTCAGTGGTTAGCAGGCAATCATGTTCCAATTTCTCAGTAGGATTCTCAGTTGACAGGAACATTGCTGGATTTACAATTGCTGTGGTTTTTAATTCCACATCATCTTGTTCCAATAGGACAACCTGGTATTTCAACATTCTGCTAGGGGATAGCCAGTGACCCCCCTTTTGTTCTAAGACAGTTATTACCATATGCAGTACATATACCACTATCTTTTGGCCCATAGTCAATTTTCGAGCTTCCTGAATCAGCAGCACCGTTGCTGCCAGGGCACGCAAACATCCCGGCCATCCTTTACTCACGGTGTCAAGTTGTTTGGAGAAGTACCCCAGTGGTCGCTTCCAAGATCCCAGTCGTTGCACCAGCACTCCAAGGGCCAGATGTTGCCTTTCGTGTACAAACAGCTCAAAAGGTTTAGTCAGATCAGGTAAACCCAATGCAGGGGCCATCATTAGTTCCTTTTTAAGTTCTTTAAATGATTTTTGGCATTCAGGTGTCCAAGTCAAATATTGATCTTTGGATTCCTTCAGGGCTTCATATAGGGGTTTCACATACAGTCCATAATTTAGAATCCAGAGTCGGCACCATCCAATCATTCCCAGAAAGGCTCTCAGTTCCTTTGGACTGTTAGGTTCGGGGATCTGACAAATGGCTTCTTTTCTTTCGTTTCCCAATTGTCTCTGTCCTTGAGACATCTCAAATCCCAAATAAATCACTGCTTCTTTTCCTATCTGGGCCTTGTTTCTGGAGACTCTGTATCCTCCTTGGCCCAGGAAGTTCAGTAAACTGATGGTCATTTCAAAACATGTTTCTTTACTTTCTGCTGCTATCAGGATGTAATAATATACCTTTTCCTTGATTCTGTTTCTTCCACATTTCTAACTCTTTTGCCAATTGATTTCCAAATATTGTAGGGCTATTCTTAAATCCTTGTGGAAGTACAGTTCATGTTAGTTGCGTTTTTCGTCCTGTAGCAGGACTTTCCCATTCAAAAGCAAATATGCTTTGACTTTTTGTATCCAGAGGTATGCAGAAGAAGGCATCCTTTAAATCCAGTACAGTAAACCATTTATGTTCCTCTTTCAAAGAGGTCAGTAAAGTGTATGGATTGGCCACTACTGGGTGTATATCTTGAACGATCTGATTTACGGCCCTCAGGTCCTGAACCAATCTGTATTCCTTACCTCCTGATTTCCTTACTGGTAATGTAGGGGTATTGTATTCTGATTCACATTCTACTAACAGCCCATACTCTAAAAATTTTGTAATTAATCCCTCTAATCCCTTCTGAGCCTCCCACTTAATAGGATACTGTTTTTGTCTTACCAGCTTGGCCCCAGGTTTTAAAGTCACCTTTACCGGTTCTGCCAGTTTGCATCGTCCCGGAACTTCACTTGCCCATACCAAAGGGGTTACTGCATTGTCCACCGCTTCTGAAATCTGTTCCTCCTTGGAGGAATCCTGTAACATAAACACTCTCGCCTCTATGGCTTTGATTCTGGTATTAATAATGTGATTTCTCCATCTTTAGAAATTATTTGTGCATCTAATTCGCTTAATAAATCTCATCCCAATAAAGGCAAGGGACATTTGGGCATGTACAAAAATTGATGTGTTACCCACTGTTTTCCCAGCTTAAAATTTAACAGTTTCAAGAAAGGCCAGTTCTCTTTTCGCCCCGTTGCACCAACACCCTCTGCTGATTTATAGCTGAGTTTTGCTTTACATGTTTATTATTCTCAGTCAAGATTGCCAGAATTTTCCATCCCTTTGCATTTGTCTGACGACTTTTTCTTTTTCTCTGTTGTTATACACAGTCCAGGCTACTTCAAGCATTTTACCTAAGTCTCTGGACTCAGCCCCTTCCAGTTTCTGGAGGTTTTTTTCTAGGGCATATTGTCCCATAAATATATAGGCCAATTGTATAGCTTCTTCTGTGGTGTTTTTTGTTTGTTTGCTTGTGGTTTTGTTTGTGTGTTGTTTTTTTTCTTCTCTGGATCCAAATTAGTGTATTTTCTAGCAGTCACCTTCAGTCTTTCCATAAAGGCTGAAGGGGACTCATTTAATTCTTGTCTCACTTCATAAAGTTTAGACCAATTAATTGCTTTTGGCATTGCATGTCTAACACCAAACAAAATCCACTTCTGATATCTAGTCAGCATCCCTCTGGGCCCCGGTTGATTAGGGTCCCACTCGGGAATTGTGGATGGAAAATTCTCGTCCACCGTCCCTTGTATAATCCCATTTGCATGAGCTCCTTCCACTTGTTTTCTGGCCATATTCAATACCATTTTCTTTTCAGTGTCTTCCAACAAAGTATCCAATATTACTTTGAAATCCTCCCAATCAGGGTTCTGGGTTCTGATTATTGTTTCAACTACTTTGGCAACTCTTTCGGGATCATCCCAATAAGTGCCTGTAGTTTCTTTCCCTGGTCTTAAATCAGTTATTGAGAAGGGAACTTTTCCCATTACCGGACCCTCATTACCAACTGCCTGTCGAAGAGGGGTCTGGAGGGGAGTTAGTCCGTCTCCTCCCCCTCTTCCCCTTGTCCTCCCAGCAATCGGGCTGAATCCTTCTGCCTCCCCTTCCACAGGAGGAGCGGAAGCATTATTAGCCTCCAGATTTTGATCCCCTTGATCATTTCCTAGCCTTCTGCGAGGTGCAACCAATAATTCAACATCATCATCTTCAAATTCACATTTAAAACACCGTTTACCAATATCACAAGCTGAGCAACCTTTTCCAAATTCTTATCAGGTTCCTGCCCCTTTAATGCCATTATCGTAGAACTAGATGAAACCAATTCACATTGCCTTTGCCATTCCAGATGATTTCGCAGTGTGAAAAACAAATCTACATATGTCAATTCATTCCATTTACCTTCCCTCTTACAAAACAGCATCAATTGTAAAATTGTGTTATACTGCAATGTCCCATTCTCTGGCCACTTTTCCCCACTCTCTAAAGTATACAGTGGCCACCAGTGATTACAATATTCAATCAACTGTTTCCGAGTCAAAGGATCAATGTTTCCCAGATCTTTCCAATGTTCTAAAATACATCCCAGTGGTGTTTTTCGTGGGATTGGTTTCTTACTCAGAAAAGTACCCATCTCCCAGGGACTTAGTGGTTTTGATTGTGCATTATCACAAGCACTTAGTCAGCGGGACCCCAACCCGCGTTAGAGCTCCCTCAGGGATTTCCCCTGCCACCGGAAATCCCAGGGATTTCTCCTGCCACCAGAAATCCCAATCTTGGAGGCTTCCCCTCCCCGGTGGGCCCTGCTCCACAGGCTTTCGCCTAGCAGAGACTTTTACCTGAGACGTCTCCCTAGCCCAACTCTGCGCAGCTTTCACTGCGCCTTACAAGCAGGCCTCCCATGCTCCTAGTGCGGGCCTGTCCCAGTGCGGGCCTGTCCCGGAGAGCCATGGGGCTCCTTGAATAAGGCCTTCAATTCATACAAATATTCAAATCAAGTAAGAATGCCTTTACCTCTCCCAGGGGTCTTGCTCAGAGCTCTTCAGTCCGGGGATCGGAGGTTCTCCCCGAGAACTCCCCGGTGCCAGCTGGAGGTCCTGTGATCCCACGGATCCGTCGAGGTTCAAAAGCAGTGTCCCATCTGGGTCGCCAGAAACTGTCACTGAAATCCGGGAATAAGCCTCGTAACACCAATGTAGTGTTAAAAGGCAGGCATTCTTTATTGCAGCGCTGGATGCATGGGGGAAACAGCTCCACCCAACGTGCATGCCAGGTGATCACCAACACACAGGTTATGTAGGATCAAAACATACATATCCATCATCTTTCTCAGGAAGGGCAGTCCTATGATAATCATTTCTTGGAATCCATTTCCATATTCTCCTCCCCGTCACGCATGCTCAGTGATTTGAGTCGGTGGTCCTCAAGGGGTCTCTGGTGGTCGTCAGTGGTCAATCACCCCTGTCCGTTGGGTGACCCTCTTCTTGCAGGCATGCGCAGTATCCTTGTTGTGGGTGCACCTGACCATAGCAACTTACTTCATAAGATTAATATCTCCAAACCTATTGTTCAGTTTGGTAGGGACTGTACATGGAACATAGCAGCATTGTACCTTGCCATGGTCAGTTAGCTTCATTACGTATTACCTTGGTTACAAACTAATGATCTCAACCTGATTCTATAGTTTCTGTTTCACGACCCCTATCCTACGGTTACACAGTGATGTTCTGTTTGGTCCCATGGCTCTGGTTTGTAAACCTGTCTTTACTCTATGTAATCCCTGCGACACTGTTTATCACCTCTGGGAGAGGGTTTTATGTTCTCATATTGTTGTATTGTGTGATAATGACTTATGATAACATTGACAGTCATGAGTCTAAGCTGGTACTTGCTGTATGTACTTCTTGCGATGCTGTTTATCATCTCTGGGAGAGGGGCACGGATTCTCATTTTGCTGTACTGTGCGATATCAACTTATGATATGATAACACCAATGGTCATGAGCTTAAGTTGGTATTTGTATGGGGCTTTGCTGTCATGCCCGTACCTCGGACGACATCTTTTTGAATTGATTAATAATCGCACCCAATCTATGGGAAAGACGAGGGGGAATAGTTTCTCCCACTCTTTCACCTCCCCTTTTCCGTTCAGGCTGGTTACAGCAGCTTTTGAGAATTTTGAATTCACTTGGGACGTTCAAGCCAGCATGTTCCTATTATTATGTCTCCTGAATGTGTTTCAAATCTTGTTCAGGGTTACAAAAAAGTGTTTTAAGAATATCACCCAGAGATCTTCCCCAAGGCTGAATAGTCAGGGCTGGCATGGTATGTGGGAGAATATGGGCAGGTATCTAGAGACCTTCTCACCCCCAATGGTTTGGAATTTCACCCCTGAACAACTACAGGACTCTGATAAAATGGTAGAATATTTGAAAGGACAATGCTGTGGTTATTCCAAGGAGACACAACTTACTGCCCTGTGCTGGGCCCTGGCCACTATCTACCAAGTACTGATCGATAGTAGGCAGCTCCATCAAGGGAAAGAGAGGGAGAACAGACCCACCGGCACTACAGGCACTGTGGCCAGCCCAGCCCCCACGACAGGCACTGCAGCTAGCCCAACCCCCACAACAGGCACTGTGGCCACTCAAACCCCCGTGACGGGACTGCAGGTGAACCAAAAAGCCAACCCGTACCGGTATCAGTTGCCCCTATACACATGAAGAATTACACCAAGAAATCAGTTCGCTTAGTGAGGGATGATGATGAACCGGGACCATCACGAGAACAGGAGGAAAAGCCAGAACCAGAGGTAATGACCAAATCCCTGTCCCTGAGGGAACTGCAAGATATGAGAAAAGATTTCAGCCGCCTTTCCAGGGGAGCGCATCATTACCTGGCTGCTCTGATGCTGGGATAATGGGGCCACTAGCCTGGAATTAGAGGGCAGGGAGGCCAAGCAGCTAGGATCCCTGTCTAGGGAAGGGGGGATTGACAAGGCAATTGGGAAGAAGGCTCAGGCCCTCAGCCTCTGGAGGCGACTCCTGTCAAGTGTGAGGGAAAGGTATCCCTTCAGCGAAGATGTTGTATGTTGGCCAGGCAAGTGGTCCACCATGGAATGAGGCATCCAGTACCTGAGGGAATTAGCTGTGCGGGAGATGGTTTATTATGACCTGAACAATGTGCAGTTGCCCACAGACCCTGATGAAGTCCAGTGTACCCAACCCATGTGGCGGAAGTTTGTACGGAGCACACCATCGTCGTACGCCAGCTCACTGGCAGTAATGGACTGGAAAAGCAAAGAGGCACCCGCAGTGGATGAAGTGGCTGGCTGACTCTGGCAATATGAGGAGAGTGTCTCTTCCTCCCTCCTCTCGGCTGTGGAGAAACTGTCCCGGGAGTTCCAGCAATTCAGAGAGGATATTTCTTACTCCCCGCCTGTACGGACCAGTGTCTTGGCTATTTGGAGCAAGCGTTCTTCTGCTCCAGAGAGGGGATACAGAGGAAAGCACACAACAAGGCACCCTGTGGTTTTTCCTGTGTGACCATGGACAGGACGAAGTGAGATGGAAAGCCTACCTCAGTCCTACAGGCACGAGTACACAAGCTGCAAGGCAAAACAGTCACAAAGCAGGTGTTCTCCCCGGAAAAATGCCGCTCCTGTTTCCAGTGGGCAGTCCCCCAGAACGAGTGGAAGGCCTACTTGCACTTATGATCCTCTTGAAGGGACCTCTAAGTCATTTTTGCAAGAAGTCAGTAGTGAATATCATGAGCAGAATTAGAGGGGCCCTGCCATCATCTCAATATCTGATGATTGACTGGATGTTCAAAGGGAAGGTCCCTTCCACACACCATGCAAGTGATGCTACGTGGAGTAAGTGGGTCGCACTGATCACACAGCAGGCTCGAATAGGAACCCCCAGTCACCCAGGAATCTTAGAAGTGATCACGGACTAGCCAAAAAGTAAAGATTTCAGAATGTCACCAGAGGAGTTGGTGACACGTGATAAAGAGGTGCTACCTTATAATAAACTACCAGAAAATGAGACGCAATATGCCCTGTTTGCTGGTGGGAAAGCATCGGAGGTGGAAGGCTGCTGTATGGAGTCCTACATGAGGAGTTGCAGAAGCTGCTGAAGGAGAAGGTGAATCAAGCCAGTTTGCAGAGGTGAAAGCCATCCAGCTGGCTTTAGACATTGCTGAAAAAGTGGCCGATGCTCTACCTCCATACTGACTCATGGATGGTGGCCAATGCCCTGTGGGGGTGGTTACAGCAGTGGAAGGGGAGCAACTGGCAGCACAGAGGCAAACCCATCTGGGCTGCCCCATTGTGGCAAGATATTGCTGCCCAGCTGGAGAAGCTGGTTGTAAAGGTAGGTCATGTAGATGCCCACGTACCCAAGAGTCGGGCCACTGAGGAACATCAGAACAACCAGCAGGTGGATCAGGCTGCTAAGATTGAAGTGGCCCAGGTGGATTTGGACTGGCAACATAAGGGTGAATTATTTCTAGCTCGGTGGGCCCATGACACCTCAGGCCATCAAGGAAGAGATGTGACATATAGATGGGCCCGTGGTCGAGGGGTGGACTTGACCATGGATGCCATCTCACCGGTTATCCATGAATATGAAACATGTGCTGCAATCAAGCAAGCCAAGCGGGTAAAGCCTCTGTGGCACGGAGGACGATGGATGCAATATAAATATGGGGAGGCCTGGCAGATTGTTTTTATTATTACGACTACTATTATTCTCTTCCTTTGTTATCCTATTAAATTGTCTTTTTCTGAAGCCACGAGTTTGGGTTTTTTTCCATTTTCCTCCCCATCCCCTTGTGGGGGGAGGAGTGAGCAAGCTGCTGCATGGTGCTTAGCTGCTGGCTGGGGCAAAACCAGGACACTGGCCAACACTGGCAATATGAAGAAAATCTCTCTTCCTCCCTACGGGCCTGTGCCTCAGCTGTGGAAAGACTGTCCAAAACATCCGAAAAGCTGTTTGAGAATCTGTCCCAGGAGGTCCAGCAACTCAAAGATTATATGTCCAATTTCCTGGTTGTACAGACCAGTGTCTCAGCTGTCAGGAGTAAGCATTCATCTACTCAAGACAGAGGATATAGAGGGTATACACCTGGAGGCATACTGTGGTTTTACCTACGTGAACACGGACATGAGGAAGTGGGATGGAAAACCTACCTCGAACCTAGAGGCACGGGTATGTGAATTGCAAGGAAAAACAATTTTTAATGGGGATTCCTCCTGGAAAATTGCTGTTCCAGTCTCCAGTGGGCAGTTCCCCAGACAGAATAGGAGGACTGATCTTACTTCTGATATTATGGAAGGACATTATCATTCGTATTTACAAGAAGTGAGTAACAAGGTTGGGAGTCGAAGCCACATGTGCCACACAAATCCATTTGTTGGTAACAAATATTATGACTAGGACTAGAGGGGCCCTGCCGCCAGTCAGGGGGAGGAAAGGGACAACTGGTTTTACTGGACTGTGTGGATTCAATAGCCTGGAACATCAGACCCCCAGGAGTATAAGACTCTAGTGGACACCGGTGCAGTGTACCCTAAAGCCATCAAACTATAAAGGGGTAGAACCCATCTGTATTTTTGGAGTGACAGAAATACTGGGGATCCCAATGCTCAACTGTATTGGAAGCTGAAGTAAGTCTAACTGGGAATGAGTGGCAAAAGCACCCCATTGTGGCTGGTCCAGAGGATCCATGCATCCTTGGCATAGACTACCTCAGGAGAGTCCAAAAGTCATGGATTAAATGAACTCAATGGCCATTTTAGAGGGATGGCCCATAGACTCAGGGAATGATATCTGTGTGTACATATATCAAAGGACAGGAAAAGTGATGGTAATTAATTGGAATGCATTGGGAATACTTGGGCACGATGTAGATGGTATGGAAGAAGGGGTGGATAGTGTCCTGGTTTTGGCTGGGATAGAGTTCATTTTCTTTCTAGTAGCCAGCATAGTGCTGTGTTTTGGATTTAGGATGAGAATAATGTTGATAACACACTGATGTTTTTGGTTGTTGCTAGGTGGTTGTTGTGTCTACACTAAGTCAAGGACTTTTCAGCTTCTCACGCCCTGCCAGGTGCACAAGAAGCTGGGAAAGCATAGCCAGGACAGCTGACCCAGACTGGCCAAAGGGATATTCTCTACCATATAACCTCATGCTCTGTATATAACTGGGGAAGCTAGCTGGGAGGCAAAATCACTGCTCGGAAACAGACTGGGCATCGGGGTTTTTTTATGCATGTGGTGAGCAATTGCATTTGTGCATCACTTGGGGTTTTATTATTGCTATTGCTATTGCTATTGCTTTTATTCTCTTCCTTTGTTATCCTATTAAACTGTCTTTACCTCAACCCACGGGTTTTTTTCCATTTTCCTCCTCATCCCCTTGGCAGAGGGAGGGGTAAGTGAGTGGCTGCATGGTACTTAGTTACTGGCTGCGATTCAAGCACAACACATAGCATGAGATCTGTGTTTGCATTTCAGAATTCTGTCTCCCACTCATGATAAATATAGCAAAATATGTGTATGTTTGCACAGGCACATGTGTGTATGTCTATATATGAAAAGATGTAAAATTATGATTTGTTTCGCAGATCTGTTTTCAGACTGGGTTCTCAAAAAAGACAGCAGTAGGATTCGAAAGTAGTTTTTGGTTAAAACTGTGTATTCTAGTGGTTAACTTGGCAATTCAATTTTTAAAAAAACCCTGTAGATCTTTGTTACACTGCCTGGGCTAACAATTTAATGCTAGATAATGGAAAAAATAGACATGCAGAATTGTTTTTGTAAGATGATGATGTTTTATTGCCTTACATGAAGGCTGTTCAGAAAAGCAGAATTTTTAGTGCACTGCTCGTGTAACCACTGCTGTAACAGTGGTTTATAACATACTCTTTGAGACAGAGCTTGATGTTTAAGGAGAAATTTAAAGAAAGAATTTTTTATTATTGTTAATGGTGGAAGAAAAAAAAAAGGGTATTCCTTGAATATAAAAAAGTAATCTAGAAATTAATATGAAAACTTAGACTTCCAGATTTAAAGTTCAGTTTTGCAATTGTACCAGGATGTTTTTATCCCATACTGATCAAAAGACATCTAGTAAATGATGTAAAAGATGAGCAATTAAGCTTGTTTATTTTCTAAAGATCCATTTATTGACACTGTATGTATTTAGGTTACTAGAACTAGAAAGTAAATGTAGTTCTGTGATTGATGTATATTTGCTGTCTTATTTTCCTATTATTTCATTATCCAGCCATCAAAAGACATAGTTTTGGAAATTTTACTCACAAATATGCTTGTGTTTCTTATGTACAGTTCTGCAGTATTTCAGATTCATCATAATACTAAAGAACCTACTAAGATAAACTTATGTCATTTCTCTCATCTGGGAAAAACACACACTTCTGAAAGGTAAAGGACATACTGAATGGTAAGTTCTTTGTTTGTCAGCTATGCAGTGCAGCAGGTTTAACCAGCTTGTAAAGTCGTGGCTCAGTGGGCCAGGCCATGCAGTATGTGTGTGATCATCCTGGTTATTGCTGTAGCCGCAGCTCAGATGGGAACATAATCAGTTCAAAAGTAGAAACTTACAGAAATATCACCATCATCATATATACCTCGTAGTAATTGTACTAAGTTTGTTGTGACTGCATTTTGCTATTTGCATTTATCTCATGTTCCCTGCCTTGTTTCATTTTTCCTAAAATTTTTTGAACTTTGCACAGAAACAACTTAGCAGTATCTCTACTGTCAAATCTGAGGAAGAAGTCTAAGCCCTCAATATGTAAATGCCCGGTCTCATTACTCTTGAAACAGGGTCTATATATAAATGCCTAGGCCTAAATCATAGATTATCAAATCTTCTGTTCCCTGCTGGTATCTATGGAGGCATCTAAATTTTACAAGTGTCATTGTCTGTAAAACTGCTATTGGTGCATTGTATCATAAACAGGTATTGCTGAAGAGTTTGACCATTAATATTCTTCATGCCTAGGTTTGCATGGGGAGCATTTCTCTGGTATCTTGCCTGTGAGGATTAATCTAATAATCATTCTATGGTTATGGGCTGATGAACAAGTTCTTGTGCAGTAAGTCAGTGCATGTACACATGCTGAATGTCAGTTTCTTTCTAAAAATCACAATACATATTCTTACCTTGCAGAAAAATTAGGGAATTTATTTTTCTCATTGAAGGTTCAACAGGATAAGGCTAGCTTACTCCAGACTTGTTATTTATCTAGAGTACATAATATCCTGCTATTTGAAACATTAGCTTAACTGCTATTCTTTGGTATCCCTTAATGATATTGTTTACTGGATTTAGTCTAATGTAAAACATGAGCAGAAAGTAATGGGGGACTTTAAGGACAGAGCACCAAATTTCTTCTCCTGTAGATACTTGATTATAGTAATTTGTGCAGCTCCAGAAGAAAGATTCACCTCAGAATCCATGAAATATGCATCACATGTTAGATCGAGCACTCTCTTGTGAACTGGAAGATGAGTATTCAAGGCCCTCTTCCAAAGTGAGCAGGGGGTGAAGCTCAGTCCGCATCTCCCAAACCTCTGGGAGCGCTTAGACTTTTTAAATAATGATGATAACTAGAAAAGACCACTGCCTCTTCCATTTGAGAGGAAGTATCATCCTCCACATTAATCTGAAGTTCAGGAAAGGTTTTTTTCTGGTTTTCAACATGCATTGCCTTTCAAATTAACTCTAGCTTGACTTGTTTTTCTTGGTTAACTTGGTTGGCTACTTAGTGGCAGATTGTATTTTTAATTTTGTTAACGTGCACTATATAGAAAACCTGGGCATCTAATTTGTAGCTAAGAAGGACTTTTAAATGCTGAAATTAAGGACCTTAAAGTCCTCTTGCAAACTGACACAGCATGCATTTTCTTGATGGTCTTTTTCGATAACAAGTAGGTAACTTGTGGCCTTTTTATTTTTGCTTTAATTTCTGAGATGTCTTTTATTTCTCATGGCTTCTGTGATTATTTTGATAGACCTTATACATGGAATGATTTTTCATTTTTCTTCCCAGAATCAAAACTCCAACAGAAGCAGACACGATTTTTAACTAAGAAACACAGCAAAACTGAGTCTTCTGTATGCTTCTCAATTGCTCTTTCTTCTGTCAGAAAAAAGGAGGGAGAAACATCCAATCAAACAAAAGGTGTTTTAGCCTTTCCTGGGCTTGCAGAGATAAAACTTTAGATGTATCTTTTCTGTATCCAAAATAAAATACTTTTCCTGGATTTTGTCATGAGCTAAGAGAAATTTTCTCTGCAGCAGTGGAGATTAGAAAAGTTAGTTAAGATATCATTAAGCCAGTGCTAGCTGTATCTGTGAAAGCTATTGTCCAGTTGAATACAAAGAGGGAGGAAAATTCAAAATACTAGACTAGACTGAATTTAGACACAACTTTCTTCTTGGATTGCTCATTTGTAGTTTTTTCTTTTACCCCTTTCTTTTACACTTTGTCCAAGTATTTTTCTTTCTGTAGCAATTAGAAAGCTTGTGTAATCAGAAAACTGTATTTTAGCTTTATTGTGAAGATTCTTCTGTTTGGTCTAGATTGTATTAACTCCTCTTGCATAAGAAAATTGTCTTCCATTGACAGGCTTTAAACACAATAAAAAGTAAATTAAATTTATGTAAAGAAAAAATAGCATTTCTATCAAAAATTACGTAAATTTTTGAAATATTGAACAGTAGTTTAAACAAATTGATTTTTAGCTCCAATCTCCTTTAATTAAATTCAGCCAAAGGAAAAATGACATAAACTTTTATTTTGTATGCTTTCTCAGTCTAATCTTATAAAAAAATAACCTTTCAAATTCAGGTTTGTGAAGCCTGAGGACAGCTCATTTTCAGTCACTGAAAGTTATTTCAGAGTAACATACTTCTCATTCTTGTTATAATTTAAATAAATTATGTAAGATCATCAAAAGATACATGTGTATCTGTCCTGGTTTCAGCTGAGAGGGTTAATTTTCTTCATAGTAGCTAGTATGGGGTTATGTTTTGGATTTGTGTTGAAGCAGTGTTGATAATATAGAGATGTTTTCCAATTGTCTCCCCCATCCCAATGCGGGGGAGTGAGCGAGTGGCTGCGTGGTGCTCAGCTGCCGGTTGGGGTAAAACCACGACAGTATCTTATTTTATGAAAGTCAAGATCCTTGTCACTAATATTTTTATGTTTATAGTTCACAAACTAGGGATTAGCAATTTGACCTTGATGCATAAAGGGTGTGAGTCTGATGTGTGGCTGAAGGAGGCCCTCGCATTGAGTCACGAGGTTCAGAAAGGACCCCCTTGCTTTCTAAACTCCTTCTCAGAGAGGAGCCTAGGTGCAACTAGGTCCAGTCTTAGTCCCAGATTGGTCAACAGTTTATGTCTAAAGGATTATATGTAGCCATGTACCAGAGTCAATGTTTGCCTGTCAGAGCCCCCTGAAGGACTTTCACTGAGACAGTTTCGCAAAGTTGAAACAGATAGAAAGTTTATTAAAGCGACATATATAAAGAGTTCAGAATTGCTGTTGATAAAGCTCTGTGCTCGCTAGGAGGAGACACTGTGCTCGCTAGAAGGCATGTGGCAACACAGACAGAGCTGCCACAGAAGCATGCAGCCACCCAGATCTCAGGCTGCCGGGAGTGCCTGAGCTTGGCACTGACAGGGGAAGGCAGTAGTGAGATTGGCTGCCTGAGGTGTGACCAGGTGGATGACCTGCTCAGCCTGGTGGCAGAACTCCATGAGGAAGTGGAGAGGTTAAGGAGCATCAGAGAGGTGGAGAGAGAGATAGACTGGTGGAGCCAAGCTCTGCCCTCCCTGAAGCAGAAACAGGGACAGCCAATGGACCAAAGCCGAAGTGAAGGGGACCCTGTATCCTCCCCTCGCCAGGCAGAAGGCAGCAGCCTCAAAGAGGGGAGCGAGTGGAAACAAGTTCATGTGCGGTGCACCTTCTCTTCCTCACCCACCTCACCATCCCACGTACCCCTGTGCAACAGGTACGAGGCAGGTACATCAGGCTTGCCAGCAACATGTTGTGGGATGATGTGCCCAGGTTGGAGGGACGGGGAGCTGGCGAGGGCCCTCGGCCTGCTGCTCAGAGATGTGCTGGATGCACTACAGCACACTCAAAGCCTAGAGGAGACGAGCCAGGGGCTCCGGATGCAAGAGGAGCCAACGGGGTAACACTGGGAAGATACATCAAAAGAATTCCAGCCACCCCAGCCAATAAGTCAGCCTCATCAGGGGCACAACTGAAATGCCTCTATGCAAATACACATAGCATGGGGAACAAACAAGAGGAGCTGGAGACATGTGTGCGCCTGCAAGGCTATGACCTTACTGGCATTACAGAGGCGTGGTGGGATAGCTCCTATGACTGGAGCGTTGGGATGGAAGGGTACAGGCTCTTTAGGAAGGACAGGCAGGGCAGGTGAGGAGGGGGCATCGCCCTCTATGTCAATGACCAGCTGGAGTGCATGGAGCTCCACCTGGGGATGGAGGAGGAGCTGACCAAGAGCTTATGGGTCAGGATTAAAGGGAGGGCAGGGGCAGGGGACATCATAGTGGGGGTCTGCTACAGGCCACCTGACCAGGGAGACCGAGCAGATGAGGCCCTCTATAGGCAGACAGGAGCAGCCTCACGCTCACAAGCCCTTGTACTCATGGGGGAACTTCAACCACCCCGATATCTGCTGGAGGGATAACACAGCAGGGCACAAGCAATCCAGGAAGTTCCTGCAATGCATGGAGGATAACTTCCAAGTGATAGAGGAGCCCACGAGGAGAGGTGCCATGCTGGACCTTGTTCTCACCAACAAGGAGGGCCTGGTAGGGGATGTCGAGCTCAAGGGCAGCCTTGGCTGCAGTGACCACGAAAAGGTGGAATTCAGGATCCTCAGGGCAGCGAGGAGGGCACACAGCAAGCTCACTACCCTGGACTTCAGCAGAGCAGACTTTGGCCTCTTCAGGGACCTGCTTGGTAGAATACCATGGGACAAAGCCCTGGAGGGAAGAGGGGCCCAAGACAGCTGGCTAATATTCAAGGGTCACCTCCTCCAAGCTCAGGAGCGATGCATCCCAACAAAGAAGAAGTCAGGCAAAAACACCCAGAGGCCCCCATGGATGAACAAGGAGCTCCTGGGCAAAGTCAAACTAAAAAAGGAAGCCTACAGAGGGTGGAAGCAAGGGCAGGTAGCCTGTGAAGAATACAGAGAAACTGTCCGATCAGCCAGGGATCAGGTTAGGAAAGCCAAAGCCCTGATAGAGATTAGTCTGGCCAGGGACGTCAAGGACATCAAGAAAAGCTTCTATAGGTATGTTAGTGATAAGAGACAAGGGAAAATGTGGGTCCCCTCCAGAATAAAACAGGAGACCTGGTTCCCCAGGATATGGAGAAGGCTGAGGTACTCAAGGAGTTCTTTGCCTCAGTCTTCACTGGCAAATCCTTGAGCCACACTGCCCAGGTCACAGAAGGGAGGGACTAGGAGAATGCAGAACCGCCCACTGTAGGAGAAGATCAGGTTCGAGAATATCTAAGGAACTTGAAGGTGCACGAGTCTGTGGGACCTGATGAGATGCATCTGTGGGTCCTGAGTGGCCAGGCCACTCTCCATCTTATTTGAGAAGCCCTGGCAGTCCGGCGAAGCTCCCACTGACTGGAAGAGGGGAAACATAACCCCCATTTTTAAGAAGGGAAAAAAGGAAGACCCAGGGAACTACAGGCCAGTCAGTCTCACCTCTGTGCCTGGCAAGATCATGGAGCAGACCCTCCTGGAGACTATGCTCAGGCACAAGGAAAACAAGGAGGTGATTGGTGACAGCCAACACGGCTTCACTAAGGGCAAATTGTGCCTGACAAACTCGGTGGCCTTCTATGATGGGGTTACAGCATTGGTGGATAAGGGAAGGGCAGCTGACGTCATCTACCTGGACTCGTGCAAGGCATTTGACACTGTCCCGCACGACATCCTTGTCTCTAAATTGGAGAGACATGGATTCGATGGATGGACCACTCAGTGGATAAGGAATTGGCTGCATGGTCGCACTCAAAGAGTTGTGGTCAACGGTTCAATGTCCAAGTGGAGAACAGTCATGAGTGGTGTTCCTCAGGGGTCGGTACTGGGACAAGGGCACTGTTCAACATCTTTGTTGGCGACATGGACAGTGGGATCGAGTGCACCCTCAGCAAGGTTGCCGACAACACCAAGCTGTGTGGTGCAGTCAACACGCTGGAGGGAAGGGATGCCATCCAGAGGGACGTTGACAGGCTGGAGAGGTGGGCCCATGCGAACCGCATGAAGTTCAACAAGGCCAAGTGCAAGGTCCTGCACGTGGGTCAGGGCAATCCCAAGCACGACTATAGGCTGGGCAAGGAATGGATTGAGGGCAGCCCTGAGGAGAAGGACTTGGGGGTATTGATTGATGAGAAGCTCAACATGAGCCAGCAGTGTGCGCTTGCAGCCCAGAAAGCCAACCGTGTCCTGGGCTGCATCAAAACAGGCGTGACCAGCAGGTCGAGGGAGGTGATCCTGCCCCTCTACTCCGCTCTGGTGAGACCCCACCTGGAGTACTGCGTCCAGCTCTGGGGTCTCCAGTACAAGAAAGACATGGACCTGTTGGAGCAAGTCCAGAGGAGGGCCATGAAGTTGGTCAGAGGGTTGGAGCACCTCTCCGATGAGGACAGTCTGAAAGCGTTGGGATTGTTCAGCCTGGAGAAGAGAAGGCTCTGGGGAGATCTAATTGTGGCCTTCCAGTATCTGAAGGGGGCCTCCAGGAAAGATGGGGAGGGACTGTTTATGAGGGAGTGTAGTGACAGGACAAGGGGTAATGGCTTTAAGCTGAAGGAGGGTCGATTTAGATCAGATGTTAGGAAGAATTTCTTTACTGTGAGGGTGGTGAGACACTGGAAGAGGTTGCCCAGAGAGGTTGTGGATGCCCACTCCCTGCAAGTGTTTAAGACCAGGTTGGATGAGCCTTTGGGCAACATGGTCTAGTGGAGGGTGTCCCTGCCCGTGGCGGGGGGGTTGGAACTAGATGATCTCTGAGGTCCCTTCCAACCCAAACCACTCTATGATGATTCTATGATGATGATACTAAAAATGATTTGGAAAAAAAAGTTTGGTAATACTGAGCTGTTCATGGCATTAAATACAACTATGTAAAATTACAAAACTGCTGAATGTGATAAAATAGCAGTTGAAATCTAAAATTAAATGTGAAATGATGCACATGGTGGGAGCAGGTAAGCTTAAACTTCCCTGATGGGCTCTGACTGAATATTGCTCTGTAGAAATAAGGTCTTCAGGCAAAAGTAAACATTTGTATGAATATGTTAGCTCGATGCTCAGAGATCAAGGAGTAGAAATGTTAGAAAGTGTGTGGAACACAGCAGAAAAATGCAGCAGAGACTGTTATGCTGGTGTGTACATGCCAGGACTACCTGCACGTTGAGCAGTGTGGGAGGCTCTGGTCAGACATCTTGAAGTGTACCCATTTTTGTTAAATAAATGTAGTATCCAGTCGATGCTAGGAGGATATACACATCTGAGAATTTGCAGTGTATTACAGCTATTTTAAGTCAAATCCTTCATTAAAAGGAAAGCATCCTTAGAATACTCATTATGCAATAGGTAGAAACCTGGGGTTAGCTATACCTGACTTTGGTGCTATTCACTGTGCTGTGTGTAGCATCAGGACATGCACAGTATTCTCTTGCATGTGTAATATTCAAATAGTTTGTGAAAGAAGGAAGCCTCTCCAGGTACAGTGGGATGGAGCAGGTTCAGAAGAGTGACAGGAAAGATTCACGTGGAAGACATTCAGGATTAGAAATCTTTACACTGACCAGGACAGTTTAGACTATGAAAGAAATGGCTGAGGGAGAATGATGGCTGTCCCTCAGGGGTTTTCCCAGTATGTCATTGTCCTGGTTTCAGCTGAGAGGGTTAATTTTCTTCATAGTAGCTAGTATGGGGCTATGGTTTGGATTTGTGCTGGAAACAGCATTGATAATATAGAGATGTTTTTGTTCTATGGACCTATTGTTGAGCAGTGCTTGCACAGAGCCAAGGCCTTTTCTGCTTCTCACACTGCCCTGCCAGTGGGATGGCTGGGGGTGCACAAGAAGTTGGGAGGAGACACAGACAGGACAGGTGACCCCAATGGACCAAAGGGATATTCCATACCATATGACGTCATGCTCAGCATATAAGGGGCTTGGGGGAAGAGGAGGGACTGGGGGGCAGCAGCGGCGATGTTCGGAGTGATGGCGTTTGTCTTCCCAAGTAACCATTACACCTGACAGAGCCCTGCTTTCCTGGAGATGGCTGAACACCTGCCTGCCCATGGGAAGTGGTGAATGAATTCCTTGCTTTGCTTTGCTTGTGTGCGCGGCTTTTGCTTTCCCTATTAAACTGTCTTTATCTCAACCCACAAGTTTTCTCACTTTAACTCTTCCAATTCTCTCCTCCATCCTGATGGGGGGAGTGAGTGAGCGGCTGCGTGGTGCTCAGCTACCGGCTGGGGTAAAACCACGACATTCGTGGGTGCAGTCCCCTCAGGGAGGTGTCCCCACTGTGGTTCAGATTGCTGTGGGCTGCAGTCCCCTCAGAGGGGCACCCTTTGGGGCAGGGCACCTCTTCTCTCCAGCCATGTCTCTGGTAGCACCTCCAGCTGCCCTTGGAGCAGGTGCTGCTGCTGCCTCTGGCTGACCTCTGGGGCCTGCAGGGCGGTTGGCAGCAGTTACTGAGCTGGCCGAAACTGGCTGTGGCTGGCTCAGGGCAGTGCATAGCCGCCTCCCACAAAGGGCACCTCCACTGCTCTGGCCCCTTAAACCCTGCTGTTTACACCCAGTAACCTACATATAAAAATGTAGGTGAGCGGTGACAGAAAAAAAAAGTGAGTGGTAACAGAGAGTCATGATGGCTAATTCCTGGCCTGGTTTGGCTCTGTCCCACTGGCGCGCTCTCAGGTAGCTGTGGCAGTTCACAAGCCAGGGCAGGCAGGGGCTGTTTCCCCTCATACATGATACATTTGCTGCCATACTGGTTTTGAGGCTAAATTTAATGTTTTAAATTAAAAAGGCAGGCCTCAGTGCCAGACAGTGCTCCCAGGTATGTCTGATTTGTCAGGCCAGATATAGACTGATGCAACCCAGTATCAAACATGTATTTTACTTCAGTATGAAAAGACCTGTCCTGACTATGAAAGATTACATTCTTTAATTAAAACTCTATTTAAGTAGAACTTAGCACTACATTATCAAGAGCATTGCTACCGGATACTACTCTTACTTCCTCTCTGCCAGAAGAGGCAGACTAGCAGTAAAAAAATACTTTGTGATTACTCCAATATTTTTTATCTTCCTTTGATCTGTTTTTAGCATGAGAAAGAGATTGAAGGAAAAAATGTTTTAACTGTTTTAAAAAAAAAAAAAAAGGAAAAAATTTACTTGATTGTAAAATAAGATGAGATTCTTCCCGGTGTGTTAAAGATGAACAAGCATTTCTTTTCTTGTGGTCATGCTTGGTAGTTAGCCTTGTACATGTAATAGGGCTGCACACACTTTGGGGAAGGTCTATCTTGTTTTGTTCAGTCTTGATACAATCCCTAGGACTGAGTCAGCCCAAGTCCCTGACCGTGAGTCCTCAGTGCTAACACATAAAAGTCACGAATAAAATACTAGCAATTTGTTTGTACGTTTATAAATGCAGTTATCAAATATACAAGAATAAGGAAAATATATTTAGTGGAAATATTCTTACCCAAAATTGCCTCTTTATGCTCCCTCCCCAGTCTCGGTGCCCGACTTAGTTCCCCAGTTTTCAAGTCTCTGTCTTTCTGTTCTAAGGCATTTTTCTGGGTAAGTGCTGGGCACTTACTTCTGCATGGATGGAAGTTATTATTTAAAAAACTTTGCACTAAGTGGACTAAGTGTCTCCCCTAGAGGTCATGCTGTATTCTCCTAAAATCAGATTCCCTGTCTCCTGAAAACCAGGCTTTATAACTTTATCCAAAGAAAGAAATAGATAATCTAGCAATAGGAATATCTTTGCTGCTGTTGTGGTTTAGCCCCAGCCAGCAGCTAAGCATCACGCAGCCACTCGCTCACTCCTCCCTAGTGGGATGGGGGAGAGAATCGGAAGAGTGAAAGTGAGAAAATTCGTGGGCTGAGATAAAGACAGTTTAATAGGTAAAGCAAAAGCTGCGCACACAGGCAAAGCAAGACAAGGAATTCATTCACCACTTCCCATGGGCAGGCAGGTGTTCAGCCATCCCCAGGAAAGCAGGGCTCCATCACGCGTAATGGTTACTTGGGAAGACAAACGCTATCACTCTAAATGCCACCACGCCCCCTGCCTCTTACTCTTCCCAAGCCCCTTATATGCTGAGCATGATGTCATATGGTATGGAATATCCCTTTGGTCAGTTTGGGTCAGCTGTCCTGTCTGTGTCTCCTCCCAACTTCTTGTGCACCCCCAGCCATACCACTGGCGGGGCAGTGTGAGAAGCAAAAAAGGCCTTGACTCTGTGTAAGCACTGCTCAACAATAACAAAAACATCTCTATATTATTGTATTGGGTCTGGCTGAGATGGAGTTAATTTTCCCCCATAGTAGCCCTCAGTGCTGTGCTGTGTAATGGTAGCTAGCAAGGTGTTGATAACACACCAGTGTTTTGGCTGTACTGAGCAGTGCCAGCACACATCAAGGCTCGCTCTCCAACATTTCTCCTCCTCCTCAGCAGTAGGCTGGGGGTGGGCAAGATCTTGGGAGGGGACAGAGCCAGGACAGCTGACCCAAACTGACCAAAGGGATATTCCATACCATATGTCTGTTCAGCAATAAGAAGGTGAGAGACAGAGGGAGGAACAGGGGGAGCATTCATTTTTTTTTTTACAACGTTTGTCTTCCAGAGCAACCACTACACGTACTGAAGCTCTGCTTCCCAGGAAGTGGCTGGACATTGCCTGCTGATGGGAAGTAGAGAATAATCTTTTGCTTTTGCTTTGCTTCTGTGCATGGCCTTTTGCTTTTGCTTTATTAAACTGCCTTTCTCTTGACCCAGAAGTTTGGGGTTGTTTTTTCCCATCTTATTTTTCTCCCCTCCCTGTCCTGCTGAGGAGGGGAATGATAGAGCAGCTTGGTGAACACCTGGCATCCAGCCAAGGTTATACCACCACAGTCCTTTTTGGTGCCCAACATGGGGCACGACAACAGCAGTTATGTATTAAGCATGCTACAGCTATAGTAGTTATTAAGTGGCAAGCTTTTGTGTGGGTCACGGGGTTTGTTAGCTGCACTGCTTATTTCTTTATTTTGCTAAGCTTAGGAACATGCTAATACAAACAATGGCTCTGTGCTTTGCCCTGGCTTTGATGATCTTACTGTGCTGGGGAAGCTATTTTGTGGGGAGGATGAAGGAACTTGGGAGCATGCTAGTACAAACAATGGTTATGTGCTTTGCCCTGGCATGCTGTGCTGGGGCAGCTATAGAATCATAGAAAGCACACAAACCCTGTTCCCAAAGCACACACCTCCATCTTAAACATGTATGCTACTGCACCTTTGCAAGTAGTGTCGTGTCCTAAAAAGAGCAGGAGAAAACCCTTAGGGGATATAGGAAAGGCAAAGGCTGTTCTTGCTCCTTGCCAATCTGCTCCAGACTTGGCAGCATCATCCCCTCACCAGCATCTGGCCAACCTCAGACCCACATCAATATTCTTCAAATCATTTTAATTTGTGCTTAATATCCTTGTAAGCATCAAGCCTGTGCCACTTGATGCGCAGCATGGAAGTCCCTTTCATCTTAGTGTGGGGCAGGTGGACTACAAGAGAGGCCCAGAAATTATTATTCCCAATGGATACAGTGATTAAAAGTATGTATGAACATTGATTGCTATCAGGGCATTTCTCTGCCTAGAACACTTTGCAGGACAATGGTAAAATTGGTTAAGCGCACCCTGGAAAATACCTTGCAGCTGATAGCAAAATGGTGAGCCAAAGGTTCAAAGATATTATCTGGCACTAAAAGATACAGGGCGTAGCTTTATTTAATTATTTTAATGCAAAGGAATAAATTTAATTTATGTGAGTGATTAAAGAAAAATAGCTCTGCACACCTGTGTCCCCTGAGGGAGGAATGAGTTGTGCAGCTCAGTCACAGGCTCAAGATAACAGCAACCAGGTAACTTTCAGCCCATCCTTCCTCCCTCTTCATTATGCAGCCCATCTTGCACTCAGAAACTGTCTTCCCAGGCCCCTCTTGAGCTGTCAGCCGTACCAGATGAAGCCAGGAAATGGTACTAGCAGACAGGCTTCCACTCATCTCAGCCTGCAATAAACTTCTGCTCAACTGCAAAACCATTCTCAAAACTCTGTGGGGAAGTATGCACTCCTCCTTTTGTAGAATAGCCCCTACCAATGAAACATATTTTTGTTATTTTGCTTCTTTAGAGTCATTAGCTTCTCCCCTAAAAGCCTGTGGGAATAGACAAGCACAGTCCCACAGTGCTACACAGCACAATGGGGCTGACCTCTATAACAAATACCTTTGAGTCTGCTCCTGGAGAATAAATTAACTTTCAACACTGAATTTCAGATGTTTCTGTCACACTTAAAAATGTACACAAATATATATGGGTCACTTTTGAATACAGTTGCTGGTAAAAGGATATTTCTGTTAAGCTTTTTGTTGCATGGCCTAAGGATCCTGGCAAAGAACCTCTCTCTCTATTTCCCAGAAAATAGGTAGAGGCATGGGGGAGGGAAGAAACTGGTGAGCGGAGAAGTTGAAAGAAAATAAAAGCACTTGCAATCTCCTTGAGAAGTCTCTCTCTTTGGCTTTTCAGCTGCTGTGCCGTTTTCCAGGTAGCACAGTTCACACTGCCAAACCAAATTCCAGCTCTGGCTTCCTGTTCGCTGGCTGCCCAGTTCCATGGAACGGTACAAGTAGTATGTTTTATAATCCGACCAACTCTACCCTACACAGAAAAGTTACAGAATAAAATTTAATTTGCAGGCAGGTTCTAGCAGGCCAGAGAGGCAAAATAAAGTGCCAGGAGTCTGGTTATAGCAAAATAGTAGTTCCATAATTTATACAAGTGGTACTTTCCATAACAAACACTGGAATCATACTGGAATGTTAACTATTTATGCAAGCAGAGTCAAAAATCCGTGGTGTCCTGTGCAAAATAAATGGGATGACTCATATGTTTTTAACAGTTTCAATCTCTTTGAAAATGGAGGGAGATAATCATAGAATACCAGGTTGGAAGGACCTTGAGGATCATCTGGCCCAACTGTAAATAGTGTATTGGTATACATGTTGCTCATATCTTTGAGGCTCACCTTGCAATAATAAGGCAGCAAGTCCAATTCAGAATGTAAAGCCTGAATGCTCGTGCAACTGTGCTATTCACAGTTTGCTATCTCTACTAATTTTCTTCATGATAGAACTCCAGTATACTGCAGCTTCCACGCAGGTGGTATTGCAACAGGTTATCATCCTCAGCATTTATTTGCTTATGGCTTATTGCAACAAAGGCTCTCCTCTCTACTCGTACAAAATCTTCCAAGTTAATGGTTCATGCAACCCATATTTGCTAAATTCTTGCCTGAAATCCCACGCACCTACCCCAAAGAGTAAGTAACTGTGCCTGCCACAGTCATTTGGTAGGTGCTACTCTTTGCTGTCAGGCAAGCTTTGCTACCAGGCAGCTTTCACAGAAAGATCTGACAGTCTAAGTTCACAGAAGAGTCTTCTGGCAGCCCATGACCTGATGTTAAGTAGATACCTTTGCACAGAGTATCTTAATTCTTATCACTAAACCACTAACAATGATGTTACACTTAGAGCCTCTGTCCTATCAGTAGCAGTGTATACAGTACAGCTCATTCAAAATGGGCTACTGCAGCACTTGGGAGAATGACCTCTGATGGTACTACTACCACATTCACGTTCTCACACCCCACCATCGCTCACATGCCCAAGGTTCAAAGCAAATTTTGGAATCAATGCACTTTTGGCACAGAACCAAATTTAGGGCTAAACAGTGGCTGTTCAATTTGAGCACAGTGTGGGATGCCGGACTTGTCCAGGCTTGTTGGTGCCGAATACAGGGCCATTATGAGCCAGCAGAAGGGGCCCTGGGGGAGTCCAGCTTGGGCGAGAGCAGGGATTGAGCAACTTGCTTATCTTGCACTGATAAGCACTGGACCTGAACAGGGGCAGGAGATGATGTTCATCTTAACAAGATGCGGCGCCTGACGGGTCTACTCCTTAATCAACTAAGTGACGCCTGGGGTGAGGGGGAGCCTTCACAGCTTGACGTTACTTTGGTAAAACTAAACAGACCACCGCTCCTCTGTACTGAACGCCTTTGTTCTCCACCACTTCCCCCCCCAGCCCCGATCAACTGCACAACAAGCCTTGTTAAGGGCCAATCGACACGCAATACCTGACTTAGTCCCACCTCGCCAAAAGTATAAATCTGGCATTTAGAATCCTCTTTTCTGAGGATGAGAAGTCCAACTATCCGGACGGGTCGACGGGCCTGGACCTCTCTCCTCCCCAAGCAGGGATGCCTCTTTGGTAAGACTTGCGCCTCCGATTATGTCGGATGTTACCCCGGGAAAACTATCATTAACAAAAGCGCTGAACTATTAACTTGAGCTCAAAATTGTTGCAGTTAGTGCATTTATCAACAGCAATTCTGAACTTTTATATCTGTCGCCTCAATAAATTACCTATTGTTCTTTTCAACTTTGCAAAACTGTCTCAGTGAAAGTCCTTAGTGGGGCTCTGACAGGCAAACCTTGACTCTGATAAGTGGCTACACACATAATCCTTTAGACAGAAACCGTTGACCAAGTCTGGGACTAAGACTGGACCTAGCCGCACCTAGGCTCCTCTCTGAGAAGGAGTTTAGAAAGCAAGGGGGTCCTTTCTGAACCTCGTGACTCAACGGGAGGGCCTCCCTCAGCCACACATCAGACTTGTACCCTTTCACGCGACACACAGCCAGAACAGGTCATATAAATCTGTAAGTATGTATATGTGAAAGGCAAAATAAGAATTGCATTCACAGTCAATCCACAATCTCTACTGACTTCACTGCAACAGATTAGACAATCACAACTGATTCCATTTAGCCATAACTGCACCAAATCATTTTACATGTGTATTTAAACTAGTAAAAATAGTCCTTTTATAACCACTGAATGACTTTTTTCAATCTTCTTATGAGAACAAACAATCCACTATTTCATAGGTTTGATTACAATGATTTAAAAACAAGCATTGATACCTGAAAAAACTTGAAGGAAAAGGAAAATTTAATGCAAATAATACCACTGCATGAAACAGAATATATGCACTGAAATTCTCAAAGCCAGAAATTCAGGAAGAAGGAAGGAAATACATGTCACCTTGAAGTCATGATATTGCATATATGCAGTATTTTTATTATTCAACAGTGCTCAGGAATGGAGCATCTCTTGTGGAGACGATGGGGGAATAAATCTCTCTCTCCCTACCTGGGATTGATGTGGATGGTTTTATTATGCAGGCTCCCGAGGTCCTTGTTCACCCTTATGTGGGCTCTTTAATATTGCTAATTAATACTGTTGGCATATTATGTTTTTTGTGGAATTTGGTCTCGTCCTGGTTTAAGAGAAGACAACTTTTGAGTGAAGCAATACTGAAATGTGCCCTGAGGCCATCGGTCCCTAGGTGACAGGGTGTGTGGAAGGATTTGGGCAGGTTCCTAGGATGGTTATCACCTCCTATAGCCTGGGACTTTACACCTGAACAGGCAAGTAACCCTGGCAAACTGACATGCCACCTGATAGAAGGGTGCCTTGCCTACCCCAATGAAAACCAACAGCTTCTAGCACTGTACTGGGGCCTGGCCCATGCCTATCAAGCCACAGTGCAGTACTCTCAGAGGACTGTGGTTGAGGCAAGGACCCAAACTGCATCTGAGGATGCCCTGATTGAGGTAGGGACCCAAACAACAACTACAGTAATTGCCTGAGTAGTGAAAAAGAAACAGTGGACAAGGAGGTCAACGGGTCCATATCATCGATTAGTAAGGGAGGAGGAAAAAGAGGAGGAAAGGTTTGAGCAGGAAGCTGGTCCTTCAGCAAAGAAGTGGGAGGAAAGAGTGAGAGAAATCAGACAGGAAGCAGAAACTACTCATTCCCTAACTTCATGAGAACTTCGAGACATGTGGAAAGATTACAGGCATCAGCCAGGTGAGCGGATTGCTGCCTGGCTGCTCTAATGCTGGGGTAATGGGGCTGACAGTCAGCAACTGGAAAGTAGGGAAGCCCAACAGCTGGGATCCCTTGCTAGAAACTGGGGGATTGAGAGAGGAATTTGCAGTCTCTGGAGATGGCTCCTCTCAAGTGTGAGGGCAAGATATCCATTCAAGGAAGATTTTTGTGAACTCCCCAGGAAAGTGGACCACCACAGACGAAGGCATCCAGTACCTGAGAGAATTAGCAGTGCTGGAAGTCCTCCACAGTGATCTAGATGATGATGAGGCCTCCAAAGATCCAGAGGATGTCCTGTGCATGTGGGCCATGTGGAGGAAGGTGATTCAAAGTGCCCCAGCGTCATATTCTAACACCTTCGCAGTGATGTATTGTCCGGATCTGGACACACCAACTGAGGAGAAGGTGTCTTCTTGGCTCCAGAACTTTGAATAAAATCTCTGTACCTCCTCACCCCTATGGGCCAGCGTGTTGGCTGTCAGAGGTACCCCAAGAAATCAGTCACCTCCTGCTCCAGTCAGAGGGAAAGGGAGCCCAAGGTTCATGCCGCATGGCGCACTCTGGTTCTTCCTGTGTGACCAAGGGGAGTACATGAGGAAGTGGGAAGGTGAACCCACCTTTAAGTTGGAAGCCTGTGTACATGAACTGAGAGGGAAGACAGCTGTTAAGAAGGGATCACCCAAGAAGACTGTCAATGTAGTTGCTGCAGAGACACAAGGCGGCAATCAGTGATCTCCCAGACATAGAAGAACTGAAATCACCTCCCTTGATCCTGGTGAGGGGACTTCTGGTCTGGCACTGCAAGGGTCAGACAGTGAATATTCTGACCAGGAACAGGAATAGAGGGTCCCTGCCTTTGGCCAGGAGGAGGAAAGGGATGACCAGGTATACTGGACTGCGTGGATTCAATGGCCTGACACATCAGACCCTCCCTCAGGAGTATAAGGCTTTGGTAGACACTGGTGCACAGTGTACGCTGGTGCCATCAGGGTATAGGGACACAGAATCCATTTGGATCTCTGGAGTGACAGGGGGATGTCAAGAATTGTCTGTATTGGAGGCTGAGGTGAGCTTAACAGGGGACAAGTGGGAGAAGCACCCCATTTTACCTGTCCCAGAGGCCCCTTGTATCCTTGACATAGATTATCTCAGGAGAGGGTACTTCAAGGACCCAAAGGGGTACCAATGGGCTTTTGGTGTAGCCACTGTGAATACAGAGAAGATCATACAGTAATCTACCCTGCCTGGTCTCTTGGAAGATCCCTTCACTGTGGGATTGCTGTGAATTGAAGAACAGCAGATGCCAATTGCTACCAGGACGGTGCACTGGCAGCAATATTGCACAAACTGTGACTCCTTGGCTCCCATCCATGAGCTGATTCATCGACTGGAGAACCAGGGAGTCATCAGCAAGACTCATTCACCTTTTAATAGTCCCATATGGCCAGTGCAAAAGTCTGATGGAGGGTGGAGGTTAACAGTAGACTATCATGGCCTGAATGAAGTGACACCATGTACAGTGCTGCTGTACCAGACATGCTGCAACTTCAATATGAACTGGAGTCAAAAACAGTCAAGCGATATGCTACAATTGACATTGCCAATGCATTCTTCTCGATCCCTTTGGCAGCAGAACGCAGGCCACAGTTTGCTTTCACGTGGAGGGGTGTCCAATACACCTGGAATCGACTGCCCCAGGGGTGGAAGCACAGCCCTACCATTTGTCATGGACTAATCCAAACTCCACTGGAAAAGGGTGAGGTCCCTGAACATCTAGAATACATTGATGACATCATTGTGTGGGGCAATAAGGCAGAAGAAGTATTCGAGAAGGGAGAAAGAGTAATTCAGATTCTTCTGAAAGCTGGTTTCGCCATAAAGAAAAGCAAGGTCAAGGGACCTGCACAAGAGATCCAGTTCTTGGGAATAAAATGGCAGGATGGACGCCGTCATGTGCCTATGGATATGGTCAACAAGATAGCAACTGTGTCTCCACCAGCTAACAAGAAGGAGACACAAGCCTTCCTGGGCCTTGTGGGGTTCTGGAGAATGCATATTCCAGGTTATAGTCAGCTTGTGAGCCCTCTCTATCGAGTAACCCAAAAGAAGAACTATTTTGAATGGGGCCTTGAGCAACAACAAGCCTTTGAGCAGATCAAACAGGAAACAGCTTGTGCAGTAGTTCTTGGGCCTGTCCGGACAGGACCAGCTGTGCAAAATGTACTCTACACTGCAGCTGGGGAGCATGGTCTCACCTGGAGCCTCTGGCAGAAAACAGCAGGAGAAACCCGAGGTTGACCATTAGGGTTTTGGAGCCAGGGATATCAAGGATCGAAATCCCACTACACCATCTTAGGCCTTGAAAGGCAAATTTTGTGGCGACATGGTACCCCAGAAAGGATTGAATCAGACAATGAGACTATTTCCAAAATAACCTCATAAACTCCTGGGCAAAGAAACACAGCATTGAGTGGACGTATCACATCCCCTATCACCCACAAGCCTCTGGAAAGACTGAGAGATATATAATGGACTGTTAAAGACTATGTTGAGGGCATTGGGCAATGGGGCCTGGAAGCACTGGGATATTAATTTAGCAGAAGCCACTTGGCTGATTAACACCAGACGATCTGCTAACCATCCTGGTCCTGCCCAAACAAACCCCCTACATACTGTGGGAGGAGATAAGGTCCTTGTAGTGCACATGGGGAAGCATCTGGGGAAGGCAGTGTAGATTTCTCCTCCCATGGGAAAAGACAAACCCATTCCTGGGACTGTCTTTGCTCAAGTACCTGGGTATACTTGGTGGGTAATACGGAAGGACGGGGAGACCCGGTGTGTGCCTCAAGGAGATTTAACCTTGGGGGAAAAATAATCTGTGAGTTGTATGTTCTAGGAAGTAATGTAGAAGGAATGAACTGAACCAACGAAGAGCGAGTTTCGCAAGGAGCCAGACGAGTGCAACAATGACACAAACCAAGCCAGTACTGGTGCCCAACAATTGAACATACTGCTTCTCCTGTCCTGAAAACCCATCCTGATGGATTGGGCCCAAGTCATAGCCTGTTTATGAACATCTGGAGGAGCAGAGGAAGCTCATGGAAAAGAAAAGTAACATCTATCTGTTGAAGGCCTGGTTAATTTGAATTAAATACAGTGGAATGGTTGTAAAATATATATATGTATTAAAGTATGTGAGACTTGAGCATGATGCAAATGGTATGGAATAAGGAGTGGAGACTGTTGTATTGGGTCTGGCTGAGATGGAGTTAATTTTCCCCCATAGTAGCCCTCATAGTGCTGTGTATTGGTAGCTAGCAAGGTGCTGACAACACACCAGTGTTTTGGCTGCTATTGAGCAGTGCCACCACACATCAAGGCTCTCTCTCCAACATTTCTCCTCCTCCTCAGCAGTAGGCTGGGGGTGCAGCAAGATCTTGGGAGGGGACAGAGCCAGGACAGCTGACCCAAACTCACCAAAGGGATATTCCATACCATATGATGTCTGCTCAGCAATAAGAAGCTGAGCGATAGGGGGAGAAACGTGGGGCATTTGGGGTTTTTTTACAACATCTGTCTTCCGAAGCAACCGCTACACGTACTGCAGCCCTGCTTCCTGGGAAGTGGCTGGACATTGCCTGCTGATGGGAAGTAGAGAATAATCTTTTGCTTTGCTTCCTTTTGCTTTTGCTTTATTAAACTTCCTTTATCTTGACCCACGAGTTTGGGGTTGTTTTTTCCATCTTATTCTTCTCCCCTCCCTGTCCTGCTGAGGAGGGGAATGATAGAGCAGCTTGGGGAACACCTGGCATCTAGCCAAGGTTAAACCACCACAATTATCAACACTGTTTTCAAAACAAATCCAAAACATAGCCCCATACTAGCCACCACAAAGAAAATTAACTCTGTCTCAGCTGAAACCAGGACATTATCCACCCCTTATTCCATACCATGTACGTCATGCTCAGGTCCCACACAATCCCATACATCCTCATTAACCATCACCACCCTTCTCATCCTTTGATATAATATAATATGCTGATATGATTCCCTTATCTATGGACCACTCTTTCAAAATGTCCATAAAATGTCCACAAATGTCCACGAGTACTGCGTCCCCCACCTGGAGTATCGCGTCCAGCTCTGGGGGCCCCAGTACAAGAGAGACATGGAGCTGTTGGAGAGAGTCCAGAGGAGGGCCACAAAGCTGATGTCAGAGGGCTGGAGCACCTCTCCTATGAGGACAGGCTGAGAGAGTTGGGGCTGTTCAGCCTGGAGAAAAGGTGGCTCCGGGGAAATCTAATTGCAGCTTACCATTATCTGAAGGGGGCCTCCAGGAAAGATGGAGAGAAACTGTTTATCAGGGAGTGTAGTGACAGGACAAGGGGTAATGGCTTTAAGCTGAAGGAGGGTCGATTTAGATTAGATGTTAGAAAGAAATTCTTTACTGTGAGGGTGGTGAGGCACTGGAACAGGTTGCCGAGAGAGGTTGTGGAGGCCCCATCCCTGGCAGTGTTCAAGACCAGGTTGGATGAGGCTTTGGGCAACATGGTCTAGTGGAGGGTGTCCCTGCCCGCAGCAGGGAGGTTGGAACTAGATGATCTTTGAGGTCCCTTCCAACCCAAACCATTCTATGATTTAGCCTGTGACTTTGGGCTCCATCCATTATGGTGGTCACTCAGGACAGGAGAGGTGGTGTGATGTGTGGAGTTACTGGGCACCAAAGCCAGCTCAGATCAGGTCCACTGCTGCATTCGCACTGCTTCCTGTAAGGCTTGTCCTCCATTTGTTCAGGTGTTTCCTGCTATAGTAATTCCTGTAACATGCAGCTCAAGTCATTGGTTACAACAATTTAAAGGTGTATCCATTACAATCTCCACCCCGGTCCCTTTGAGACAGACCATCAGGTTTAACACTGCAATGAACTCCTCCCCTTGCCTCTGCTCCGGCTTGGACTTATCCACAGACTGCAGTCCCTTAAGGGTGTACCTGCTCCAAGTGGAGCCTTATCCATGAGCCACAGTCTCTCCAGGGGTATACCTGCTGTGGCATAGACTTATCCACAGCCACAGTCGCTTCGAGGTGCGCCTGTTCCAGCGTGGCCTTCTCCATGGGCCACAATGCCTTCAGAGATATTCTTGCTCCAGTGTGGCCTTGCCCACAGTCACTTCAGTCCTTTCAGAAATAAGCCTACCTTGTCGTGGGCTCATCCATGGCCACACACTTTGAGATGTTCCAGCATGACCCCATGCACAGCCACTGATGCTTCAAGGTGTACCTTCTCCAGTGTGGACTTATCCGTGGCTCACTGTCCCTTCAGAGGTATACCTGCTGCAGCACAGACATAACCACGGCCACCAGAAGCTTCAAGATATACCTGCTGCGGCATAGACATACCTATGGCCACATATGCTTTGAGATATTCCTGCTCTGGGGTGGACTTATTCACGGCCACAGATGCTTTGGGGTGTCTTGCTCCCACGCGGATGCATCCACAGGTCACAGTCCCTTCGATTCGAGTGCACGCAGGAGTTCCAGCCTGTCCAGGACAGCAGCACAGAAACAGCAGTGATGCCCTGGCCAGCTGCCAGCCCAGGCGTATCACCATTGCTGTTATCTAAATCTTTCCAGACACAGCACAGTAACGTGATAAGCAGTACAGCGAGCAGCAAAAGCAAAAAGCAGCCACTAACGAGCACTAGACTCTACTATACAGTAAGGCAAGCAAGCCTCATAGCAAGCAGAGGAGTCTGCCAATTTATAGTGAAACAGCTATAAATTTGATCTAGCATATTCCAATCAAATCTGTTGTTATCTTGAACCCTTCGAGCCCCACATAGGGCACCAAAAAGGACTGTCATGGTTTAGCCCTGGCAGACAGCTAAGCACCATGCAGCCGCTCGCTCACTTTCCACCCACCCCCCCCCGTCGGGATGGGGGAGAGAATTGGAACAGTAAAAGTGAGAAAACTTGTGGGTTGAGATAAAGATAGTTTAACAGGTAAAGCAAAATCCTTTAGGTAAAAAAATAGGAATTCATTCACCACTTCCCATGGGCAGGCAGGTGTTCAGCCATCTCCAGGAAACCAGGACTCCATCACATGTAACAGTTACTTGGGAAGACAAACACCATCACTCCAAACGCCGCCGCCCACCCCCCCTTTCCTCTTCCCCTAAACTCCTTATAAAGTGAGCATGATGTCATATGGTATGGAATATCCCTTTGGTCAGTTGGGGTCAGCTGTCCTGTCTGTGTCCCTTCCCAACTACTTGTGCACCCATAGTCTACTCACTGGTGGGGTGGTGCAAGAAGCAGAAAAAAACTTGACTCTGTAAGTGTTGTCCCAAAAATGGGATCACTTACCCAGTGTGCAGTATGCCAATATACACACAGAGCAGAAGTAATTTATTCATTTCATATCTGTGCAGAGATGGGTGCTAGGTGGTAATTCCACAAAGCTAGCACGCTACACACAGAATCTACCACATATTTATCTTGTTACAGGATTAGAAAAACCCACCTAAATTTACATTAATTGGTTATTAATTACTGCATCATCTACTGTTGGTCAAGCATCCTTAAATTAGCAGGCATGTTCCTTGAGGGTGTGGAGGGGTGTAATTTGCATAGTTGTTTAATTGGGTGGGTGGTCTTGAACTTCCCCCAGTCACCTTTCCCTTCCCCTAGTTACTGGTGATTCTTGTTGACTTCAGGCCTCTCTGGCAATCACCCAGCTCTGGGTGCCTTCTGGTGGAGGATGTTTTCTCTTTATCAGTTTTTCAGCTCTCCTTCAAGGATACTCTTTAGCAAAGCATGCTTTTTATCAGTCTTTTGGCTCTTCTTCAAAGGTATAGTTGTCAGCAAAGCAAGGTAGTGCATTTAACCCTAAATTAAACAGTGTCTAAGCACTAACCCAAACACATTTCTGTCCCTGTAAAGTGGAAAATTCTACTTTATGGATATCATTTTTTCCCTCCTTTGAGACTATGAAATGTCTTTTCTTGGGTCTCATATGTGTCACTATTTCTTTTCATTATAACTACAATTGTCCTTCAGATGGCTAATACTGAATATACTATTACAATATTTACGGTTTTAGCAGAGTTAAATTAATAATGCTTTCCGAGGAGGTTCTATAATTATCCCTGTGGAAAAAAAAATTTATTCTATACATAAACAGCAAACCAATAGGTAACTACATTATTAATCCTAAATACCAAAACAATTGGCTTTGTGGGCACTTAACCTCTACTTAGGCAAGTCCTGTTTCTCAGGTACAGTTCATCGAGGCTTAACTTCTCTGGTTGGTGTGGAGGTCCATTCATCTTCATCAGGCCTTGGTGCTCTTTTTACCCATGTATAATGAAATCCAGGAATTAATTCCCTCTACTTTGACTGCAGTATAAGTCCTCAATAGCACGGTATAGGGTCCATTCCAGTTCTCTTTTAGTGGTTCATCTTTCCAGGTCTGTATGTAAACAACGTTTCCTGGTTGGAACAGGTGAACTGGTGTCCAAGGGAAGAGAAACCTTTTGATTTAGGTACCTGTGTAGTGAAGATAAAGTCTGCAGAAGAGAAATCAAATATTCTTTAATAGCAGCCTGACCTTTTATATGCATTTGGTCTCCCTTGACATTTAAAAGGTTTGTAGGATATGCTTTCCAATAGATGATTTCAAAGAAGGGGCTTACTCCTTCCTTGACCCTAGGGGTTATTTGGATTTGCAAAAGGGCTATGGGTAAGGCTTCTGTCCACTTAAGGTGTGCTTCCTGACAAAGTTTAGAAACTTGTCTTTTGAGAGTCTGATTCATTCTTTCTCCTTTCCCACTAGATCGAGGCCTCCAGGGGGTGTGTAGTTCCCACTTAATCTGCAAAAACTTGGAAATTTCCTGTACTATTTCTGCAATAAAATGAGGTCCCCGATCAGAGGAGATTCCCTCTGGAATGCCAAATCTGGGTATAATTTCTTTTAACAAGATTTGAATTACCTCTCTAGCTTTGTTGGTACGACAAGGGAAAGCCTCTGGCCAACCAGAGGAGGTATCTACTAATACCAATAAATATTTATACTGGTTACCTCTAGGTAATTCTGAAAAGTCTATTTGCCAGTATTCCCCCAGGAGTTATTCCTTGTTTCACAAGTCCTCCCATAATCTTCTTCCCAATTTTTGGGCTATTAGCACAACGGATGGTACATTTCTTTACTACAGTATCTGCTATACTCTGCATTTTGGGCCCAAAAACATTTCTTCTAGGAGTTAATACCAGTGCATCTGCTCCTGTATGCGTTTCTTGGTGCAGTCTTTTAAGCACAGTTTCCATTTTTATTTTTTTTTTTTTTTACAGGAATCAATAATTGTTTCAGTGACATCACCCACCAACCTTGATCATTTTTGGAGCAATCTAATTGCTCTGCCAACTGCTTTTCCTTTTCAGTGTATTTTGGTGGTAACAGTTCTAAACAAGATCCTGGAATTAAAGCTCCTTCTAAGGTGGACTCCCTCATGGCTGCTTCTTTAGCTAGCTGATCTGCTTTTCGATTTCCTTTTATAACTTCACTGTTTCCCTTTTGGTGAGCTTTACAATGCATTATTGCAGCCTCTTTTGGTTGAAGAACTGCTTGTAAGAGTTTCATAATTTCTGTCCCATATTTTATTGGATACCTTTGTGAGTTTAATAGTCCTCTCTCTTTCCAAATTGTTCCATGTGCGTGCACCACTCCAAAAAGCATATTTAGAATCAGTGTGTGTATATATATGTTGACCCTTTTTCCATGACTCAGCTCTAAAGCTCAGGTCAGTGCTATCAATTCTGCCTTTTGAGCAGATGTATTACTAGGCAGTGCTCTGGTTTCTAATGTTTGGTTAGTTGTTACCACTGCGTATCCAGCTTTTCCTTCTAACACATAACTGCTGCCGTCAGTGAAGAGCTCCGCTTTGGCATCAGGTAGGGGTTCATCTGGTAGGTCCGGCCTGCTGGAATATACTTGTTCAATAGTGGTTACACCATCATGTTGCAGTTCATCAGACTCAGAGATTGGGAGTAAGGTGGCAGGATTCCAGGTGGAGGTCAAAGAAAGTATGACATCATCTTGTTCTAACAGCACAGCTTGATATTTAGCTAACCTACTTGGGGATATCCAGTGGTGTCCCTTATTTTCAAGGAGGGACGATACAGCATGAGGTACAAACACAGTAATTGGTTGGCCCAGGGTTAGTTTTCAAGATTCTTCAATTAGGGTTACAGTCGCTGCTACTGCTCGCAAGCAGGCGGGCCAGCCTTCACTGACCTCATCCAGTTGTTTGGAAAAGTATCCCACTGGTCTCTTCCAGCTTCCCAATTTCTGGGTCAGCACCCCCAGTGCCACTTGTTGTCTCTCGTGTACATATAACTGAAAGAGTTTTCTCCAGTTTGGGAGCCCTAGTGCAGGGGCTTCCATCAGTTTTCTCTTAATTTCATCAAAACTTTTACGACATTCCGGTGTCCATTCTAAAAACCCTTCAGTTCCTTTTACAGCAGCATACAATGGTTTGGCAATTAGTCTGAAATTAGGAATCTGTAGCCAACACCACCCAGCCATTCCTAAAAATCCCCTTAATTGCTTCTTTGAAGTAGGTACAGCAATTCTGCAAATGCCCTCCTTTCTTTCAGCACTCAATTCTCTTTGTCCTTTCATAACTTCAAATCCCAGATATTGGGCCCTTTCTTTTCCTATCTGGGCTTTCTTCTTGGAGACTCAGTAGCCTGCTAAAGCTAGAAAATTCAGCAAGCTGATTGTGGCTTCCAAGCACTCTTCATTGGTATCGGAACTAATCAACAAGTCATCTACATACTGTAACAGTGTGATGGTATTATACTCACTGTGCCATTGTTCTGGTTCCTTCGCCAATGCATTACTGAACAAGGTGGGGCTATTTTTGAATCCTTGGGGAAGGACAGTCCAACAGAGTTGCATCTTCCGTCCTGTAGTCGGGTTTTCCCCATTCAAAAGCAAAAATGGTCTGACTCTGTTTGTCCACAGGTATACAAAAGAAAGCATCCTTCAAGTCCAGTACTGTAAAATAAGTATTGCTACCAGGAATTGAGGCAAGGAGGGTGTAAGGATTTGGAACCACAGAGGGTGCACATCTATGGTTCTCACATTAACTTCTCATAAATCTTGTACCAGACTATATTCCTGGGAGTGAGGTTTCTTTACAGGCAAAATTGGAGTATTAAATTCTGACTGACATTCCCTTAGCTGTCCATGTTCTAAAAAAGAATTTATTGTAGGTTCCAGTCCCTTCCGAACTTCCAATTTAACAGGATATTGTTTCTTTCTTACCGGCTGGGCTCCTGGTTTCAGTTGAATCTTTACCGGAGTCATGTTCTTGGCTCGTCCTGGGGTTCCCGAGGACCACGCTATAGGTATTACTGTGTCCAACACTTCATCGGGAATATCTCCCTCTTCCATAGGATTCTTCTCAGTCAACAGGCATATCTGAGCTCTCCATGCATTCTCTGGGGGAATATGTAACTGAACAGAATCTTCAGCAAAGGTTAATTGTGCATTTAATTTACAGAGTAAATCCCATCCAAGTAATGGTAAAGGGCATTCTGGCATATAGAGGAATTTGTGTGTTAATTTAGTATCCCCAATTGCGAGTTCCATAGACTGTAAAAATGGCCTCAAAGTTTTTTCCCTGTAGCACCAACAATGCTTATCTTAGTCTTGCTTAATGGTCCCTTACAACTGGTTAATACAGAATGGGTGGCCCCACTATCAATCAGAAAATCTATTGTTTCAGTCCCCAGCTTAATTGGAACCAGAGGATTGGCTGGGGAAACTTTAATGGATTCCTCCAGTCCCCTTCAGTCTAATCCAGTCTCTGCCATGATCCCGGCAGCTTCCTCTCTCTCTTCTCAAAAGGAAGAGAAAGTCTTCTATTCAAAAGATGTGGACATTCCCTTTTACAATGACCCTCCTGCTTACAACAGGCACACTGATTTGTTCTTAGGAAAGTTTCACAGCAGCTTCCTCTGCTACCTCCATGACCCCTGCCTGTGCCTCTGAATCCCCCTTGTACACCTCCTCTTCCCTGTCCTTCTGTCAGGGCAGCCAGCAAAGAAGCCTGCAATTTTGCTCGCTCTCGCTTCTCCTTTTCTTCCACCTCTTCTCTATTATTATATACACTACATGCAATCGACATTAATTGTGAAATTGTCATTCCATTCGCACCATCCACCTTTTGCAGTTTCCTTCTAATGTCCAATGCCGACTGACCAATAAACAACATATTAAACAACTTCATATTGCTAGCATCCTCCAAATCCAAATCTGTCCATTTCTGAGCTGCCTCACACAATCTTTCATAAAAAGCAGGTGGGTTTTCTCTGTCTCCTTGCCTTATTTCATACAACTTAGATAATTTTTTGGGCTTTTCTACTCCCTTTTGGATTCCATACAGAATTAGTTCTTGGTATTCCTTTTTTCCATTTTTAAGAAGGGTAAAAAGGAAGACCCAGGGAACTACAGGCCGGTCAGTCTCACCTCTGTGCCTGGCAAGATCATGGAGCAGACCCTCCTGGAGACTATGCTCAGGCACAAGGAAAACAAGGAGGTGATTGGTGACAGCCAACACGGCTTCACTAAGGGCAAATTGTGCCTGACAAATTTGGTGGCCTACTATGATGGGGTTACAGCATTGGTGGATAAGGGAAGGGCAGCTGACGTCATCTAGCTGGACTTGTGCAAGGCATTTGACACTGTCCCGCACGACATCCTTGTCTCTAAATTGGAGAGACACAGATTCAATGGATGGACCACTCGGTGGATAAGGAATTGGCTGGATGGTCGCATTCAAAGAGTTGTGGTCAACGGATCAATGTCCAAGTGGAGAACAGTCATGAGTGGTGTTCCTCAGGGGTCGGTACTGGGACCGGCACTGTTCAACATCTTTGTTGGCAACATGGACAGTGGGATCGAGTGCACCCTCAGCAAGGTTGCCGACGACACCAAGCTGTGTGGTGTGGTCGACATGCTGGAGGGAAGGGATGCCATCCAGAGGAACCTTGACAGGCTGAACCAATAGCTGAACATCTTCCTCTGTGTCTTCTGACCTGGCTTTTCCCGTCTTACAATCAGTACAACACATACACTCTGTTATCTTCTTACAATTGGTACAATGCATACACTCTTTTCCCTTTTCTTTCTTTTCCTTGGTTAAAGGATATATTCCCGTCTGGTGTTTTGAATCCATCAAACCATATTTCTTTCTAACATTCAAATCACTTCTCAACGCAAAGATCAAATCTGCATATGCTATCTCATCCCATTTCTTTGACAAAGCATCATCAATTGAAATATAGTATGATATTTCAAAGACCCATTTTCAGGCCATTTTTCACCATTATCCAATTGATATTGTGGCCACCATTCATTACAATACCATTTTAATTTATCCCTAGTCATGGGGCCCCCTCCAAATTTACTCCAATTCTTTAGGATGCATCCTAAGGGAGAACAAAGAGGAACCTCCTTGGAAGCAGTGGAACCCATTTTGGTACCGAACAAAAGAATTTCCTAACCCAACATGTCATACACCAAAATTCCAAATACAAAACCAGGGATGTCTCCCCTGCATTACTTAAAACAACACGTATAAACAAACCAATATTGCTGCTGTGTATTTTTCTGATGTGTCTTATGCAGAGCTTAAGCAAAGAACAGCTCCTACTGCTTCCTTAAGAGGTCTCGCTTTCCCTCCCCTTTTCCTCTTAAATACCTCTTTCAAATAGCATTGCACCCTTGTGTTGCTTATTGCCCAACTGCAAAAGAGGGGCCACTGGAGTCCCTGATCAACAGGTCAGTGCGTGCTGGAGTCCAGTCAGTGTGCTTCTCCTCATCGGGTATGGCAAGATGATCCAGGCAACAAGGCTGTGAGCACAGTCCCATATGGATCACCAGAAATCTGTTGTCCCAAAAGTGGGATCGTTTACCCGGTGTGCAGTATGCCAATATACACACAGAGCAGAAGTAATTTATTTATTTATTTCACGTCTGCACAGAGATGGGTGCTAGGTGGTAATTCCACAAAGCTAACACCCCACACACAGCATCTACCACATATTTATCTTGTTACAGGATTAGAAAAACCTGCCTAAATTTACATTAATTGGTTATTAATTACTGCATCATCTACTGTTGGTCAAGCATTTTTAAATTAGCAGGCATGCTCCTTGAGGGTGTGGAGGGGTGTAATTTGCATAGTTGTTTAATTGGGTGGGTGGTCTTGAACTTCCCCCAGTCACCTTTCCCTTCCCCTAGTTACTGGTGATTCTTGTTGACTTCAGGCCTCTCTGGCAATCACCCAGCTCTGGGTGCCTTCTGGTGGAGGATGTTTTCTCTTTATCAGTTTTTCAGCTCTCCTTCAAGGATATTTAGCAAAGCATGCTTTTTATCAGTCCTTTGGCTCTTCTTCAAAGGTATAGTCATCAGCAAAGCAAGGTAGTGCATTTAACCCTAAATTAAACAGTGTCTAAGCACTAACCCAAACACATTTCTGTCCCTGTAAAGTGGAAAATTCTACTTTATGGATATCATGCTGGCACTGACTCTGTCGGGCATGGGGGAAGCTTCTAACATCTTCTCACAGAAGCCACCCCTGAAGCCTCCTGCTACCAAAACCTCGCCACAAAACCCAATACATCAGGAATGCCGCCGCTAAAATCAAAGCTCAGCTGGAGATGAACCTTGCGATGGAGACGAAGGGCAAGAAAGAAGTACATCAACAGCAAAATGGAAAAAAAGGAAAATGTGGACCTGCTGCTGCATGGAGTAGGCAACCAAGTGATGAAGGACATGTAAAAGAATGAATACCAAATCTGGGTATAATTTCTTTTAACAAGATTTTAATTACCTCTCTAGCTTTGTTGGTACGACAATGGAGGAGTGAGCTAGCAGCCACATGGTGCTCAGCTGCCAGCTGGGGCTAAAGCACAACAAAAATATTAGAATTAATTGTGTGATCGCTTAAAATTAGGTTGAATTGAAATTTGAGTGGCTTTGCTTGGCATGAGTGATTTTGCTTGCCATGTGTGACTGGTGTGCAGAAGCCTTAGGCCACAAACTTTAACTGAACTTTAGTTGAACCTTTGCTTGGTTGAAAAAAAAAAGTACTTGGAGTCTTGCACAATGAGATAAACTGGACTAAGCCTATAACTCAAGGGAAAGACCTTCAAAGAAAGAGACAAACCATTCCATCTCAAGTCAACAGAAGACTGACAACACTCAAGTGTGGATAAGATGGGAGGATGATGAAACTGTATGAGTAGATAAAATTTGAAAGATGTTACTCCAATCATTGTAGAGGAAAAGCAGTAATTAAACAAAATGATTGGACAAAAAGTCCATGCATGTCATGTGGACAGGCACGTGGACACCTTGTGTAGTAGATTGCGAGGCCTTAAAAGGCACAGGAAAATAACTGAGGGCGTCTCTCTTTGGAGATACCCAGCTTGAGCTGAAATAAACTGACTCTGTGGCAGAACCTAGGGTCTGAACTCTTCTTTAGAGCTGGAGGCTAAGACTGGATCCAGCCACACCTAGACTCTCTGAGAAGGAGTTTAGAAAGCAATGGGGTCCAGTCTGAACCTCACAACTCAGCGGGAGGGTCTTTTTGGATTCTTCTATAACAAGAGACACAGCTGGGAGGGGTTTTCCATGTTTCTCCTCTTTGTGATTGATACCTTGAATAGTAACAATCTGGCTAGCATCCCTATAGGGTTTGTAAACCTTGAATATGTCAAGCAGAATCTCAGCTTCTTTTTTTTTTAAAGGAGTTAAAAGTAGGGTTTAATCATTTCATCTTTCTCTGTTTCTCTCTGCTTGAAAATACTGGTGAGAGGAAAGAGAGGGTTAAAGAGAACTATGTTGGTGCTAGCTGGAGTGATAAGTTAGGATCGAAGCATTCCACCATTTTTGTAAAATAAGTAACTTAAAAAAAATACATTTTACTGTGCAAACAGTTGTCTATGAGAGCTTTCACCTTTGCCTCTGGAGGGCAGTAGTCTTCTTATTCAAGTGACTCATTTGACAAATGTGAAAGAATTTCCAGCCAATTAATTTCATATTCTCAGTCAGCTCAGCTTTTCATCAGTAGAGCTCTGCATCAGCCTGGGAGAACTGAAGCCCAGGCTTCAGCTATGATTGTCCGTGTGCCTGCAGTATCAAGCACATGGTTCTTAAATACTTGCCAGATTTTAAATTACCGGGGTAAGAGGAGAGGGTTGGCTTTGTGCATCAGGATATTTCTCTTCTGTGTGACTGGGTTGTGATGAATGTATTTCACAGGAGTGAACGTGGTGCTTTAATATACAGAACAAGAATACAATCTATACAGAAAGACTATGCTCTTGCAACTGAAATTTTGATATGTTCAAAGAAATATCCTTCTAGCATGCATACTTTCTGTAACATACAGAAACTGTGCACTCATGAGGAACTGTTAACATTGGGTTTGTATTCAGAATTTAAAAGCCATGTAGTAGTGTGTATTGTAGTAAATATTTAAATGGATATGATTTCTATTTTACTTTATACTATGAAATAGTTTGGTATTTATACCTCACCTATTTTAAGAAAAGTAGATCTTTGAATCAGTTGTTACTGAACACAGGGAAAGTTTAAGAATACTCAAAAATGTCATATGTAGGGTAAAAAAAAATAAGCCTTTTAATTATGCTTATGTATAGAAGGCACTAGATTAGATAGCTAGTAAGATTACAGTGTTGGGGTTTTTTTTTCAAAACTGGAAAGTGTAATTCTTCACTAAAAAACTGTATTGAAAATAGAAGTCCCCATGGAGCTACCTGCAGGAATATCTTTCTGCAAACTGGAAAAGCAGCCTACCTAATAGGTGATAAGCATCGAACCTGCATAATTATGCAGTTCTAGATTAATGCTCCTTTTATCATGTTGTAGCCAAAAAGAAAGGCCTGTAACGAAGGCCTGCTTATATTATACATAATAAGAAAATGTAGCCAAGAAGAAAGGCCTGTAAGGAAGGCCTACTTGTATTATATGTGATAAGAAACTATTCATTATTACTTTAGGTAGAAGGCTAATGATTCTTAGAATGAGCACCTGCTACACATCATGAGAAAAAGGAGGAGCTACAAGACACTTCAAGGTCCTTATGTACATACTTTGCAGAAAGGGAGGACATTAATTGCCTCCAGCAACATCTTTATCTTTCTGAGGCATATAGCAAACAATTACCAGCACCAAAGTATTGAGAAACTAGGGGAAAGGTAACTTGGGCCAGGGTCCCCACGACCACCGACCCATAAGCCCCCTACCCAAATTATACCACCTACTCAAAAGATAGAGGCGGAGAACAGAACTGAGCATGCGTTCTAGTTTGCATACTAAGCGAAGAAATATGAACCAATTATTGGAACGGGGAGTGTACCACTTTGTAATCTTTGTAACATTTGTGTATAAATATGAGAAGAGAACCAGCCTTAGGTGTGCCTGATTAGAGGAACTATCCTCCTGACACCCAGCGCTGCAATAAAGGAAATGCCTGCTTCTTAATGCTAAATTAGTGTTAAGGAGTTTTCTTTCATTCCCGAATTTCGGTGACAGTTTTGGCGACCCAGATGGGACAAGGCTTTTGAATCTCGACGGATCTGTGGGATCATAGGACCTCCAGCCGGCACCGAGGGATTCTCGGGGAGACCCTTCGATCCCCTGGACCGAAGAGTTCTGAGCACGTTCCCTGGGACAGGTAAAAGGCGTTTCTCTTACTTTTAATTGTGATTTAAGATTTTGGGTTAGAGGCCCCCTTAGCCTTCAAGTAAGCCGTGGCATGAGCTACGCAAGGGGCTATTGTACTGCAACTTAAGAATTTTGAAAAGAACTTTTGAAAGGTATTGATCAATCAAGAATTTGTGTTTTAATTGTTTTGTATTGCTTTTGTCACCTTTGTCATTTGTCAATTTTTGTTTTGTGTTTTTTTGTGGTATTGTTTTGTGTTACTTTTGTCATTTGTCAATTTTTGTTCTGTGGATTTTGTGGTATTTGCGTTACAATGGGTAACAAACCTTCGGTGGATGGGGGAATATTAAAGAAATCTCCCCTAGGGTGTGTTTTAAAACATTGGAAACAAATAGGAGGGGACCCTCTTATAAAAAGACAACTAATTGAGTATTATAATCACTGGTGGTCGATATATAAATTGGATGATCAGGAAAAATGGCCCAAGAATAAGAATTTGTAATATAATACAATATTACAATTGATGTTGTTTTGTAGAAGGGAGAAGAAATGGGATGAGGTACCTTATGTTGATTTGGTTGGTTTTTTTTCACCTTGCGAAATCATCCTGAGTGGCTTAAGGACTGTGGGTTTACCCTGCAAGACCCCCTGGCATCAGCATTAGAAAAGCAGAAAAAGGTAGCAGGAGGCTGTGAAGGTGTTGCTCTGCGTGTAGTACGGGGCAATGGTGTTTGAAGTGCGAGCGTGATGAGGAGGATGATTTGGAATTAATGAAAGATGTTGGAGGTTGCATGGATGGTTTTTGATAACAGGGAGAAAGGGAAGGAAGTTAGAGAAGAGCAACGAGAAAACGAAGGAGAGCGGAGACAGGCAGGGAGAGACAGGGAAAGAGACGGTAACCTGAGAGCTGTGCTGCAGGGAGCGTCAGCAAAGAGTAACTTCAGGGGAGGACGGCAATACTATGGGGGAGAGGCGGGGCCCCTCCAGCACAAAATACCAGTAATACCTTAGGAGATCATCAGTGTGTCTATTGTAAAGAATTGGGACATTGGAAATGGGATTATCAGAAATTTAAGGACCGTTTTAGGGGTCCTATTCCTATCAGTCCAGAGGTTCTGGAGGAGGCACGATACAATCAAGAAGCAGCTCCCTTTCCACATCAGTTCCCCTTAACTAAGTCCTGAAGGGGACCAGGGGAAACCTCCCCAGCGGAACCCCTGGTTACAGTAGAGCTGGGAAAAAGGAAAATAGATTTTCTTGTAGATACTGGGGCGACTTATTCTGTTAAATACTTGTCAAAGAACATTGAGCGATGATACAGTAAACATTGTGAATGCCACAGGGAAAGCGGAACAGCGTGCCTTTTTCCATCCTTTAAATTTTAAGCTCGGAAAACAAAGGGTAACTCTCCAATTTTTATATATGCCTGAATGTCCTATACCACTCTTGGGACGGCACCTATTGAGTAAATTGGAAGTGCAGATCACCTTTAAAGATGGGGAAGTTCAATTATTAATCCCTGAATCTAAAGCCATCGAGGCAAGAGTTTTTATGTTGCAGGAACAACCTAAGACTAACCAAGGAATTCCCGAGGAGGTGGAGAATGCAGTGACACCTTTGGTATGGACTAGTGAGGTTCCAGGTAGATCCAGAAGAGCGGAACCAGTAAGAATTATCCTTAAACCTAGAACAAATCCGGTAAGACAAAAACAATACCCATTGAAGACAGAGGCCAAAAAGGGATTAGAAAAGTTAATACTCAACTTTATAGAATATGGGTTGCTCACATAATGCGAATCAGAATTTAACACCCCAACCTTACTCGTTAAAAAGCCAGAGGGTGAGGAATACAGGTTAGTGCAAGATTTACAAGCTATGAACCAAATAGCGCAGGACATTCACCCGGTGGTGGCAAACCCCTATACATTACTTACAGCCCTCAAAGATAAACATGAATGGTTCACAGTTCTGGATTTAAAGGATGCCTTCTTTTGCATACCTCTCGAAAAACAGGATCAGGCTATTTTTGCCTTTGAATGGGAGAGCCCAACCACTGGATGAAAAACTCAACTAACCTGGACTGCTGGTAAGACCTCTTTACAACATCTTGAAGGAGGCACAGAGAGAATATCTGCCTTGGAACCCTGAATGCGGCAGGCCTTTCGGAGCCTAAAAAAAGGCTTTGATGATGGTGCCTGCCCTAGGGCTGCCGGACTTATCTAAGCCCTTCAAACTATTAGTATATGAAAGGCAACATCTCCTTTGGGAGTATTGGCCCAGAAGATTGGGGACTGGAAGAGACCAGTCGGGTACTTCTCTAAGCAACTGGACCCTGTAAGTAAGGGATGGCCGGGATGTTTGCGAGCCGTAGCAGCCACTGTCCTATTAATACAGGAAGCCAGGAAATTAACCATGGGGCAAAAAAAATAATTGTATATGCACCCCATATGGTTACCACGGTTCTCGAACAAAAGGGAGGACATTGGTTATCCCCCAGCAGAATGCTTAAATATCAAGTGATACTATTAAAACAAGATGATGTAGAACTCAAAGTCACCTCTGCTGTCAATCTGGCTGGGTTTTTTTAACCTTGAATGAGGAAAGCGAGGACCCTTTGAGCCACGACTGTCTGCAAACAATTAAACAAGTCTATTCCAGTCGCTCAGATCTGCATGACGAACCTTTGACTAACCCTGATTTGGAGCTATTTACAGATGGTAGCAGTTTTGTACAGGATGGGAAATGAAGGGCCGGGTATGCTGTTGTTACAACTACAGAAGTTGTGGAGGCCAAGACGCTACCCATCAACACGTCGGCGCAGAAAGCGGAACTGATTGCACTATGTCAGGCCTTGAGAGTAGCTAAAGGTAAACAGGTAAAATATATGGACAGACTCCAAATACGCCTTTGGTGTTGTGCACGCTCACAGAGCCATTTGGAAAGAAAGAGGATTGCTGTCAGCACAAGGATCTTCTATTAGACACAAAGAAGAAATTTTACAACTTCTCCAAGCTGTCCAGGAACCAGAAGAGATTGCTATAATGCACTGCTGGGCACACCAGTTTGGGCAATCCAATGTTAATATAGGAAATCGTTTGGCAGATTGCACTGCCAAGGAGATTGCACAACAAGGTATTCTAGCACTAATCCCAGCTAGAAAGATACAGCTATCAGGGACTAAGCCTTTTTACAGTGAAGTAGACCGTAAATTGGCATTGCATTTAAAAGCAACAGAAAACTCAGAAAGATGGCTGATAACCCCCAATGAGCAAGTTATTGTGCCACCTCAATTAATGACACAAATAGCTGAGGCCAGACATAAACAAATGCATTGGGGAGTGGAGTCTTTGATTAACAGCCTCCAATCACAAGTACTTAGTGTTTGAATGACTAAGATTATAAAATCAGTTACAGAGAAGTGTCCAGTCTGTTTGAAAAACAACCCTCTTAACCAAAGGAGGCCACCCCCAAGGGTTACTAAGTGAGGGAACTCCCCCGGAGATTACTGGCAAATTGATTTTTCTGAGTTACCCAGGCAAAATGGCTATCGATATCTTTTGGTTTTGGTGGATACCTTTTCAGGATGGCCTGAGGCTTTTCCCTGTCGCACCAACAAAGCACGGGAGGTTGTTAAATGCTTATTAAAGGAAATAATACCTAAGTTTGGTGTACCAATTGGAATGTCCTCAGATAGAGGACCGCATTTTGTGGCTGAGGTTTTGCAACAATTAAGTCAAACCTTGAATATTACATGGGATTTATATACTCCATGGAGACCGCAATCTAGTGGAAAAGTTGAAAGAATGTATCAGACTCTTAAGAGACAAATAAGTAAAATCTGTCAGGAAACAACATTAAAATGGCCCCAAGTCCTTTATTTAGCACTTCTCCACATTAGGGTACAACCTCGGACTAATAAAAAGGAAAAACACTTGCAGGTCTAAAGAGATACGTCACCTTATCTGAACCTCTGACCCTTGATACCCCCGTGCATCCATACCAGCCTGGCAACCACGTCTACATAAAGACTTGGAACTCTGAACCACTACAGGAAAAGTAGAAAGGCCCCTTCCAGATTCTTTTGACAACCTACACAGCAATCAAGGTTGAAGGAATTGAACCATGGATCCACTATACCCGAGTTAAGAAAGCCCCCCTGGATCAGTGGCAAGTAACTACAGAAGGACCTCTAAAAATCAAATTGAATCGGGTTTGAAAAAGTATGTCGAATATGTAAGATGTCTTGCTCTGTTGGGACAGGTATGGTCCTGTTCTGGGTATTACTGGCAGTTTCTTTGCTCTCCAGTCAAGGGAACCAACAGGAGCTATGGTCTCAAGCCCATAAACAACATACTGGTATAATGGGGAATGTAGGCAAAGCTACCTTACTGACAGTGGTAATACATGGAACTGAGGTGTTTTCAGAAAATGAATGGGGCTTGGAGGATGGCCATTGTGGGAAAATTCCCATAATTAAGGGGAAGGTAGGGAAAGAAATGAAAATAGGATGCAGAATGATAAATGGATCTACACATCAGAGGGCAAATAAGATCACTGTACCTAAGGCCACATCTTGTACAGGAGAAGGTCAAATTATGACCCAATGTATTTCTAGTACCTTAGATTGTTGGCACAATTTTACTTTGGTACAATCTGTGCACGTAATCTGTTTAGGCGTCCGTGATCAATTGGTGGCATTAACATTTAAATTTAAGATAAACGTTCTCGAACCTAGCATGACATGATCCCCTAGTCTAAGCCTTCCCACAACATCTGGGCCTGTGCCAACAGGACCCTCTGGACTGACTCCATTTACTTTTAGCATTGGTCTATATGTTGTTAAAAATGTGGGACAACAACAAATCTTACTAAATTAATTTTATTCCCTTAAAAGGGTGGAGTTGTCCATACAAATCAATATCATTGCACTAAAATCCTCATGTTCCCCATTCTTGAACACAGCTCATACTGGATGGCTGGCCTGGTTACGTGGGTGGACTCCCACCTCTCATAGAGCACAGAGAGATCTAAATGGCACTTTGGGAACAGGAATGGGAACATTGAACAGTATAGATGCTGAAGTCCTCACCAATAAATTAGCTGCTGCCACTAAGGACGTGCAAGGATTACAACATCCTCTTCGATCTCCCCTTTCAGCTTTAGGGGCAAATCAATGGCTGTTACCAGATATATTGCCTCAATGGACACAAATTAATGAAAATGACCATGAGATAATCCTGGAGGGCCTGGGCACTGGCCAAAGTAATATCTCGTTAGCTCTTAGCTGTATTCAAGCCCAACTATGGGTCCAGTCGGTGGCGTCAGCAATCATTAGAGAAGAGGAAGAAGGGGTCTTACCTAGTGAAGTCCCTAAAGTCATTTGGGATAACGCAAATGAATTTGAAAAAGAATTCCAGTCTTGATGGCAGTTAGTGAATTTCACCTACAATCCCACCAACCATAGTGCCACAGCATTTGTACTGACTGTATGAAATGCTTCAATACATACCCCTATAGAAATGAATTTAACACTTGTGAGAGAACTTTTACATCATCAAGACCTACAGGAAATTTTGCAGACCTGAAAATGGACAGAAAACATTGATAACCATCCACCATGATACTGAGAAAATCCATCAGGTGTTGGAAAGAGTGAAGGAAGATGGGGAGCATAAGTGGTGGGATACTCTGTTTGGATGATCACCTAACGTTACTGGACTATTGAACAAAATGTTGCATCTGGTTATTGTATTGCTTTTGCTTGTCTTATTAGGCTTTGTTTTAACTACACTTTTGTATATTAAGCTTTGGATAATGATGAAGCGCTTGATACAGCTCACAATGTTTGCTAGAAGTACTGCTAATACATCTACTGATTTATATATGGCTTTGATAGAAAAGGGTGAAGGTGAAACTTTTAAGAATCTGAAAGGATCTGAAAAGTTTCAAAAGGGGGGAATTGTAGCCAAAAAGATAGGCCTGTAACGAAGGCCTGCTTATATTATACATAATAAGAAAATGTAGCCAAGAAGAAAGGCCTGTAAGGAAGGCCTACTTGTATTATATGTGATAAGAAACTATTCATTATTACTTTAGGTAGAAGGCTAATGATTCTTAGAATGAGCACCTGCTACACATCATGAGAAAAAGGAGGAGCTACAAGACACTTCAAGGTCCTTATGGACATACTTTGCAGAAAGGGAGGACATTAATTGCCTCCAGCAACATCCTTATCTTTCTGAGGCATATAGCAAACAATTACCAACACTGAAATACTGAGAAACTAGGGGAAAGGTAATTTGGGCCAGGGTCCCCACGACCACCGACCCATAAGCCCCCTACCCAAATTATACCACCTACTCAAAAGATAGAGGCGGAGAACAGAACTGAGCATGCGTTCTAGTTTGCATACTAGGCGAAGAAATATGAACCAATTATTGGAATGGGGAGTGTACCACTTTGTAATCTTTGTAACATTTGTGTATAAATATGACAAGAGAACCAGCATTAGGTGTGCCTGATTAGAGGAACTATCCTCCTGACACCCAGCGCTGCAATAAAGGAAATGCCTGCTTCTTAATGCTAAATTAGTGTTAAGGAGTTTTCTTTCATTCCTGAATTTCAGTGACAATGTTAATAGTAATTTTAGTAGAATTAAATTCTGGAGTCATTCCATAATTTACAAAAGGCATTCAACAAAAAGACTACTGATTTCTCTCTGCAATAGGATTTCAGAATGTATATTGAAACTGATACATTGCTCTTACCACAACTCTCCCTTTGTTTGCAATGGTAAAGAAGTTCATGATTAATGTAAATACATTCTACAAGTAGATTATGTGAGACTTACATAGGTATGTTCTTGTAATATTTTCTCTTGCTATGATTTGTAGTTCTGTGTCTAACAATATATTTTATATTTAATCAGACCTCTACTTTTTAAAGCACTCAATTTTTCCTCTTTAATAATTCATGTTTTCAATTGATTTATAGAATGATGATCTACTGAATTCCTTTTCCATTGCTAGCAGCAGGAATGTGTTTCTGCTTCATGAGTCAGACATGATAAAAAAAATTATATGAACAGCTAGTGACTGTCCACCATATCTGAAATTCAACCTTATTGGACTTAAAAGAACTCAGTGAAAATTAGGTTTAGATTAGATATTAGGAAAAATTTCTTCACTGAAAGAGTGGTCAGGCATTGGAACAGGCTGCCCAGAGAGGTGGTGGAGTCACCATCCCTGGAGGTGTTCAAAAAATGTGTAGACGTGGCACTTCAGGACATGGTTTAGTAGACATGGTGGTGTTGGGTGGACGGTTGGACTTGATGATCTTAGAGGTCTTTTCCAACCTTAAAGATTCTATGATTCTATGAAAATTTACCATCATCTAACCTGTGCGGTTTAGCATTGGTTCATTTCTTGTACAGATAATGCAAGTGAGTTTCTCTCACTTTACTTACCACTACTTACAAGGTGTATAAACTATTACGGAAGTATCTTCTTTGACATGAAATGGGTGGATATTATTAGTTTCCTAATTAAATTGCTATATATTTTCTTTTCTGATCCAGTTGTACTTGTTTTCTCCTTAATACATTGAACTTCAAGGTTATGTTTTTATCTCAATTTTGAATGGTTTCTATTGCACTTAGACAACATACTTGCCTTATATTCAGGCCAAAAATAAAATACAGTGGGTTGTAAGGACTGCATGTCATTATTAGTCCAGAAAATGAAGAGACAAAATAAGATGCCCCAAATTATTTTCTGTATGTCAGAATTACTTATCTTCACTGCAGTGAAGATATCTTCATAGATATCTGTTAAGAACTGCAGTGCCATTCTGAAGGAATAAGAGATACAACAGTTTATCTAGTACACTGTTAACGCTACCACCATCAGTTGAACAGAGCCTTGAAAATATTGTCAAAACCTTTGTAAACAAAGATACAAAAGTAAACAATTTTTTTAAACACTACTCTTTCTATTTTTCTAAGTATTTCTTGAAAGCAAGGACATGTTTTTAAAAAAAGGTGTGAAAGGTTAAGAATCCTAGCTAATATAACATTTTCTTATGAGGTAAAATGTTACATTTTATTATATGGATCTGTGTGCATTTTGGTGTGATTTACACAGAGAGCTCTGAAATGCTAATACAAGGCTAATAGGTGGCTACAGCTGGAGCAGTAGTTCTCATATTCAAACCTCAACTCACTAGGGAGGTTCCACTCTCCTGTGAGAAGGGTCAGGGAAGTTCCAGGAAAATAAAAAAAGAAATATATTTTTCTAAATAATTTTCAGTTACAACTTTCAAACATAGAATGTTCTGTTGCTATTGAGTCTTCAGCAGACTTGGTACTTTTAAGGATTCTGTGGTGAAATAAGCCAGGCAAGTAAGAAAAAACATTTGCCTTGACTTCATATTGGATATATTGACAAAAAGGTATCGTATACTTTTTTTTTTTTTAAATAAAGCTGCTAGGTCCCATTTAAAGCATATTTTTGCAGGGACGTGCAAGTATTCTGTGCTTTAGGAACAAAATGTTTTGGCAGTGGCTTAGCACACCAGTGTAAAAAGCAACTGGTCATACACATGGTTTTTTAAAATATAAATATAAAGATTATTAGGTGACTGGAATGAAAGTCAGGTATTTAATTGTAATAGAACATCTCCCTTAATACTGTGTAGTGTCTAGTGCCCTGTGGTTCAGTTTCCACTTCTATAAAATACACGTAGCAGTATCCTACTTGTATTTTTTGGATGTAGCGGATGAAAAACACTATGTAAATGCAAACCCCCATTATTCTTAATAACATAATTAATTAATTATAAAATAGATATACAAATTGAATAAATCAATGCTATAATTAACATATAGCTATTACAATATACATGCATTACTCTTCCTTATTATAAAGCATTTTAAAAATGAAACATAGGTAAGCCCATATTGAATAGTGGCGTGGTCACAGAGACTGATCTGACTTAGTGAGATCCAAGCCTTATCACCTCCTTTCCATTTGAGATTACCATCTCTATGGTCTGTTAAACTATTGGCTTGACTGATCTCTAACTTCGTGTGAATTTTTTTAGGGTATATCATTTCACAAAACTGAGAGAGAGACTTGTCAGAACCACCATTTAACCATCAGAACCAAAAAAGATGTGATCTGCAGTTTGTGACGAGAGAAAGATGGTCTGGGGCAGTTAATGTGGATATACTGTATCCAGAATAATTAATTTGATTACTCTATAGGAACCCTGGTTTTGTAGGTGGAGGCTCGGAGAAATTTTTGAAGTTTCCAAGCAGAGAAGCAGATAATGCTTTGAAAAGTATTGAACGTGGACCTGTTAGAATGAGTCCAGAGGAGGGCCATGAAGATGATCAGAGGGCTGGAGCATCTCTCCTATGAGGACAGGCTGAGAGAGTTGGGGTTGTTCAGCCTGGAGAAAAGAAGGCTCCAGGAAGACCTAATTGCAGCCTTCCAGTACCTAAAGGGGGCCTACAAGAAAGCTGGAGAGGGACTTTTTACAAGGGCATGTAGTGATAGGACAAGGGGTAATGGGTTTAAACTGAAAGAGGGTAGATTTAGATTAGATATTAAGAAGTTCTTCCCTGTGAGGGTGGTGAGGCACTGGAACAGGTTGCCCAGAGAGGTTGTGGCAGCCCCATCCCTGGAAGTGTTCAAGACCAGGTTGGATGGGGCTTTAGGCAACCTGGTCTAGTGGAGGGTGTCCCTGCCCATGGCGGGGGTGGGGTTTGGAACTAGATGATCTTCAAGGTCCCTTCCAACCCAAACCATTCTATGATTCAAAAGATAAAAATCATTCCTCCAGAGATTCTGAGCTAAGCTTAGCTAGGCACGTTTTAACCAGATCTAACCTTCTTTCTCCATAGTGTACTCCTTTCAGCCTCTGAGAGCAAACATGAATCTCCCAGAGCTAGTTATGAAGAAATTGGGTTCTTTAACAACTGACCAGAAAGCAAAATATTTGATTGTAAGCATCTTTTTAGTATAGGCTTTTATTTGAGAGGTTTTGCAAGAGAACCATTTATTATGGCCATTGTTCTTTCACCTTCTCTTTCTCTAACTGGGATAATTTCAATTTTCTACTGATCTACAAAAATGGAAATGCTAGCAAGAGAGGATTAACACTTTTTTTATTTACTTATATTAATGCTCACTGTATGCTAGGGTTTTTTTAACAAAAACTAAAGATTTTGCCCTAAAGAGTGTGCAATGCAGGAAATAAACATATTAATATATTGTTAGTTTCATTCTTGAACCCTGGTATTCCAGCAAAATTTTAAAATTAATTTAGGTCCACATTCTCCAGGGAAAGTAGGTGTTAAACTGTGAGCTAATTTCCAGCATAGGACTCTGGCTTGAAAACCAGATGTGTCCATCTGTGTTTCATCTTAATACTGCTAGTAATTCTTCTCTGACCTCCAAAAGTCACTGCAGCAATCAATACTCCTTGCTCAAAAGATTTTTTTTCGACTTTAAAGAGAGACAAAAAAATCCCCTAGTTGCCTTCTACATGGAGTCCCCTTCTGTATGGATTTGTCCCACTCCAATACAAATATATTAACTTCTGTTTGTACCCTGGGTTTTGGTAGGAGTTCATGTAAAAGAAAGGGTTTGGAGCCATAGGATGCATGTGTGCAGTTTTATTCTTGTTGTTTGTATGGTGCCATAAATTCATGATCTGGTATGTCAGTCAATAAAAATTCCTATCCTAAAGAGGATACAAACAAATGTATCTTAAAAAAAATCAAGCCTTCCATCATAGCTTGTTAGCAAACTGGGAGCTGTTGGCTTCTTTATGTCTGGACAATTTTGAAAGTCATAGAATTGTTATGTTAACCATTCTACAAAATTAATAAAAGTTAATGAGACTGTAAAAGTTCAGATGGTCTGCTTTTGTCCCTCTTATTTTACATGAGTATTGATGAAGTAGTGCATTTATTTCACTTCCAGTAACTTAGTGATTTTCCGTATTGGCAATTATGATCACTACAGATAAGTATTAATTTAGTCAGCAACTGAAGCTGATCACAAACTCTACAATGACAATGTAAAATTGTCTGAGACACTTGTTTCAGCAGTCAAGCAAAATCATAAAGTTTCTTTCTGGGTGTTTGAATACCATCATGCCATGCTACCCTGTAAACCACATCACTGACTTGGGCCAGATCAGTTCAGCAACCTGTGAAAGAACCCAGTTCAGTGATCTGATCTACAGCAAGCTTCTGCATGCTGTTGTTCTGCCACACCTGAGGAGGTAAGGAATTGCTGCATGGTAAGACTTACAGATGGCAGAGGAAGGATCTCAGACTGTCTTGGCCATGGATGCCAGTCATCTCTCTCCAATAACCTTCTCTTTCTATCTTATCTTTATTTCAAGTATATGACAATTGTCAGTATTTGACTCAGATATCTTTCTGTAGCATTACTACAGAAAATAAAAATTTAAAATGTAAACAAATGTCCTGGTTTCAGCTGAGAGGATTGATTTTTCTTCATAGTAGCTAGTGTGGGGATACGTTTCGGATTTGTGCTGGAGACAGCATTGATAATATAGAGATGTTTTTGTTCTATGGACTTATTGTTGAGCAGTGTTTACACGGGGCCAAGGCCTTTTCTGCTTCTTGCACTGCCCTGCCAGCGGGATGGCTGGGGGTGGACAAGAAGTTGGGAGGAGACACAGACAGGACAGGTGACCCCAGCTGACCAAAGGGATATTCCATACCATATGACGTCATGCTCAGTTTATAAGGAGCTTGGGGGAAGAGAGAGGGGGGGCGGCGGCGTTCGGAGCAATGGCGTTTGTCTTCCCAAGTAACCATTACGCATGACGGAGCCCTGCTTTCCTGGAGATGGCTGAACACCTGCCTGCCCATGGGAAGTGGTGAATGAATTCCTTGTTTTGCTTTGCTTGTGCGCGCGGCTTTTGCTTTACCTATTAAACTGTCTTTATCTCAACCCATGAGTTTTCTCACTTTCACTCTTCCAGTTCTCTCCCCCATCCCGATGGGGAGGGAGTGAACGAGCGGCTGCGTGGTGCTCAGCTGCCAGCTGGGGTAAAACCACGACAGTCTTTTTTGGCGCCCAACGTGGGGCTCAAAGGGTTCGAGATAATGACAGATTTGATTGGAATGTGCTAGATTGAATTTATAGCTGCTATTAGCTATTTAGTATTAGCTGTTTAGCTATTAATTGGCAGGCTCCTGTGCTTGCCATGGGGCTTGCTTGCCTTACTATCTATTAGAGTCTAGTGCTCGTTAGTGGCTGCTTTGTGCTTTCGCTGCTCGCTGTAGTGCTGTACTTCTTATCATTTTACTGTGCTGTGCCTGGGAACATTTTGATAACAGCAATGGCGATGCGCCTGGGCTGGCAGGTGGCCAGGGCATCGCTGCTGTTTTTGTGCTGCTGTCCTGGACAGGCTGGAACTCCTGTGTGCACTCGAGTCGAAGGGACTGTGACCTGTGGATGATTCCACATCGGAGCAGGACACCCCAAAGCGTCTGTGGCTGTGGTTGCATCTGTACCACAGCAGGTACATCTTGAAGTGTCTGTGGCCGTGGTTGCATCTGTGCCGCAGCAGGTATATCTCAAAGTGTCTGGGGCCGTGGTTGCGTCTGTGCCGCAGCAGGTATATCTCGAAGTGTCTGGGGCCGTGGTTGCATCTGTGCCACAGCAGGTATATCTGGAAGTGTCTGGGGCCGTGGTTGCGTCTGTGCTGCAGCAGGTATATCTCGAAGTGTCTGGGGCCGTGGTTGCGTCTGTGCCGCAGCAGGTATACCTCTGGAAGGACTGTGAGCCAAGGATAAGTCCATGCTGGAGAAGGTACACCTTGGAGCATCTGTGGCAAGGATAAGTCCATGCTACAGCAGGTACACCTTGAAGCATCAGTGGCTGTGCATGGGGTCATGCTGGCACATTTCAAAGTGTGTGGCCATGGACGAGCCCATGATAGGGCAGGTTTATTTCTGAGAGGACTGAAGCGACTGTGACTGTGGGCAAGTCCACGCTGGAGCAAGTGTATCTCTGAAGGCATTGTGGCCCATGGAGAAGGCCATGCTGGAACAGGTGCACCTCGAAGTGACTGTGGCTGTGGATAAGTCTATGCCACAGCAGGTATACCCCTGGAGAGACTGTGGCTCATGGATAAGGCTCCACTTGGAGCAGGTACACCCCTAAGGGACTGCAGTCTGAGGATAAGTCCAAGCCGGAGCAGGGGCAAGGGGAGGTGTTCATTGCAATGGTAAACTTGATGGTCTGACTCGAAAGGACCAGGGGTGGAGATTGTAATGGAAATACCTTTAAATTGTTGTAACCCATGATTTGAGTTGCATGTTACAGGAATTACTGTAGCAGAAATCACCTGAACCAATGGAGAACAAGCCTTACAGGAGGCAGCGCAAGTGCAGCAGTGGACCTGACCTGAGCTGGTTTTGGTGCCCAGTAACTCCACGTCAACCACCTCTCCTGTCCTGAGTGACCACCATGGTGGATGGAGCCCAAGGTTGTGGACCAAGTGAACCCAATGGACATTTTGCGGACATTTATGGACATTTTAAAAGGGCAGTCCACAGACTAAGGGAATGATATCAGCATATTATATCAAGGGATGAGAAGGGTGGTGGTGCTTAATGAGGATGTATTGAATAGTGTGGGACCTGAGCATGATGTAAATAGTATGGAATAAGGGGTGGATAATGTCCTGGTTTCAGCTGAGAGGATTGATTTTCTTCATAGTAGCTAGTGTGGGGATACGTTTCGGATTTGTGCTGGAGACAGCATTGATAATATAGAGATGTTTTTGTTCTATGGACCTATTGTTGAGCAGTGTTTACACGGGGCCAAGGCCTTTTCTGCTTCTTGCACTGCCCTGCCAGCGGGATGGCTGGGGGTGCACAAGAAGTTGGGAGGAGACACAGACAGGACAGGTGACCCAAACTGACCAAAGGGGTATTCCATACTATATGACATCATGCTAAGTTTATAAGGAGCTTGGAGGAAGAGAGAGGGGGGGCAGCGGCGTTCGGAGCAATGGCATTTGTCTTCCCAAGTAACCGTTACGCGTGACGGAGCCCTGCTTTCCTGGAGATGGCTGAGCACCTGCCTGCCCATGGGAAGTGGTGAATGAATTCCTTGTTTTGCTTTGCTTGTGCGCGCGGCTTTTGCTTTACCTATTAAACTGTCTTTATCTCAACCCACGAGTTTTCTCACTTTTACTCTTCCAATTCTCTCCCCCATCCCGATGGGGAGGGAGTGAACGAGCAGCTGTGTGGTGCTCAGCTGCCAGCTGGGGTAAAACCACGACAACAACTATACAAATATCTTATTCATTCTTAAAACTAAGTTAATCACTGTCAGTGTAACGTTTATCAGGTTAGAGCTGGACTTTCTATTACTCTGTTCATGTTAAATTGCTGGTTTATTAAGCCTAGTTATAATTACATTTTAAATTGCATTTTACAAATATTATCTGTGGCTATGGATTAAGATTATGGTTGTTGGAAATAGTGATATAGATATGACACTGCAAAATTTTTTTTCATATCAAAATATCCTTTAAGATCAACAGCATACCTGCTTCTTAAAGAGAGGATGGGTGAAAAGGTAAAAGAAATATGGGGTAGATTGAAATGAAAAAAACTCAGGAAACTGATTATGAACTAGAAAGTTACTAGTATAGCTATATTTAATCAGTCTTTGTTCATAATGACTGAAAGTTGTCCCACATGGCTTATGTGAAGGACTGGAAATACCCATTAATTCTGAATTAACAGGTGTCCATTTATAATACACCATCACTATACAATTTTGTGATTGAGGAAATAGAAGTTGTGTATGAAGCTAATAAGAACTAATGAGTAGATGAACACTGATTGGAAGAAAATGTATGTTTTCATCAAGATACTGTAAGAGAGATTTTTGCAATGTACTGATATTCTGGCAAACAGAATAGAAGGACCAGAAAAATGCATATTAATAGTTTTCAAATGAATATCTGCATGTGTCTTTCATATTTTATCAGGAGTGTAGCAATTATAATTTTGTCATGAATAAGTGTTAGGTTTTTTTGAACATTACTGCACAGGACAAATAAATTCTACTTTAAAAAAAAAATCAAGCAAAAACTTCCTTTGGTTCTGGATTATTGATTATGCATGAGCACAAAAGAATTTGAAATGTAAAACTAATTTTAAAAATGCTTTTTAGGATTAAATTTCTGCTCTGTAAATTTTAACTGTAAATTATTTTTCTGCAGCAGTTACAAACTCCTGAAACTAGTGGATTATAATGTAAAAGCTTCTCTGTAGCAGCAGGCTCAACATCGCTATAATTAAATCTGCCTCACATTGATTTACAGCCAGTCTTAGTCTCGAGGGGGGGAGAGTTTACTCATCGGGGAAGATGGCAGACCAGGGGAAGATTTCAAGTTGAGAAACAGACGATTTCTGAACCTGATATGGCAAAGACTAAAAGTATGATCTAGGGAATAAAGGGCGGTGGGAGGAATAGTTTAGGGAGTAAGAACCCATTTTTAACCCACCGCAAAGTTCTCGGTGGAGCGCGAGCAACTTTACCACCTGCCGTCGCTTTGCAGGGCGAGTTCCTCTGGGAGGGAGTCATGTCCGGCCAGCAGCGAAACACCGGTGTAGTGCAGCTGGCTCCCTGGGCGTCAGGAAGGGAGGCGCCGAGGGAGGAGGCGGGTTGGAGCAGCGGCAGGGAAAGCCCCTCCGCAGTCAGTCCTAGTCCTTCCCTGAGCTGGGCTCTCCGCCGTGCCCTCCCCCGCCTCCTGCACACCCCGGGCGAGCTCTCCGCGTTGATCACAACCTCCTGCCAGCTCCGCTCTCCCCTGCGTTGGCTCCAGCCCGGCTTTAAATATTTCTGAGCGGGAAGCCAGCCCCAGCCCCAGCCCCCTCCCCCTCTTCCCCTCCTCCCCTCCCGAGGGGCCGGGAGGACTCGGCGGCGCGGCGGCCCCAGCCGCTCCCACACTCGGTCGAGGGGTGGTGAGGCAGGAGCTGTCCAACTTTTCAGCACAGTTTCCCCGCCGCTGCCCGGAGGAAGCAGCCCACCGCCGCCCCAGCCCGCCCGGCCGGCCGGCGTCAGCATGGAGGTAGAGCGCGGCGGCGGCAGCGGCTTGTCCGCGCTGCCCGGCAGCAGCGACGGCGTCGGCAGCAACGGGAGTCTCAAAGCCCCCAAGCATCTGTGGCGGCACGAGCAGCACTACCTGCCGCAGCTGCGGCAGCACCAGTTCCTCCAGCACCAGCAGCCCCCCGGCCCGCCGCCCCCGCTCGCCTCGCGGGGCCGCTGCCTGGCCGGGGCTCGCGTGAGGCACCGCGGCTACTCCGACACGGAGCGATACTTCTACTGCCGAGCCATGGACTGCGCCGTGGAGACCGGGGCCACCGGCCCGGCTTGAAGAAATCGCGGATGTCCTGGCCCTCCTCTTTCCAGATACTCAGACGGTAGGAGACGGCTTGGCCCACCTCTTCGGTCGTGTGTGGGCGGGGGGACGCGGCGGCGGGGTGTTGCTCTCCCGCCCGCCATAGCTGCTCCCGGCCGCGGGGAGGGGAGCCAGTGGGGGCCGCTGAGGTGTGGGCACAGCGGGGCCCCCCGTCCGACCGACCCCGCTCCCCGCGGCGGGAAGGACAAGGGACGCTGTGCGGCTGCGGAGGCTCCGAAAGGGAGGTGGGGCGGGTGGCGAGGGCGCGCTGGCGGCCGGGGTCTCCGGCAGCTGGACTGATGTGCTGTGCTGCCATGCTGGGGAGCCCGGGATGGGAAGCTGCGGGGAGCGGGGCAGCTCACCTCCCCGGGGCCCCCGGGCAGGGCTCGCCTGGAGCAGGCCGTGAATGGGGCACAAGCGGCGGCACGTCGTCCCACACACGCCTGTCTATGGATGGAAAGGCAATCGCTAAACACGTGGGTGGGAACGGGACCGCGTCTGTGCCAGCAAGGAGGCATGAGCGGGGCGGCTAGTGCGAGGCGGCCGGCAGTGCGGGGCCCTGAGCTCCGCCCTGGCCCCGCCTCCCGCCGCCGCCCGGCTCCGCCGCCCTCCCGCCTCCCGCCGCCGCCCGGCTCCCTTCCGCTGCCTCCCCGCCTGCCCCACCTCGCTGGAGCTGCCCTTGCTGCCTGCGCCCCCCGGGAATCTACAGTGCTGTTGCCTAGTGGGAAGGACGAAATTCGTGTGCTGTTCATACGAAGTTAAAATAATGAGAGCTCTGGGAAGTGGGAGACAGTCTGGCAAATCCAGGGTTAGGGTCCTGGTAGTTTGAATGGGCTTAGATGAGAAAAAAGGCTAATGGTTTCTTACCCAGAGGGAGGAGCCCGTCATTTACTAGTCTATTGTTCCCTGTTAAATGAGCTGTAGATTTATTTTGCAGTGTGTACCTCACAAATGCTTATTTTGCCGTAGATGACTATCACAGACATCTGTTTTAAAATCAAATTATCTGTCAAAATCAGTAGGATATTGTATTTGATCCATCAATTTATTATTCGGTCTTCATTTTTAGTAGCTGGAACCACTTCCTTTTAGTGGAAAGCCCCACGTTTGTATTTGAATATTAAGCGGACATTGTGAATAAAGGATTTATGCTGAGAATGGTGGGCAGAGGGACAATACTTAATACTCAGTTACTCTCTAGATGTTTTTATTTCCTGGATAATCAGATTTTTATAGCATGATATGCTCGATGAATAAATAATATAGTCCTTTCTGAACGAAGATTTCTTTGTGTGTTTCTGTGGTAAACACTATATTCTTTGTTATGGAGCCTTGGCCATAAATATGAGCATAGACATACTTGAACATTCTCTGGCAGTGTTTGCTCTATTTCTACCTAACATTGACTTCATTTCCAAAAATAATTGAGAAATAAAAAGAGGTTCAGCATTTCTAAATTAGAACTACACTTACACATCAGCAATCTTTTAAATCTGTCTTTTAATATATTTGGTTTCCATGCAGCTATTCTGTTGCTACACCTTTGTATCACTTGTGTGACCTCATGCTTTTCCAAAGTTAATGATGATATTTTTTCACTATGTAAGTTTTGAAAGAACAAATCATATGCTTCAAAAATGAAAAAATGTTCAATTTAATGCTCTTTTCAATGCACTCCTGTTTCTTTTATAGAAAAAACTCGAGGCATCTAGGGTTTTTGATCTTAAAGACTGAATGCATTTCTCTTTTCTGAATACAAAGAAGTTTAATTTTTGTAAATTGTAATGGTTGATTTGAGTATATTCAGCATTTTTCCATGAGTGATTAATTGTTGAGGGGATGACAAGTCAAGGTGGGAAGGGAAAGTACACATTTATTGTTAGGGTTTTGGGACCTTTTTAAAATTTTTAAATTAAAATTTTTATGATGCCTATTTAAATAGGAATTTTAAATTCTCTGTGAACAGTATTTTGCTTTTTTAAATTTTCCATTCTTTCTATAAGTGCAACCATGTTGTTTTGACAAGATTTATCTTCTTGGTATTCTTGTAAAACAAGTAACTTGCAAAAATCCCAATACTTCTGAATAAGACACCAGTCCTTTTTTGAAGTACTTCAGTTCCTTTTTCATTTTAAGACTTTTAATATTTCTCTCATTTAACCTGTTTGTCAGAAGAACATTTCTTAATGGATTCCCATGGATTTATTATGGTCTAGGGTGATAAACTTGTCTTTCAGAAAAACCCAAATTACTCTGAATATGACAGAGTGGGAAAAATTGTGTATAGAACTGTACAGAAAACACATAATGTATTAGGAATAGTATTAAACATTATTGGCTCAAATATGCAAAATTTATATCTATAGAATTGTTTTTCTAGAATTTGTTTTGTTTTGCTCTGAAGATATCCTAATTCTTAAAACCTAAATGAAAACCATAAAGGAACATATAAGAAACCAAATATACAACTATGAAGTTACTTCTATTTTAAGTTTTGTAGAAAACTTAAAAATATATACCAGTTACATTTTTCAAAATAAATGAGAAAGAATTGCATATGTTAAAATCAGAGTTAGAACAGACTAGTACATCTTTATTACCCAAACTGAAGAGAGTTAACATTTAAACGGCAAAATCAACCAGCAAATATTCTAAACTGAATTAGTTGAAAAACACAATGTGCTTGTAGTTTGGAAAATGAAATATTATTTATAACTATTTTAATACTTCCTTTGGCTCTGTATAATCATCACAGTAACTTTGTACACAACTTACTTAGTACAGCACTATATTTCTTTCGAGGAATACAATAGCATTTCATTGTGTAGAACAATGTATCTGAATCATTAACTGATGTATTTTTCTTAAAAGTCAAGATTATTCCTATATTTACATATCAGAAGGTAAGTGCTTTGAATTCATATACACAAGAGCTATACAAAAGCCAGAGGAGTCAAGAAGATGGCTTGGGACTATTTGGGATCTTTTTTTGCCATTTTTTTACTGCGTGGTCTTGGGCAAGTCAATCTCTCTGTGGCACTGTTTTCTCATGTGTAAAATATAAACAGAAATAGAGTCATTACATATTTGTGTTAAAGTGATTTTTTATATCATAGAATAAAATGTACTATATAATCATAAATAGTACTTGTGGAATCAGGGAATAAATACTTCAACTCAAATAATTTTTGAGATAATAGTGCAAAAACATTCAGTGTAATAAATGGAGCTGATATTCTGGTTATCTACAAAAATTTCAAGTACCTTTATTTACTTCTAACATACCTATCGTTATTGCATGGTCTATATTCAGAGTTTAGTTGTTTTTTTTTAAAAAAAAAAATTTTTAAAGGGCATTAGTCATATGTCAATTAAATCATCTTGCCATATCTTGCTATGTTCTATTTTTCACTACTGAAATTTCAGACAGAAAAAAAAAAAAGAAAAAGAGAAGAAATACCATAGGTCCTAATTCCACTAGTCATGGAATTTCCCGAGATGTTGTATCCTTAAGATACATCCTACTCTCTTAGACCTTAGACTTCTTTTCTATCAGGTTTCCCAGACCATCATTTTTTTGCAATAGGTCTCCTGTAAATTTTATCTCAAGTGATTTACAGATCTAGGTTTCTTCATTAAACCAACTTTTCACCTGTATTAATACATAAGCAACAGCACAAAGATGAGGCAATATTAGCTTTTGCAATCCAGTAATCCTGGTGCTTGTTCCCTAATGCTGTCTATTTCAAAACTGTACTTTGATAAATGGCCATTAAAATTAGTTGCTGTCAAGAAAAACTATTTTGTCTCCCTTTCCATTCCTTGTATGGGACTAGGTCTAACAGGTAGCATCCACCACTGCATTGCTTACATGTAGAGATCTACAAAATATCAATTTTTTCCTTGAAGTGTCAATCTTGTCCTTATACCACTCAATAAAGCATCAAGAAACCAAAATAACATCCAAGGTTGAATGTGGTGTAATATTTTAGTGGCCCAGAGGCTTTATTCTGTATTAGGAGAAGAAATGAGTTTTATGTGTTAGTTTCTTGATTTTCTGAAGTCTGGGATACTGTATATCACTATAATAATTTAGCTAGATAAGCTCTTGGTTTCTGTAGCTACAAATAGAGCACCTAGAAAAAATAATGGTACCTTTGCAAATCTTTGCAAAAGTCTGTTGTGTGCTCCAATAAAATGCACCTTTTCTTCCATTCTAAAATCCATCTTGTTCTCCTGTTTGGATTGAAAAGCTGCTCTTGATCTATTATGTCCTACATACTTCCACACAACCTAAGGAAAATGAAGACAAGTGTTTTCCAACTTCCAGGCCAATCAAAAAGGCTCTCAGAATTTAGTAGCAGTCTCTAATTAAGAATTTTGTTGTTTACTTGTCTGGCAGCATTTTATTGTTTACTACTAAGTCGTACTAGCACCCAAGATGTTACAATGATTGGCATATGCTAACCCTCCCTCAAAGATACAAATAATTTTTACAACTTAGTAAACATTGTTGGATTAATGTTCTTTATGAATTCTTCATAAAGATAAATTAAATAAGAAAATCTATAAGGGCCTTATTTTCATGTTTGTTTCAAAAGGCTTACATCTTTGGATTCTTAGAGTTGTTTTGACGTGAACAATACAAATAGTGTTAATTTTCACGCTGTTGGAATTTGTAAAAATTTTAGCTTTTAAAATTCATATATTCAAATATATTTATTTGAATCTGAATGTTGCTACAAAAATGGTACCAATTTCCTAATTTAGTGAGTATAGAAACCTGGTAATTTAGCAGGACAAGCTCATCATAATTAAATAGAGATTAATCAGGACTTAAACTCTTTACATTAAAGACATAGCCATGTAAAGTTCTATCTTAAATTATTAATGTTTAATGTTTCTTACTGTTACAGAATCAGAGAATCAGAGAATGGTAGGGGTTGGAAGGGACCTCTGGAGATCATCTAGTCCAACCCCCCCGCTAGAGCAGGATCACCTAGAGCAGGTTGCACAGGATCACATCCAGGTGGGTTTTGAATATCTCCAGAGAAGGAGGTTTGTCGCGTGAAAGGGTACAAGTCTGATATGTGGCTGAGGGAGGCCCTCCTGTTGAGTCACGAGGTTCAGAAAGGACCCCCTTGCTTTCTAAACTCCTTCTCAGAGAGGAGCCTAGGTGCGGCTAGGTCCAGTCTTAGTCCCAGACTTGGTCAACGGTTTATGTCTAAAGGGTTATGTGTGTAGCCACTTATCAGAGTCAACGTTTGCCTGTCAGAGCCCCACTAAGGACTTTCACTGAAACAGTTTCGCAAAGTTGAAAAGAAAAACAGGTAATTTATTGAAGCGACAGATATAAAAGTTCGGAATTGCCGTTGATAAATGCACTAACTGCAACGATTTTGAGCTCAAGTTAATAGTTCAGCGCTTTTGTTAATGATAGTTTTCCCGGGGTAACATCCGACATAAATCGGAGGCGCGAGTCTTACCAAAGAGGCGTCCCTGCTTGGGGAGGAGAGAGGTCCAGGCCCGTCGACCCGTCCGGATAGTTGGAGTTCTCGTCCTCAGAAAAGAGGATTCTAAATGCCAGATTTATACTTTTGGCGAGGTGGGACTAAGTCAGGTATTGTGTGTCGATTGGCCCTTAACAAGGCTTGTTGTGCAGTTGATTGGGGCTGGGGGGGGAAGTGGCAGAGAACAAAGGCATTCAGTACAGAGGAGCGGTGGTCTGTTTAGTTTTACCAAAGTAACGTCAAGCTGTGAAGGCTCCCCCTCACCCCAGGCGTCACTTAGTTGATTAAGGAGCAGACCCGTCAGGCGCTGCATCTTGTTAAGATGAACAAATTGCTCATCTCCTGCCCCTGTTCAGGTCCAGTGCTTATCAGCGCAAGATAAGCAAGTTGCTCAATCCCTGCTCTCGCCCAAGCTGGACTCCCCCAGGGCCCCTTCTGCTGGGTCATAACGGCCCTGTATTCAGCACCAACAAGCCTGGATAAGTCTGGCACCCCACATTATCCACCCCGTGACTTTAGTCACAACTCGCCAAGAGGAACATCATATAATTTGGATTTAGGCAGGTTGAGGGATCCATCTCTCTCTCCCGTGTTTTCATTCTCATAATTTTCAATAGGGGATGGTATTAAAGGGACATATTCAGTATCACAGACTTGAAGCATCCTGATTTGTGTAGTTACAGCTCTAGTTATCATAGTTTTTACACATGACAATCCAATTCCAACAATAACAATCATTATGATAAACATTAATGCATACTGGATTAGATTCTGAATCCATCCACTCACTTTTAATCCAAACCAACTGAAAACTTTTGAAATCCACCCAGTCCACTGCCAGTCTCCTGGTTTCATTTTCTCACGGAGTTCGCAGGTCTGGTCTGCAATTTTTCTCATCTCATCCATCGCTTCGTGCAAGGTAACAGACACATTTGGGATTGAAACACAACAAGTTTCATCGGGATAGGTGTTATTTAGCCACCCACAAACGCCGTTCTCCTTCAGTAGTAGTATATCCAAGGCCAATCGATTTTGTAAGGTCATCTGTGAGGTTGCTTGTAGCTGGGTGTTGCTAGCCTCGATGGCAGTTCGTGTCCAATTAGCAAGAGTCTCTACTTGCCACGTTAGATTTTCTATATAAAGTCGATTGTTAACTATTACTGTCCAGTGACCCCAGAATGCTTTCATGGCTAAATTTATCCTCATTCCCGGTGTATAATAACTTGGCCATGACGTGGGGGGTAATACGTTTCTCTTTGTTCTGTACCCTCTTACTTTCGTCAATGATTGAGTGTAATTAAAAGCTATTGTAGGACATAAACTTGGAAGTCCTAAAGTGCATTCCAACCCATCCCAATAGGGTTGAATGTAATCCGATATCAGTCCATCAGAACATACCCATATGGTATCAGGTGGTGCAGGTAACATTAGAGTGGTACACGTACTGTTTTCTACTACGCTACGCATGGAGTGTCCGTTCCTATAATGTCTCGTAGGGATTCTACATTTACCAGAATTGTACACTGACCAGACAGTGATGTTTCCAGGCGTCACCTCCTTTTTACAGTCTGGTGCTGGCCCAGGGATTGGAGCACTATAATTATGACACAAACATATACTTCGTAAGGCATGATAGAGGTCTGAGGCAAACCATACCCATAGATAATCATCAATATTGGAGCAATTTATTTTGTTAGTACAATTCCATAACCTGTCTGGTCCCAATGGCGTGGTATATTGGGGTCTCCTCACCCATTGTTCAAAACGTTTTTTGTGATCAGTGGTGGTCCATATGCAAGATAAATTATTAGATTGTGGGCCACAGTCAGATCCATACTTAGAAGGAAACTCAATACACCATTCAGCTTCTACTGGGACATTATATTGGAATGTAATAGGCAAACCCCAGAACGGCCGAGGAGGCTGATTAAGCCAAGGTACCTCAGTGCAACTGACATTTGCAGGTACATTGTTGTTATCAGCTGCTCTGCGTGGGTTTATCCAAGGATTCTGTGGCCAATATTGCATAGTGCAATTGGTATCCCATATATTGCTAAGGTTAAGGCCCAAGGGATATGTATAGTTTAAAGAAGTAGTATTTTCTACATTCATCCATGTTAAGTCTTGTATTAGAGTGTCATTTCTTTTCCACAGATCAGACAGTGCTCCACTTAGGTCAAGAGGAATCACCATAAAAGGGAGTCCCTCCGCAGGGGTTGTTGGCATCATTAAGCAAGTAGTACCCTGAGTCCACTCCATCATCCTAAAAAATCCTTGCATTAGCTTAAAAGCAGTGTTGTCCTGTAACATCTCTAAGGTTCTTTTGCTTCTTCGATCATAGTCTCTATGGATCACACACACAATTACTATACCTAACACGTATATATATATTAAACTTATCCTAAAACTACTTACACATAATAGGCTCATAATCAAAACTTTGGTTACTACTTAACAGTAAATAGTACAAACAGAACAGCAGTAATGATAAACACAGTTAAGCCTGGAATATATTCCAAACCAACATTTTACTAAACACACAAATTATTTCAACTATGGCCTCAAACAATATCACAGTTTTGTTAACCATGGCCATATTAAAACTTTGGTTTCCAGATAAGTATGAGAATTAGAAATAGAAATACGCAACAAATAAAAATCAGTAGCCCTTGGGGGCACTCTAGATTGGTGTAGGGGAGTCCGTGATCCCAGGTGCAATTTCCTGTCATTCGGAGTACCTGTGAACACAAAAGAAGTGCTCGGTCTTGATTTGACCGGCAGATATTAGGTTAGAAGGTGGGTACTATCCACCTAGTGCTGATTCGATGGAGTTTTCCAGAACTGTCTTTCGCTTCCCAAGCATAAAGATTCTTTGGAGTTGTTAGTACCATTGCCACTGGCCCAATGTGAGGCATTTTAACCAGCACAGGCTGGCCTGCATAAAAGCCAGTAGGGTATTCCCCAGGTTTTACATCTGCCTTTGGCACTAAAGTTGTGGCAGAAGCACAAAAAGCTTTCATCTTTGGGCAACCGTCTCCGCTCCATCTATTGTTTAATTGATAGATGGCACTGGACAGTCGTAGATGCCATCCAGATTCACGAGTTTTAGCAAATCGCTTGACCAAGCCATTTGTTCGCTCCACAATACCATTGGCTTGGGGGTAGTAAGGAGTATGGAATACCCACCGGATGCCTTCTTCCTTTGCCCAGTCTTGTACTACTGTAGCTGAAAAATGTGACCCGTTATCACTTTGAATCTCTTCAGGAAGGGGAAGTGTACTAAACCATTCCTTCAGACTATGGACTGTGTTTTCACCAGTGGCAGCTGCGACAGCTGTAGCCATGGTAACTCCTGAAATGACTTCCACTCCCACCAGTATGTATTTTTTACCCCCTGAGGGTCGTAGTGGGCCAATGTAGTCGATCTGCCAGGTGTGCCACAGTGTTTTCTTGTCCCGGATATGCAGGGGAGGTGCTTTACTTGGATGATCTTTGTTAAGTCGCAGACGACATTGTGAACAGGCAGTTACTACTTGCTCACACAGCTTTACTGATATGGGCCATCCTCGGGCTATACCTTCTCGATACAAATCGGTTTGCCCAGTGTGGCCTCGTTTTATGTGCAACCATTCAAGCAAGCGTTCCCATTCATGCTCATTACTCACGACATCAATTTTCTGTAGTCGTGTGAGGCTATCGACTTGTTGATTGAACTGGGCAGCAATAGAAGCTGATCGATCATGTCCTTTCACCCATCCGATATGCAGCAGCCTTTGTTCTCCTATTTCTAGCAATTGTTTCCAGCTGTCAGTTTGCCAGACTGGGACTCTGTTTACCTGCCAGTCATTGACTGCCCAGTGGCCTACCCACTCTGTGGCTCCTTTAAAAACAGCATATGAGTCGGTGTAGATATGGCTGGCACCATGTCGGGCGGCTAGTAGGACTGCCCTAAGCTCCCCTACTTGTGCACTTCCTTTACCTGTTTCGCTTAACTTTTCCCCTGTGGCCACTTCCAGCGCCACAGCCTTATAATTCCACTCATTGTTTTGCCTGTAAGATGACGCATCAGTGAACCATACCCCTTTAAGGTCACTGCCTTCCTTCAGAGGAGGTGCCTCCTGAATTGGAGATTGTTTGCTTGATGGAGTTTGGAATAACAATGTGCTGTCTATATCTTTCTGCAATTTAGATACTTTAATGCTGCCTTCCGTAATAGGCATGATGTCATTGATACTTTCCAGGTAGGCGTACCATTTACGGACTGTAGGCTTCTGGGCAATGCCTGCAGGTGGTGCCATACCCTTCCGAACTATATCCAGAAGACGGAAAGGTCCCCGAATGATCACACTCTGTTCTTTTCTTATCTGTTCCACTTTTTTCACTGCTCGCACTAAGGATAGCAAGCCTTTTTCAAGGTCTGAATATCTCATTTCAGTGTCATTGAAAGAATGGGAGCTAAACTCTAGCGGTCTCTCTGGCCCTTCTGGTCCCTTTTGCCATAGGTTACAATGGGAACCATGTTCACTGAATCCCCACTCTACGTGGATAGGGTCAGTCGGGTGTAAGGGGCCTAGCTGTTGAAATAGCCTCAGTTCTCTTATTAACAATTCTAACGCAGTCTCGTGCTGTTTAGTCCATTCCCATGATTTACCTTTCCTGAGCAGATTGTATAAGGGACGGGCAATAATAGAAAAACCAGGGATATGTTTGCGCCAATAGCCTAAGGTTCCCAGAACTTGCTGTAACTCCTTTATGCTAGATGGATTCTGCCCATGCTCTATTTTTTCCAGGGTGTCAGGGGGAACAGAGGCGGCTCCTTTAATCCACCAAACTCCCAGGAACTTAACCTCCTGGGCAGGTCCCTGACACTTGGATGGGGGAATGTCTAGTCCCAAAGTCATCAATTTTTCTTGTATACCTTCCATGGTATGCCCGACTTCCTCTGAGTTTTCTCCTCCTATCAGTATGTCATCAATATATTGATAGATCGTGACACCCTGTGGGCTGGGAATTTCTGATAAAACCTTCGCCAAAGCATTGTGAGCAATGGTGGGGGAGTGTTTATATCCCTGAGGCAGCCTATTAAAGGTGTACTGTACCCCTTTCCAGGTAAAAGCGAATTGGGCTTTATCGTGTTCCTGGAGTGGGATCATAAAGAACATATCTTTGACATCTAAAGTTGCCATCCATGGGTGCGATGCTCCCTGAATTTGGGTTACTAATTCTGCAATGTTTGGTACGGCTGCCGTTAAAGGTGCAGTATTGGCATTCAATCGCCTATAATCAATTGTAAGCCGCCACTGTCCATTTGGCTTTTTTACTGGCCAGACAGGAGAATTATAGGGGGAGTGTGTGCGAGTGATAATACCTCTTTTTTCTAAATCTGTTACCACCCCGTCAATGCCCGAATGTGCGGCTGCTGGCAGGGGGTATTGCTTTACATTAGTAATTCTTGATGGGGGTAGAGGTATAGACATCTCTAATAAGTTTATAGCTTTAGTTTCATCCTCTTCAAGCCATGCTATTTCTCCATCACCTCGTCCGGCGAAACTCCAGACTGACCCATCGGGGAGTTTCCACACTCTGCCATACAATACATCAAATCCCAATATGTTGGTGTTTGCAGCACCGACCAGTACTTCAGTGCGGGTCAATTTGCTCTCGCCTGGGAGCCACAAGGCAATTTTTGCTGTGGGGCATTCCTTTACGATTCCATCAATCCCTGTAAATTTTACCTTACGGCGACCGGGTTTCACATTTAGGCATTCCGCGGTCTCCTTGGTGATTACTGACATTTGAGCACCCGTATCAATGAGGAAATATGTAAAAATTCTCCTTGGTCCTACTGGAATAGCAATGACAGGTTCATGGTGTTTATCAAAGAGCCATTGTATAGTTAGCACTTGCCGGGCAGGGTGGCTCACTGTCCTCCCCGGGGATGCAAGTTTTTTGTTTGAGTATCTACTAAATCAATCAGCTCCTGCTGTGGGGCTGAGGGCAAGGATCTAACAGGAATTGATTTATTTCCAGCTGTCTGACTTCCCCCCACTGAATCAATTCTTTGGCTTAGTGATTGTACCAGAGCTCGGAGATCAGCAGTGGATGTGCCGTATAGTAATTGTCGTGGCACTCCCATCGCCAAGGCTCTGCGCCACAGATCATTACGTTCCTTATCAAACTTTAGTTTGAACTCTGATTTAGGCTTAGTGGTGTGGACCTGACGAACTCGTCGAGGGGGTGGTTCTGGCGGTTTCCCAGTGGTCGGTCCAATCCAACCCATGCGGCGCCCATAATTCACTACCTCTTGTACAAACTCGCTCCAGGTGGGAATTGACTGATCCCTGTGTCTCCCAACTCGGGGTGCACGGTAAGGTACAGCATTAGCCTCCCCGGTGGCTCTGATCCTATCCTGGACATTAGCTACATATGTCTTTAGGCTGTCCGGGAGGCCACGGATGAGGGGAGTTAACCTTGCTGGGTCAATAGGGGCTAGCATTGGGGATTTCCTTAACACATCCCTCTCATACATTGCTTGTATGCAGGCTGCCTTTTGTACAGACACAGCCAAGTCAGAGAATCCTGATGTTTTGATAACAAGGGGATCTCCTCTTTCTTGTGGGTCTATGCCGCCAGCCCAATAGGCAGCCCGTGTCGTTAATGAATAATTATGATTGCCTGGTGTAGTGGTTAAAAACACTCCAGGGCCCCAATAGCCTCCTGCTTCTTCCTCGCTTAGTAAAATTCGGTCCCCCCCCGTAAGGGAGACTCGCCACACGTATTCCGTCTCAGACTCCTCCGGGTTCCTGGAATACTTTTCCTGCAACTTTGCTAATTCAGCAGGAGACCAGGGAATAGTGCGTACAGTAGTACGAACATCATCATCCCCCTCATTTGTAGTTTCAGTTTTAATCAGTGGTCGTATAGGCACAGGTTCTGGGGTAAGATCAAAATCTTCCACCGGTTCATCATTATCGTTATCATACCAGATGTCTCCATCCCATGTCTCGGGATCTGCACAGTGTATTAATTTGCGGATCTGTTTAGCCGAGACCGAGGATGGCATTTGATTCAGTAAAAGATTTAACTTTTCCTGCAGTTGTTTTTCTCGCCTTTCCGCTGAGGCTAATAGCATTTTAAGTTCCCTATTTTCTGTTTTTAAGCTTTGGTTTTCAATCACGAGGGCATCTACTCGTGTTCCAAATTTCTCACCTTTTTCCTTTTCAAAGGTTAATGAAGTTTTCAATACTTCATTTTCTGATTTGAGAGAGGCATATTCTACATCTGCAATTCGTTCGGGGGGAGGGGACTCTTTAATTTCCCTTTGTGCACAGGATAAACAAGCTCCCAACACTGCACAAACAATTCCTTTGCCTTTACCTTTTTTAATCTTTTGCTCACTTCTACACTGTTCTATCCTCTCTATCACTTTATCCTCATCTTTCCAAAATTTTTGGGCCCATTCTATTCCCGCTTGGGATGGTGCACACTTATATTTTTGCAGCAGTTTATCCATGGCAATCCTGTCCGTGACGCCAATTTTACTGTCGCGTGAAAGGGTACAAGTCTGATATGTGGCTGAGGGAAGTCCTCCTGTTGAGTCACGAGGTTCAGAAAGGACCCCCTTGCTTTCTAAACTCCTTCTCAGAGAGGAGCCTAGGTGCGGCTAGGTCCAGTCTTAGTCCCAGACTTGGTCAACGGTTTATGTCTAAAGGGTTATGTGTGTAGCCACTTATCAGAGTCAACGTTTGCCTGTCAGAGCCCCACTAAGGACTTTCACTGAAACAGTTTCGCAAAGCTGAAAAGAAAAACAGGTAATTTATTGAAGCGACAGATATAAAAGTTCGGAATTGCCGTTGATAAATGCACTAACTGCAACGATTTTGAGCTCAAGTTAATAGTTCAGCGCTTTTGTTAATGATAGTTTTCCCGGGGTAACATCCGACATAAATCGGAGGCGCGAGTCTTACCAAAGAGGCGTCCCTGCTTGGGGAGGAGAGAGGTCCAGGCCCGTCGACCCGTCCGGATAGTTGGAGTTCTCGTCCTCAGAAAAGAGGATTCTAAATGCCAGATTTATACTTTTGGCGAGGTGGGACTAAGTCAGGTATTGTGTGTCGATTGGCCCTTAACAAGGCTTGTTGTGCAGTTGATTGGGGCTGGGGGGGGAAGTGGCAGAGAACAAAGGCATTCAGTACAGAGGAGCGGTGGTCTGTTTAGTTTTACCAAAGTAACGTCAAGCTGTGAAGGCTCCCCCTCACCCCAGGCGTCACTTAGTTGATTAAGGAGCAGACCCGTCAGGCGCTGCATCTTGTTAAGATGAACAAATTGCTCATCTCCTGCCCCTGTTCAGGTCCAGTGCTTATCAGCGCAAGATAAGCAAGTTGCTCAATCCCTGCTCTCGCCCAAGCTGGACTCCTCCAGGGCCCCTTCTGCTGGGTCATAACGGCCCTGTATTCAGCACCAACAAGCCTGGATAAGTCTGGCACCCCACAGAGGTTCCACAACCTCTCTGGGCAGCCTGTTCCAGTGCCCTGTCACCCTCAAAGTGAAGAAGTTTTTCCTCATATTGAGATGGAGCTTCCTGTGTTCCGGTTTGTGCCCGTTGCCCCTTGTCCTGTCACTGGGCACCACTGAAAAGAGTCTGGCCCCATCCTCTAGACATCCACCCTTTAGATATTTATAAGCATTGATAAGGTCCCCTCTCAGTCGTCTCTTCTCCAGGCTAAAGAGAAACAGATCTCAGCCTTTCCTCATAAGAGAGATGCTCCAGTCCCCTAATCATCTTTGTAGCCCTCTGCTGGACTCTCTCCAGTAGTTCCTTGTCTTTCTTGAACTGGGGAGCCCAGAACTGGAGTCTCCAGTACTCCAGATGTGGCCTCACCAGGGCAGAGTAGAGGGGGGAGGATAACCTCCCTCGACCTGCTGGCCACGCTCTTCTGAATGCACCCCAGGATACCATTGGCCTTCTTGGCCATGAGGGCACACTGCTGGCTCATGGAGAGCTTGTTGTCCACCAGGACTCCCAGGTCCTTCTCAGCAGTGCTGCTTCCCAGCAGGTCAACCCCTAACCTGTACTGGTGCATGGGGTTGTTCCTCCCTAGGTGGGAGTGTTTAATTATTAAAATTTATTGTTTAATGTATTTCTCAATGGGAACTATATAATGCAGTTTTTCTTTTAGTATTTTTAAAATAAGCTTTAATATAGCAACATTATTTAAATATTAGTAGAGATATCTGTCCAAGAATGGTTATATAAAGGGACACAAAGAATCATGGTGTCAGCTCTGTGGCACTTAGCTAATGTTCTAGACGTCTCTCCTTAGGACATCAAGTGCACAGCTGAGGAGTAATTTAGATGGGAACTTTGCATAAAACACTAAAAGAACCTTAGTGAATTTCTTATAAAAGTTATCTTAAATGGAATTAAATCATTTTAGCTACATGGTGCTCCTCTTTTAGAGAAATTTTGGAGCTTCCAGATGATTGGAAAAACCCATGAGATTATGTTGATGTGTTAAAACTGTAAAAGTGAGAGGAAGCTGAGAACATATAGGTCCAAAAGCAAGGCAGAACTATTTGACTGCTAAATAGATAGTCTTGATGGACAAGTTCCAAGACTGAATTTTTTGCTAGTGGAAGATGAGAGTTTCATGAAGAAAGGGTGTTAGGCAAGCCACACTCGAAGTCACCTGATTGATAGAATGATTTGAAAGAAAGTTGATATGTACAGACATGTGGAATGTCAACTTTGCTTTGCAAGTTTAACCAGTATGACATATATTGCAGCTCTAGAAAAGAAGAACATTGCTAGAAGAATTTATTCTTGTAAACAAGAACGTAGATTATTTCTGAGAACAAGGGTTCTTTTATAGTGGATCACCACCTGTGGTAGGTTGACCCTGGCAGGAGGCCAGGTGCCCACCAGAGCCACGCTATCACTCCCCCTCCTCAACTGGACAGGGGAGAGAAAATATAACAAAAGGCTCGTGGGTCGGGATGAGGACAGGGAGAGATTGTTCACTAATTACTGTCACGGGCAGAACAGATTAAACTTAGAAAAAAATCATCTAATTTATTACCAAGCAAAACAGAGTAGAGCAATGAGAAATAACATCAAATCTTAAAACACCTCCCCCCACCCCTCCCATATTCCCGGGCTTAACTTCACTCCCGATTTCTACCTACTCCTCCCCAGCGGCACAGGGGGACAGGGAATGGGGGTTACAGTCAGTTCATCACACGTTGTTTCTGCTGCTCCATTCTCCTCAGGGGGAGGACTCCTCACACTCTTCCCCTGCTCCAGCGTGGGGTCCCTCTCACGGGAGACAGTCCTTCATGAACTTCTCCAACGTGAGTACTTCCCACGGGAGACAGTTCTTCATAAACTGCTCCAGCGTGGGTCTCTCCCACAGGGTGCAGACATTCAGGAGCAGACTGCTCCAGCGTGGGACCCCCACAGGGTCACAAGTCTTGCCAGCAAACCTGCTCTGGCGTGGGCTCCTCTCTCCATGGGTCCACAGGTGCTGCCAGGAGCTTGCTCCAGCATGGGCTTCCCACGGGGCCACAGCCTCCTTCAGGTGCCTCCACCTGCTCCAGCGTGGGGTCCTCCACAGGCTGCAGGTGGAATCTCTACACCCCCTCATCCTTCCTCCATGGGCTGCAGGGGGACAGCCTGCTTCACCATGGTCTTCACCACAGGCTGCAGGGGGATCTCTGCTCTGGTGCCTGGAGCACCTCCTCCCCCTCCTTCTTCACTGACCTTGGTGTCTGCAGAGTTTCTTACATCTTCTCACTCCTCTCTCTGGCTGCAAAATGCTACTGCTCCTTTTTTTTTTTTTTCTTTTTCTCCCTTCTTAAATATGTTATCACAGAGATGCTACCGCTGTCACTGATTGGCTTGGCCTTGGCCAGCAGCAGATCTGTCTTGGAGCCGGCTGTAATTGGCTCTATCAGACACAGGGGAAGCTTCTAGCAGCTTCTCACAGAAGCCACCCCTGTAGCCCTCCCCGCTACCAAAATCTTGCCACGCAAACTGAATACACCACCACATCTGGATCAAATCCAAAGCTCTACTGGTAATCTAGAGAAACTACATTTAGTGATGCTTGTTTATACTTCATATTTAAAGGTGATAATAACCTTTGCTAATAGGAATGAAAATGTATAGGTAAGATATTAAATTCTGTTGATGTTTATTTTGAATGGAACAATCCTGTTATCTACGTGTCTTAATATATCAAGGCCTTAAGTTATGTATAGCAAGGGTTACAGGAGGGGAGCAGTATGTGTCAATTATTAATAGCTAGGAGATGCCCCACTATTGTTGATTCCCCAAATTCTCTTTAGTTGTATCTGTCCCTTCTGCTATGTCTTCCCAATGACTTAGTGTGATCTGCTGCATTATTTTTATGGTAATTATTAAATTGTACTGAATATTTCAAACTAATAATTTAGCTTAATAATGTGGCTGCTATCACACAGAACTGCCTGCCTAGTACTACAGCATCTGCACCATGGTTTCTGAGTATATTCTAGTGCATTAAAGAAAAATAACTATAGACTGATGATAAATAAGACAATTTCACATGTTCATTTAACTTAGTATGTGCATATAAATGTGAAATAGAATCATGGAATCATAGAATAATTTAGGTTGGAAGGGGCCTCTGGAGGTCACCTGGTCCAACCACTGCTCAAAGCAGGTCTGTTCAGAATAGGTTGCTCAGGGCTGTGTCCAGTTAAGTCTTGAACACTCCCAAGGATGGAGATTCCACAACATCTCTGGACAAATTGTCCCAGTATTTAACCACTTCATGGTAAAACATTTTTCCAATATCTAAACAGAATTTCCTGTATTCTGACTTGAGTCCTTTATATCATATCATATCACTGTACACCTCCTTGAGTTTGACTCCATGTTCTTATAGTAGCCTTCCAGTACCTAAAAGAGGCCCACAAGAAAGCTGGAGAGGCACTGTTTACAAGGACATGTAGTGACAGGAGAAGGGGTAATGGCTTTAAGCTGAAGGAGGGTAGATTTAGATGAGATATTAGGAAGAAATTCTTTACTGTTTGAGTGGTGAGACAATGGAACAGGTTGCCCAGAGAGGTTGTGGAGGCCCCCTCCCTGGAAGTGTTTAAGGACAGGTTAGATGGGGCTTTGGCAACCTGGTCTAGTGGAGGGTGTCCCTGATCGTGGCAGGGGGGTTGGAACTAGATGATCTTTGAGGTCCCTTCCAACCCAAACCATTCTATGATTCTTTGTATCCTCTCTCTGATCAGGTATTTCATAGAACTTCATAGTATTTGTAGGTAGCAATAAGAGCTTCCCTTTGCCTTTTCTTCTTTATGCTGAACAAACCCAGCTCTGTCAGTCTCTTTTGCATGTCAAGTGCTTCAGCTTCCTGACCATCTTGTTGGCCTTTGCTGGGTTTGCTTCAGTATCTTTCTTGCCATGGGGAGCACAGAAGTAAGCATAGTTCTCTGGGTATGGTCTTACAAGTGCTGAATAGTAATTCTACAGGTCTAGTAGGTCTAGTGCTCGAAGTGTTGTTTTCCACTGCTATTTATTAGATACACGATTCTAGGAATGACTGGATGCTTAGGTAGATTAGTTTTCATAGACTATCCCCTCACTCTTTTTCCCCTTGTGAGAGATCTGTAGCCTCTTTTCTCTCAGATTTCAGGGAGAGAGTTTAGCTGCAAGAATAGTCAGAAAAAAAAAACCCAAAACCTGTGTCTTCCTATCAAGTAGTTTGTTGGGGAATTTAGTACCTCTGAGAAATGTTGTGAACATTCCTACTCTTGCCCCTCCTTCTACCTTGGCCCAAGCTGATCTAAGGACATCCAGCTCCAGACAGGAAAAACAGGCATGATGGGAATGATTTGCTCCAGGGACAGCCATCCCTCCCTCCAATTCCAGAAATTAAAACAGTCATAAGAAAGATCACACATAAGTCCCTAGGTCCAATACTTGAACCTATGCCTCTGCTGAGCTTAACTTTCTGTTCCTTCTACTATTCTAAGGTTTGGGATGGAGAGTGTTACATTATGCAAATGCCATGAAGATTGGAGATTGCAAAATGGACCTTGAAACCCAATTCTTTTATTTCCTTTTGCTGCTGTCATTATAAACTCTTCCAAAAGGTGTTCCCAAATTTGGCCTCCCTGGAAAATAGGTCCATTTCTTCTTTTTGACTGTACAGTGTAGAAAAACTGCTGGGGAGCTCATCTCAAACAACAGCAGAAGGATATAGAGGAATAAAAAGCAAAAATCTACCATCTTTGAGGTCTTAAAAATCAATAGAAACTTCAATACATTTGGAATAATAGCTTATCTTAGTTTTGTTATTCCTCCTGAACCAGAGTCTTAGAGCTTCATTTCCACAGGGAAGTAAATGTGTAAAATAAATGAGCACTTGATCATACACGAGGGGGGCTAATCAAAACAACCACATTTAAAATCTATGTGTAAACAGATATTTGGATGTGTATTTAAACACACACATGCAAAGATGACAAAAAAGCATTCAGTCTTAGGGAAGTAAGTCCAACTGTTGATTTTACATTTGGGGGGTCAATTAATAATGTAAGTTTATATTAAAGACAGAGAGCAGAGTTTCAGGAGAATAGAAAGTGCTACAAAGCTGTTCTCAAGGGATCTGCAAGTTCATGAGGCAAAGTGCATTTTTTCCCCCTAGGATATGTTATAATAGAGAGATGAAAATTTCCTGTCAAATTCTGAAAATGAGAAATCACTGGGTGGACATCACTCAGTTATGACCATAGGTTATCACACCTATGTTTTGATTTGTGGTCATGTTCACTTGTTTACAGCAGCTGGCCATAAAAAGTGATGAGAGTGAAAGCAGCTGCTATTAAAATTACCTTTCAAGGTTTGGACGCATTCATTATTTTTTTCAATTATTAGCTCTAAACTCATAGTTTTAGATTAAACTCATCCACTCCTTTTTTATTATTATTTTTTTATTTCCCTCTACTTAGAAAATGAAAGAGCACTGAGTATTTCAAGGCAACAATTGGCTTCTCAAGAAACAGTGAAGGGACTGTTTATAGAAGCAAATAGAGCTGCTACTGGTAAGAAAGTATGGTAGTAAATGAAAGGAGGATAAATATTCTGCAGAACTGTTCTACTCATTGTTATAATATTTTAAAAAAATTATCACAGATTTAAGACTGAGACGCTTTTTTGCAGATGCACTTGTGTGCTCTATCTCTATCTTTCAGACACTTGATATATCATTAAATAAAATAGCAGTAACATCCCATCTAATGATAGAATAATGATATAAAGGACTGGTACATGTATATACATGCTTCAGGAACTGATGTTCATTTCATTTCTCTGTCCACTTATAAACCTTAGATTAACAGCAACTCACATTTCTTTATGCACCAATGTTCTAGGAATTTTTAGGCATAATCTGTGCTTGGCTGCGAGAATAAAAACAGCTTACACTTAAGTTAGGTGTTTTGATACATCTACATTGTTTATAAGCTTTCCCATATGTGAGGAGAAAAATGCCTCTGTGATATTTTACATTACAGAAATTTCACTAATGATCCATTTTATTTTCATCAGTTAACAAGGAATAAATACTGAATACCATAAAAAAAATACTGAGGTGGTCACTTGAATTTCTGTTTTCCATTAGCGTGACTTACAAAACTGCAAAAGAAACTGATGATTTTAACAAATAATAACACTTTGAGGACACTAAGAAACAAAAATATTGGATTAGAGAGATAGAAATTGATTTGAGCAAAGAAAGCCGACCACTAAATCTTCACTAAAATTGTCTGGCAAGTCTCACCATCTTTTGATCACTTTCTGACTAACTTCCTTCAATCTCTACAGTGATTCGTTGACTTTCCTTAGGAACTAAACAAATTTCCACTCATGCTTACTGACTATAAATCAGTAACAGGAAAGGTGGTCACTTGGGTAATGTAGATTTTAATAGGATTGCCAACAGAGTAGTTTTGGTGTATGGCAGGAGATTGTTCTGAGCAAAGTAGTTTTCCTCCCACCTCATACTGCCAGAAACTCTATGTGTCATTTTGAAAATACAAATAAGCTAGTTTCCAGTATTGATCTTTTGAAAACTAGCAGAGTTCCTTGGATTAAGGAGTATTTCATATTTACAGTGTATTTTTCTTCTGGAAAAGTTCTGCAATATTCCAAAACCTGCAAATTACTTTCTGTGAAAAGCATATCAAACCTTTTACATATACATTTTAAAACTGTATAGCAAAAATATCTTGTTTTCTGTTTATTGTCTTAGAATCATAAAGCTGGAAGAGATCTCATAGCAGAATCAGCTACACCTGTGTCAGATCTTTTATTCTTTTCTTTCATTTTTTTTTTATTCCATATTTTTAGAGTTCTAATCTAGCTGCTCCTTTCTCCTACACTCTTTCCAGTTTTTATCCATACCTTTCATTATGTTATATCCAAAACTGATTGTCATGGTTTAACCCAGTAGGCAGCTAAAACAACCACACAGCTGTTCGCTCACTCCCCCCACCCACACAGCAGGATGGGGGAGAGAATCAAAACGGGAAAAAAAAAAAAAGGTAGAACTTGTGGGTTGAGATAAAGACAGTTTAATAGGACAGAAAAGGAAGACAATAACAATAATAGAATATACAAAACAAGTGATGCACAGCACAATTGCTCACCAACCAAAGCCAATACTCAGCTAGTTCTCAAGCCAAACTGCCTCCTGGCCCACCTCCCAGTTACATACGGAGCATGACATTACATGGTAGGGAATATCCCTTTGGCCAGTCTGGGTCAGCTGTCCTGGCTATGCTTTCCCAGCTTCTTGTGCACCTGTCAGGGCATGAGAAGTTGAAAAGTCCTTTAGTGTAGACACTACAACTACCTAGCAACAATTAAAAACATCAGTGTGTTATCAACATTATTCTCATACTAAATCCAAAACACAGCACTATACCGGATACTAGAAAGAAAATTAACTCTATCTCAGCCAAAACCAGGGCACTGATCAAAGCCTTCAGCTAAGGAAATGCTAAGAGTGGATAGTGCAGAAGCATAGCTTAAGTGTTCTGCAAGTTATGCTGCTGTTTATTTATCCTACTTTTATGATTGACTTTTTTCCAACAGCATGGCAATGTTGAATCATAATTGGCTTCTAATGCACAGTAACCCCAAATGCTTTTCAACAGAACTGCTATCTAAATGTTATCTTGCAGTTGTGCAGTTTCCCCCAGTTGTATGTTCCTGATAATCCTATAATAATAGAGATCAAGTACTTCCTTGAGCTCATGAAGCATGAAAAATTACTATAATCAAAATATCTTTATTTTTACAATGTACCTTGTAGTATAGGGTCAGAAGGGAGCCTTATTAGATTGCTAAAACTTTTGATGCAACATTTAGTGTTCTATAAACAGCTAGAAGAAAAGTTTGTGACTTGATAGTCCCATTGAAATAACAAGCAAACATTGATGCCATAGTAGTAGAAGTATTAGTATATATGATAAAAATAATATATAGGGCGCTTTGGGTTTTTTTTTAACTAAAACAGATGCGTACTCAAAGAAAACAAGTTAAGGAAGTGTCTTTTTTCTTGGGGTGAAGTATGCAGCAAATAATTAAATTATTCATTGTGATAATCTTATGTCTGTTAAATAATGCAGCAGTATAGTATAATCCACATGAATGGAAACAACTGACTAATCCTTACCTGGATCACACTCAGAAGCAAAACTATATCAGCAAAGTTACTATTGTAAACTTTTCCTATACGCTTTTCCAGAATATGCATTAAATCTTTTCTGATCTATTTAACTTTTAATGACTATAAATGTGGTTAAAAATTAATGACTGGATCCAGGAAGAATAGAAGAAGAAAATTGTCAGATCTGACATATTTTTATATTGTTTTAGAAAACCTTGATGTCCAAAATGTGAATTCTAATATTCGATTCTACCTCTGTGTAAAGAACCCTTCTTTTATCAAAATATACCTATACTTAGTAAGGGTTAAGGAATCTTAAAGTGTAATTTGAAACACAGGTCCAGCAAAAAAATTTGGTTTGAATTGACAGTAACAAAACTGAAAGAACAAAGAAATATTAAACCAGTACAGAAACCTAGAGAAATGAGCAGACTGAAACCCACATGTACATTTTCTGCCCTTCCAACTATATAATATTTTTCACTCATTAACTGAGAAATTACACGTAAGTAGATGTAAATTAATTTCAATTCACAGAACTTAATCACTTTTTGATTCTTGCTTTAGATACATCACCTTTAGTTTAAGATTGCGCCTTATTACAATGCACCAAATAGCGAAAAAGAAATGCTCCTGCTTCCACCTCTGCCTCCCCTTCCAGGAGCTATGTGTAATAATCTAATTGAAGTCTGAATTTCATTGAACTTTGCCGCCTTAGCCTTTGCAACAGGAAGATGATAAGGCTGAGAGATCCCAGAACATTGCTGTCTTTACAAGCTTATTTATTAAGACAAAACCTCTTCTGTTAGTACTAAAAAGATCTTTGGCTTAATACGAGACTTAATATTGCTCAAATTCAGCTTTATGACTTGTTTGCCCTTCTCATCAAAAGAAAGAGAAATAAAAGAGGGGTATGCAATATACAGTTCCAACGGTTCTAACGTTTTCAACCATATAGTTTTATTCAGATAAGAAGCTAAATGCATTTTCAAGATGCTGCTTTGTGACAGCAGTGATTACCTTTCAAGCATTCAGATACAACATGATTTGCCCAATCACTACTTAACACACACATACTACTGTTTTGAAAAGCAACTATAATTCTATGGCATCATCATCCACCTGCTTCTTTCTTGATCTAGGTATCCCTGGAGTCAGTCTTGCTACAGTTACTAATCTATGATGCCAGATAATGGGAGGGTTTCACAGAGGTGTTGAAGGAGCTAGGATGCTGACGCTATCTTGGTAGTCCAGGGGTATCCTTTCTTCTTCAGAGTGGGGGCTGTCGTCCTCCTCCTTGCAATAAGCTGGGGTCCTTTAGTCATGCTTACTTAAGCACGACTATGCAGTATACAATGTAAACTATATATGTCTCTCGCTCTTAAGAAAGTTCATACCATTTCATACTCTAAAGACTAATTGGTACAATAGTTAGGGAATAAGTTATGTCCATGTCGGCAACATGGACAGTGGGATCGAGTGCACCCTCAGCAAGGTTGCCGACGACACCAAGCTCTGTGGTGTGGTCGACATGCTGGAGGGAAGGGATGCCATCCAGGGGGACATTGACAGGCTGGAGAGGTGGGCCCGTGCGAATCGCATGAAGTTCAACAAGGCCAAGTGCAAGGTCCTGCACGTGGGTCGGCGCAATCCCAAGCACGACTATAGGCTGGGCAGGGAATGGATTGAAAGCAGCCCTGAGGAGAAGGACTTGGGGGTATTGATTGATGAAAGCTCTGGGGGCCCCAGTACAGGAGAGACATGGAGCTGTTGGAGCGAGTCCAGAGGAGGGCCACGAAGCTGATCAGAGGGCTGGAGGGCCTCTCCTATGAGGACAGGCTGAGTTAGGATTGTTCAGCCTGGAGAAAAGGCGGCTCCAGGGAGATCTAATTGCGGCCTTCCAGTACCTGAAGGGAGCCTACAGGAAAGATGGGGAGGGACTGTTTATGAGGGATTATAGTGACAGGAGAAGGGGTAATGGCTTTAAGCTGAAGGAGGGTCGACTTAGATTAGATGTTAGGAAGAAATTCTTTACTGTGAGGGTGGTGAGGCACTGGAGCAGGTTGCCCAGAGAGGTTGTGGATTCCCCCTCCCTGGAAGTGTTTAAGACCAGGTTGGATGAGGCTTTGGGCAACGTGGTCTAGTGGAGGGTGTCCCTGCCTGCAGCAGGGGGGTTGGAACTAGATGATCTTTGAGGTCCCTTCCAACCCAAACCATTCTATGATTCTATGATTCTATGATTTTCCTAACAGATATCAAACTCTAATACCAATTTATCCCCATTCTTGCTATATCTCAAATGTACTGAAGTCTGCATTTTTATGTCTTCCAGATTTTTGATGCTCCAGTTTTATCCTAATGTGCAGCTTGGAAAAAAAAGATATTAGTATTTGTATTAGTATTAATATTAGTATTAGTATTAGTATTGGTGGAATAAACACTCACAACTTTAAATTAAAATCATAAGTGAAAATCAGTAATGACTTTCTCAAGATGAACCTCCTTGTGTTCCCAAAAGTTGGAGGTATTCCAAACTGCTGGATACTTTAGCAAGTGCTTATTTTAAACACCCTGGATCAAATTCTCTCATTTGGTAAAATAAGCTTAAAGTGCCCAGAGTCTTCAAGGATAGACCACCTCTTCTGCAGTTCCATTTTCAGCAGAAAAAAGAAAATAAGATGGCAAGGCATCCTGTGCCTCGTGTTGATTTTCTAGAGAGTGCAAAGGGTTCAGTAGAATGGAGCCAACCTCCTCAGTGTCTGATCCCCACTTTTACAGTTTCTTGGCCATAAGGGAGAATATGTCCAGCTGTATCATTTCTTATCCCATATGTGAAAACCCAGTAAGAATATCAAATATGTATGTGAATATGTATACCTTGCCATGAAAAAAACGATGTTTAAAGACAGACTAAGGTAGTGTTACTGTTCTCTTTTCAAAGTTCTTACCATGATATACAAGTAAAAGTACACCATTTGAGTAGACACTGTAAAACAAATCAAACACAGCTAATGGATTTTGAATAGTTTGGAAGTGTTTAGTTCTTCTTTCCTATCATTTTTTTCTAGGTGATAATGATGATTAACCAATTGTGTATTAAACATGCATCAGTTTCTTTTCATCTAAGAAATTACTTTTTGGGACTTACATAGCTATTTTATTTTATGACGTGGATCATATTAATGTTAAGGATGTTAGCAGAGAGAAAAGAATGTTACTTTCACAATACTTAATTTCCTAGCTGGGTCTTTGAGCTCTAATTTCACTTGTGATTATATCATCCTCAACATACTTAGTGTCTCTGTTATTTATATATTGTTAAATTTGATTCTTCAACATTTAGCTTTCTAAATTTTATTGTATGTTATTTATTTTAAATAAATTAATTCCATCTTTATAATGCTGTTTTAAACTTTAATTTTTTTTGTGAAAACTGTAGGTAAAATAAATGCTTTCTGAGTAATTGCTGAAATCCACATTAATAAAATCCAGATGCAGTACTAAAGTTATTTCGGTGGATTGGAAGGAGCTGGATCAAATCCAGAGAATTTACAGTGTTGTATTTTTATCGTACATAAATCAAGATTTAATTATATTTATATATTCTAATTATATAACTTATTTACTGTTTAGAACAACTAGTATAATAATTAATGAGTAATGAAAACCATTTAATGTTGGTTTTGATTAATAAAAATGCTACATAGCTGGAAATTAAAAATACGTCACAACATTATTTGCATCTTTTACATTATTAGATGTTAAGTTTTAAACTAGCACAAATTCTTCTCCTTTTCCCTTGGAAAAATTCCTGATTTCTTATATATATGGCACCTTGTGGATGTAAAATAGATTTCATTTTACCTGAATAGGTGGTAGCTGCTTCCACAGATTTTGTAAATGCTTCTGAGTTTTATTTATTTATGTATGATCTGTCAGTACTTCTCTCTCTTGGGACAAACAGAAGGGCATCTAAGTGGGAGGAAGGTGATTGAGTCAGACAAAATCACCTTTTTTCCATTACTTAGAAGGAACTCAATGGACCTTTGGGAAAATATTAAAATTTAACACCATTGAAATTCATCTGTGCTACAAGTGGTGCAGATGCTAATTTTAAATGGTTTTTGTTTTAAAATAGTTTAATTTTTTTTCTGTTTCTGTTTTTTCATCAGGAGATGTCAGCCCTTTTGATATTGAAAGGTTATTTTATGTGAAATGCTAACACTGCCTATTACCTGTCATCTCAATAGGCTTAAGGTATAGCAAGGTTTGTGGTTTGCAATTAAATCTACAGTACTTGGTCCCATGCTGAACTGTTTGACTGATCAGGCTTAATAACTTTCAGTCATGCTCATGTAGAATATTATGAATAGTTTTGCAAATATCATGGGAAAGCAGCCACTCCAATGGAATTTAAGAGAGAGTAATGGAATTTAAAAGAGATAATTTAGAAGAGAGTTTTGCAAATTACTTTCTGGTGGATTTCTCCCTAGCAATAAGAAAAGAACATTTTCAACTTGTTTGGAAATTTGACAAGTGTTAACTGAGAGTTGGCACTGTGAGCTGATTTGAAAGTGGGAGTTGTCATCCAGGAAATAAGATATAAATGAGGTGAGGATAACTAATGAACAACCTTGAAAGTGAAAGGAGCAGGTTGTATTTGATGCTATAGAAAGGGGGAAAAGACAGCAGGGAAATGCACCAAGGGAGACAGAGATGTTGAAGAAATTGGTTAGGTAATTTTCTTTGCAGCAGCATTCTAGATGAATAAAGGAGATATAAAATAATGAGACTGTGGATGCTATCTTTGCAGGTGGATAGGAAAAGCTGTATCTAAAATCTGGAAAATGGGGTTTGCTTTTCAGTGTTGACTTACTATCTTGCATAGAACATCTCTGAACAAGTATCAGGATTGATTGTACAGAACTATTTTTGAAGAACAGCAATGTGCAGGTTAAGAGCGTATAGGTGAAAATTAGAGACCAAGTCAACAAAGGAAACTTTGTGGTTGGTGTCTACTACAGGCCACCTGATCAAGGAGAGGAGCTTGAGAGTTCATTCTTCAGCTGCAGGAAGCATCACGCTTGCAGGCCCTGATCCTGATAGGGGACTTCAATGACCTGGACATCTGCTGAAAAAGCGGCCCAGTGAACTGCAAGCAGTCCAGGAAACTACTGGAGTGCATTGAGGACAACTTCCTAGTACAGGTGATGGACCAAAGGAGAGGCACTACCGGACCTGTTGCTCACTAGTGTGGAAGAACTTATCTGAGAGGTCAAGATTGGAGATAGCCTGGGCTGCAATGATCATGCCCTGGTAGAATTATCAATCTTGAGGGGGTGAGGGCCCTAAACCGCAGAAAGGCAAACTTTTGGCTGTTTAGGGCACTAGTGTGTGGGATCCCTTGGGAAACTGCCCTCAGAGATAAAGTAGTGAATGAGAGCTGGGAGATATATAAAGACATTTTTCTTAGGGTGCAAGAGTTCTCAATCCCAATGTGCAAGAATTCAGGCAGGGGAGGCAGGAGACCAGCTTGGCTAAGTCAAGACCTCTTAGCCAAACTAAAACACAAAACAAAAATGCATAGGCAGTGCAGGCAGGAATACACATCCTGGGGAGATTATAGGGATATGGCCTGGAAGTGCAGGGAGGCGATCAGGAAAGCCAAGGCACAGCTGGAGCTGAACTTGGCTAGGGATGTAAAAAAATAACAAGGGTTTCTTGAGGAAAACAGGACAACAAAGGAAGATGAAAAAAACCTGTACCCCCCCCCCTCAATGAGCGAAACAGGCAGCCGGGCTACAACGAACATGGAGAAGGCTGAGGTACTCAACAACATTTTTGCCTCAGTCTTCACCAGCAAGTGCTCTAGCCACGCTGCCCAAGTCACAGAATCCAAAGGATTATCTAAGGAACCTGAAGGTGCACAAGTCCATGGGATCTGATGAGATGCATCCACAGGTCCTGAGGGAACTGGCAGATGAAGTGGCCAGGCCACTCGCCATCATATTTGAGAAGTCCTGGCAGTCCGGTCAAGTTCCCACTGACTGGAAGAGGGGGAACATAACCCCCATTTTTAAAAAGGGAAAAAAGGAAGACCCAGGGAACTACAGGCCGGTCAGTCTCACCTCTGTGCCTGGCAAGATCATGGAGCAGACCCTCCTGGAGACTATGCTCAGGCACATGGAAAATAAGGAGGTGATTGGTGACAGCCAACATGGCTTCACTAAGGGCAAATCGTGCCTGACAAACTTGGTGGCCTTCTATGATGGGGTTACACCACTGGTGGACAAGGGAAGAGCGACAGACGTCATCTACCTGGACTTGTGCAAGGCATTTGACCCTGTCCCGCACAACATCCTTGTCTCTAAATTGGAGAGACATGGATTTGATGGATGGACCACTCGGTGGATAAGAAATTGGCTGGATGGTTGTAGTCAATGGCTCAATGTCCAAGTGGAGAACGGTGACGAGTGGTGTCCCTCAGAGGTCCGTAATGGGACCAGTATTATTTAACATCTTTGTCGGCGACATGGACAGCAGGATTGAGTGCACTCTCAGCAAGTTTGCAGATGACACCAAACTGAGCACTGCAGTTGATAAACTAGAGGGAAGGGATGCCATTCAGAGGGACCTTGACAGGCTAGAGAGTTGGGACCATGCAAACCTCACGAAGTTCAAGAAGGCCAAGTGTAAGGTCCTGCACATGGGATGGGGCAATCTCAAACATGGATGCAGGCTGAGCAATGAGTAGATTGAGAGTAGCCCTGAGGAGAAAGACTTGAAGGTACTGGTGGATGAAAAACTGAATATGAGCCAACAATGTGCACTCATAGCCCAGAAAGCAAATTGCATCCTGGGCTGCATCAAAAGAAGTGTGGTTAGCAGGTCAAGAAAGGTGATTCTCCCCCTCTACTACCCTCTGGTGTACTGTGTTCAGCTCTGGAGCCCCCAGTACAAGAAAGACATGGACCTGCTCGAGTGGGTCCAGAGGAGGGCCATGAAGATGATGAAAGGTCTGGAGCACCTCTCCTATGAGGTCGGGCTGAGAGAGTCGGGGTTGTTCAGCCTGGAGAAGAGAAGGCTCCAAGGAGATCTTATTGCAGCCTTCTAGTACGTAAAGGGGGCCTACAAGAAAGCTGGAGAGGGACTGTTTACAAGGTTATGTAGTAATAGGATGAGGGGTTTTAAACTGAAAGAGTGTAGATTTAGATTAGATATTAGGAAAAAATTCTTTACTGTGAGAGTGGTGAGACACTAGAACAGGTTGCCCAGAGAAGTTGTGGCTGCCCCCTCCCTGGAAGTGTTCAAGGCCAGGTTGGATGGGGCTTTGGGCAATGTGATCTAGTGGAGAGTGACCCTGCCCATGGCAGGGGGGTTGGAACTAGATGATCTTTAAGGTCCCTTCCAACCCAAACCATTCTATGATCTACTCTATGATTTATGATATATGATTATCTGTTACAAAATGTACACATACTACAGCTGCATTAACCGTTGTTTAGTTCCTTGATCATGTAACCTCAACATGTATAGAGGAATTGTGCATCATCTTTATTTTGGGAGTTCTATAGGTACAAGAACATATATATGTTACACTAGTACTTGATTTATTACCAAGCAAAACAGAGTAGAGCAATGAGAAATAACATCAAATCTTAAAACACCTCCCCCCACCCCTCCCATATTCCCGGGCTTAACTTCACTCCCGATTTCTACCTACTCCCCCCTCAGTGGCACAGGGGGACGGGGAATGGGGGTTGCGGTCAGTTCATCACACGTTGTCTCTGCCGCTCCTTCCTCCTCAGGGGGAGGACTCTTCACATTCTTCCCCTGCTCCAGTGTGGAGTCCCTCTTACAGGAGACAGTCCTTCACGAACTTCTCCAATGTGACTCCTTCCCACGGGAGACAGTTCTTCATAAACTGCTCCAACGTGAGTCTCTCCCACAGGGGGCAGACATTCAGGACCAGACTGCTCCGGTGTGGGTCCCCCACAGGGTCACAAGTCTTGCCAGCAAACCTGCCCTGGCGTGGGCTCCTCTTTCCAGGGGTCCATAGATCCTGCCAGGAGCTTGCTCCAGCATGGGCTTCCCACGGGGTCACAGCCTCCTTCAGGTGTCTCCACCTGCTCTGGTGTGTGGTCCTCCACAGGCTGCAGGTGGAATCTCTACACCCCCTCATCCTTCCTCCATGGGCTGCAGGGGGACAGCCTGCCTCACCATGGTCTTCACCACAGGCTGCAGGGGGATCTCTGCTCTGGTGCCTGGAGCACCTCCTCCCCCTCCTTCTTCACTGACCTTGATGTCTGCAGAGTTTCTTACATCTTCTCACTCCTCTCTCTGGCTGCAAAAGATGCCGCTAGCTTTTTCTTCCTTCTTAAATATGTTATCACAGAGGTGCTACCACCGTCACTGATTGGCTTGGCCTTGGCCAGCGGCGGGTCCATCTTAGAGCCGGCTGTCATTGGCTCTATCAGACACAGGGGAAGCTTCTAGCAGCTTCTCACAGAAGCCACCCCTGTAGCCCCCCCTCGCTACCAAAACCTTGCCATGCAAACCCATAAAATATTATTACTATTATTATTATCTTCCTTTTTTGTTTGTCTTCTTAAACTGTTTAACATGGTCCAGATGTTCTGTGTATTCTTGGCATAGACTACCTCCAGAGAGGGTATTTCAAGGACCCAAAAGGGTACTGGAAGGCTTTTGGCATAGCTGCCTTGAGACGGAGGAAATTGAAGAGTTCTCTGTTTTGCCCAGTCTCTCGTTCTACCCTTGTGTCCTGGCGTTGCTGAGGTTCGAAGAACAACAGCTGCCGATCGCTACCACAACTGTGCAGCAGCGGCAATACTGCACTAACAGAGACTCCCGGGTTCCCATCCGTAAGCTGATCTGTCAACTGGAGGGTGAGGGAGTGATCAGCAGAACCCACTCACCCTTTAACAGTCCCATATGGCCAGGGCAGAAGTCCAATGGAGAGTGGAGGCTGACGGTAGACTATCGTGGCCTGAATGAAGTCACACCGCCGATGAGTGCTGCCGCGCCAGACATGCTGGAACTTCAATATGAACTGGAGTCAAAGGCAGCCAAATGGTATGCCACCATTGATATTGCTAATGCATTTTTCTCAATCCCTTTGGCAGCAGAGTGCAGGCCACAGTTTGCCTTCACTTGGAGGGGCATCCAGTACACCTGGAATCGACTGCCCCAGGGGTGGAAACACAGCCCCACCATTTGCCATGGCCTGATCCAGACTGCACTGGAAAAGGGTGAAGCCCCAGAGCACCTGCAATACATTGATGACATCATTGTATGGGGCAACTCAGCAGAGGAAGTTTCTGAGAAAGGGAAGAAAATAATCCAAATCCTGCTGCAGGCTGGCTTTGCCATAAAACAAAGGTGAAGGGGCCTGCGCAGGAGATCCAGTTTTTAGGCATAAGGTGGCGTGATGAGCGGTGTCAGATCCCTATGGATATTATCAACAAAATAGCAGCCATGTCTCCACCAACCAACAAAAAGGAGACACAGGCCGCCTTAGGCATTGTGAGTTTGTGGAGAATACATATCCCAAATTGCAGTTTGATTGTAAGCCCTTGTCCTGGATTTGGCTAGAATAGAGTTAATTTTCACCAGAAGCTGGGATGGGACACAGCCAGGACAGGTGACCCAAACTAGTCAAAGGGGGTATTCCATACCATGTGACATCATGCTCAGCATAAAAGGGGGGCTAGTCGGGGAAGGGTGGCGCAGCTCCAGGATGCGTGGCTCCAGGATGGTCCAGCTTCCGGACAGGTTTGAGCATGCGATCTGAGTTGTACAGTCGTTGAGTGAGAAACAGCATTGCGTATCACCAGTTTTGTATATTCTGTTAAGTACTGTTGTTGTTATTTCCCTCTCCCTTTCCTGTCCCACTAAACTGTCCTTATCTCAACCCAGGACTTTTTGCTTTTGTCTTCCCACTCTCCTCCCCATCCCACCAGGGGAAAGGGGGGTAAGCGAGCAGCCGCAATGTGCTCAGCTGCCAGCTGGGGCTAAACCATAACAGTACTTTTTGGTGCCCAATGTGGGGCACGAAGGGTTGAGATAATGACAGATTTGACCTGAGCGTATTAAAACAAAGTTGTTAAGTATTTATTGTATTATTTTAAGCAGCTGCTGGTCACAATGGTGTTTTGTTTGGTCACATGGCTGTGGTACCTAAACCCTTATTTGCTGTACGTATTCCTTGCGATGCTGTTTATCATCTCTGGGGGAGGGGCACAGATTCTCATTTTGCTGTACTGTGCGATATCAACTTATGATATGATTACACCAATGGTCATGAGCTTAAGTTGGTATTTGTATGGGGCTTTGCTGTCATGCCCATACCTCGGATGACATCTTTTTGAACTGATTAATAATCACACCCAATCTATGGGAAAGACGAGGGGGAATACTTTCTCCCACTCTTTCACCTCCCATTTTCCCTTCAGGCTAGTCACAGCAGCTTTTGAGAATTTTGAATTCACTTGGGATGTTCAAGCCAGCATGTTCCCATTATTATGTCTTCTGAATGTGTTTCAAATCTTGTTCAGGGTTACAAAAAAGTGTTTTAAGAATACCACCCAGAGATCTTCCCTGAGGCTGAATAGTCAGGGCTGGCGTGGCATGTGGGAGAATATGGGCAGGTATCTAGAGACATTCTCACCCCCAATGGTTTGGAGCTTCACTCCCAAACAACTACAGGACTCTGATAAAATGGTAGAATATTTGAAAGGAGAATGCTGTGGTTATTCCAAGGAGCCACAACTTACTGCCCTGTGCTGGGCCCTGGCCACTGTCTTCCGAACACTGCTCAGTAGTAGGCAGCGCCATCAGGGGGAGGAGAGGGAAAACAGACCGACCGCAAGGCAGCTACCCCAACCTCCACGACAGGCACAGTGGCTACCCCAACCCCCACGACAGGCACTGTGTCTACTCAAACCCCAGCGACAGACACTGGGGCTACTCAAACCCCCGTGATAAGGACTGCAGGTGAAGCAAAAAACTAACCCATACTGGTATCAGTTGCCCCTATACTCAGGAAGAAATACACCAAGAAATCAGTTTGCTTAGTGAGGGATGATGATGAACCAGGACCATCACGAGAACAGGAGGAAGAGCCAGAACCAGAAGTGATCACCCGATCCCTGTCCCTGAGTGAGCTGCGAGATATGCAGAAAGATTTCAGCCACCTTCCAGGGGAGCGCATCATTACCTGGCTGCTCTGCTGCTGGGATAACAGGGCCAGTAGCCTGGAATTAGAGGGCAGGGAGGCCAAGCAGCTGGGATCCCTATCCAGGGAAGGGAGCATTGACAAGGCAATTGGAAAGAAGGCACAGGCCCTCAGCCTCTGGAGGTGACTCCTGTCAAGTGTGAGGGAAAGGTATCCCTTCAGTGAAGATGTATGTCGGTCAGGCAAGTGGACCACCATGGAGAGACGTATCCAATACCTGAGGGAAATAGCTGTGCAGGAGATGGTTTAGTATGACCCGGACAACACGCAGTTACCCACAGATCCTGATGAAGTACAATGCACACAACCCATGTGGCAGAAGTTTGTATGGAGCACACCATCATCATATGCCAACTCACTGTCAGTAATGGACTGGAAAAACAAAGAGGCACCAACTCTGGATGAAGTGGCTGGCTGACTCCGGCAGTATGAAGAGAGTCTTTCTTCCTCTCTTGTCTCGGCTGTGGAGAAACTGTCCCGGGAGTTCCAGCAATTCAAAGAGGATATGTCCTACTCCCCACCTGCACAGACCTGTATTTCAGCTGTTAGGAGTAAGTGTTCCTCTGCTCAGGAGAGAGGATATAGAGGGTACACACCACGAGGCACCCTGTGTTTTTTTCTGCGTGACCACGGAGACGTCATGAGGAAGTGGGATGGAATTAGAACTAGCCGTAGCAACCGGTGCCCAGCAACTTCCTTAAAAATCAACATCTTCAAACAGCAGGCCGCAAGCATGGACCACGCCATATACATAGCCGCAAGTTCCAGATGCAGCATGAACAATCCAACAGCACATGTCATCATTCCTGCCCTGAGAGGCTGTTATGACAGATGGAGCCCAACGTCACAGATTAAATGAACTCAGTGGACACCATAGAGGGATGGCCTATAGAATAAGGGAAGGATAGCTGTGTGGGTATATATGTGTGTGTATGTATATATATACATCAAACACAGGGAAAATGGTGGGGATGAATTGGAAAGTGTAGGATCTGGGCATGACATAGATGGTATGGAATAAGGGGTGGATAATGTCCTGGGTTCAGCTAGGATAGAGTTAATTTTCACCAGAAGCTGGGATGGGACACAGCCAGGTCAGGTGACCCAAACCAGCCAAAGGGGGTATTCCACACCATGTGACGTCATGCTCAGCATAAAAGGGGGGCTAGTCAGGGAAGGGTGGTGTGGCTCCAGGATGCGTGGCTCGGGAATGGTCCAGCTTCGGGACGGGTCTGAGCATGTGGTCTGAGTTGTACAGTCGTTGAGTGAGAAACAGCATTGTCTATCACCAGTTGTGTATATTCTGTTAAGTATTGCTGCTGTTATTTTCCCTCTCCCTTTTCTGTCCCAGTAAACTGTCCTGATCCCAACCCAGGACTTTTTGCCTTTGTCTTCCCATTCTCCTCCCCATCCCACCGGGGGAAAGGGGGGTGAGTGAGTGGACGCGTGGTGCTCAGTTGCCATCTGGGGCTAAACCACGATAGCCCTCTTTATCCAGTGATGTGGAAGAAGAATGATTTCAAATGGGACCCTGAGCAATGATAAGCCTTTGAACAAATTAAACAGAAAATTGTTCATGCAGTAGCCCTTGGGCCACTCCAGACAGGACCATATGTAAAAAATATACTCTACACTGCAGCTGGGAAGAATGGCCCTACCTGGAGTCTCTGGCAGAAAGGAGCAGGGGACACTCAAGGTTGATCCCTAGGGTTTTGGAGTTGAGGATATAGAGGATCCAAGGCCTGCTACACTCCAACGGAAAAGGAGATATTGGCAGCATATGAAGGGGTTCAAGCTGCTTCAGAGGTGATTGGTACTGAAGCACAGCTCCTCCTGGCACCCCGACTGCCAGTGCTGGGCCGGATGTTCAAAGAGAGGGCCCCCTCTACACACCATGCAACGGATGCTACGTGGAGGAAGTGGGTTGCACTGATCACACAGCGGGCTTGAATAGGAAACCCCAATCGTCCAGGAATTCTGGAAGTGATCACAGACTGGCCAGAAGGCAAAGATTTTGGAATGTCGCCAGAGGAGGGGGTGACACGTGCTGAAGAAGCCCCACCGTATAGTAAACTAACAGAAGATGAGAATCCATGTGCCCTGTTCACTGATGGGTCCTGTCACATCGTGGGAAAGCATTGGAGGTGGAAGGCTGCTCTATGGACTCCTACATGACGAGTTGCAGAAGCTGTCGATGGACAAAATGAATCAAGTCAATTTGCAGAGGTGAAAGCCATCCAGCTGGATTTAGACATTGCTGAAAGAGAAAAGTGGCTAATGCTCTGCCTCTCTACTGACTCATGGATGATGCCAATGCCCTGTGGGGGTGGTTACAGCGATGGAAGCAGAGGAACTGGCAGCGCAGAGGCAAACCCATCTGGGCTGCCCCATTGTGGCAAGATATTGCTGCCCGGCTAGAGAACATAATTGTAAAAGTGCATCATGTAGATGCCCACGTACCCAAGAGCCAGGCCACTGAGGAACATCAGAACAACCAGCAGGTGGATCAGGCTGCCAAGATTGAAGTGGCCCAGGTGGATTTGGACTGGCAGCATAAGGGTGAATTATTTACAGCTCGGTGGGCCCATGACACCTCAGGCCATCAAGGAAGAGATGCGACATATAGATGGGCCCGTGATCGAGGGGTGGACTTGACGATGGATGCCATTTCACAGGTCATCCATCAATGTGAAATGTGTGCTACGATTAAACAAGCCAAGCAGGTAAAGCCTCTGTGGTATGGAGGACGATGGTTGAAATATAAATATGGGGAAGCATGGCAGATTGATTACATCACGCTCCCACAAACCCGCCAAGGCAAGCGTTATGTTCTTACAATGATGGAAGCAACCACTGGATGGCTGGAAACATATCCCACGCCACTGCCCGGAACACTATTCTGGGCCTTGAAAAGCAAGTCCTGTGGTGACATGGCACCCCAGAGAGAACTGAGTCAGACAATGGGACTCATTTTCAGAACAACCTCATAGACACCTGGGCCAAAGAGCATGGCATTGAGTGGGTGTATCACATCCCCTTTCATGCACCAGCCTGTGGGAAAATGGAAATGTACAATGGACTGCTAAAGACTACCCTGAGAGCAATGGGTGGTGGGACCCTCAAACACTGGGACACACATCTAGCAAAGGCCACCTGGTTAGTTAACTCTAGGGGGTCTACCAATTGAGCTGGCCCTGCCCAGTCAAAACTTTTACGTACTGTAGAAGGAGATAAAGTTCCTGTAGTGCATATGAAGAATATATTAGGGAAGTCAGTTTGGGTTACTCCTGTCTCGGGCAAAGGCAAACCCATCTGTGGGATTGCTTTTGCTCAAGGACCTGGCTGCACTTGGTGGGTAATGTGGAAGGATGGGACAGTCCGGTGTGTACCTCAAGGGGATTTGATTTTGGGTGAGACTAGATAATGATTGTATCTGTATGATGTTAATTGCTGTATGATAATGCATGTCATTGTTATTATGATTGCTATATGCCATAGTAATAGTATTACAGTAAGAATTATCCAGTTTCATGAAGAATGAACTTTGATGAAACTGAAGAAAGCGCAGAGGTGATGAAACCAGAACTGGCTTTAGCAACGAGCACCCAGCAACTTCCTCAAGACTGACATCTCAACCCGCAGAGCATGAGCATGGACTGCACCGGATGTATCAGCTACAAGTTCCAGATGCAGCATGCAGCAGTCCACCATCACACACCATCTTTCCTGCCCTGAAAGACTGTTATGACAGATGTATTCCAAAGTCATGGACTAAAGGAACTTAATTGACATTTTGTGGACATTTATGTACATTTTACAGACATTTCACAGTGGTGGTCCATTGACTAAGAGAATAATATCTGTGTGTATATATAAAAAACCAGGAAAAACGATGGTGATTAATTGCAGTATCTTAGAAAATGTTAGACCTGGAAATGACGTTGATGTTTGTCCTGGTTTCAGCTGAGATGACAGAGTTAATTTTCTTCATAGTAGCTAGTATGGGGGTATTTCTTGGATTTGTGTTGGAAAGTGTTGATAAAACAGAGATGTTTTTGTTATATAGAGGTGTGTTTTGTTATTGCTGAGCAGTGCTTATACAGAGCCAAGGCCTTTTCTGCTTCTCACACTGCCCCGCCAGCGGGATGGCTAGGACTGCACGGGAAGTTGGGAGGGGACACAGACAGGACAGCTGACCCAAACTGACCAAAGGGATATTCCATACCATAGGACGTCATGCTCAGCATATAAGGGACTAGGGGAAGAGGAAGGATGGGGGCAGGGGGGGCGGTGGCAGCGTTCAGAGTCAAGGCATTTGTCTTCCCAAATAACTGTTACGCGTGACAGAGCTCTGCTTTCCTGGGGATGGCTGAACACCTGCCTGCCCATGGGAAGTGGCGAATGAATTCCTTGTCTTGCTTTGCTTGCACGTACAGCTTTTGCTTTCCCTATTAAACTGTCTTTATCTCAACCCACGAGTTTTCTCACTTTCACTCTTCCAGTTCTCTCCCCCATCTCGATGGGGCAGGGGAGTGAGTGAGTGGCTGCGTGCTGCTCAGCTGCTGGCTGGGGTAAAACCACGACAGTCTTTTTTGGCGCCCAACATGGGGCTTGAAGGGTTCGAGATAATGACAGATTTGATTGGAATGTGCTAGATTGAATTTATAACTGGTATTAGCTATTTAGTAAGCTCCTGTGCTTGCCATGGGGCTTGCATACCTTACTGTATAGTAGAGTCTAGTGCTCGTTAGTGGCTGCTTTGTGCTTTCACTGCTCGCTGTACTGCTGTAATGCTTATCATCTTACTGTGTTGTGCCTGGGAACATTTTGATAACAGCAATGGCGATGCACCTGGACTGCCAGATGGCCAGGGCATTACTGCTGTTTCTGTGCTGCTGTCCTGGACAGGCTGGAACTCCTGTGTGCACTCGAATCGAAGGGACTGTGACCTGTGGATGCATCCACGTGGGAGCAAGACACCCCAAAGCATCTGTGGCCGTGAATAAGTCCACCTCAGAGGAGGAATATCTCAAAGCGTCTGTGGCTGTGGTTATGTCTATGCCACAGCAGGTATACCCCTGGAGAAACTGTGGCTCATGGATAAGGCTCCACTTGGAGCAGGTACACCCCTAAGGGACTGCAGTCTGTGGATAAGTCCAAGCCGGAGCAGGGGCAAGGGGAGGTGTTCATTGCAATAGTAAACTTGATGGTCTGGTCCAAAGGGACCAGGGGTGGAGATTGTAATGGAAATACCTTTACATTGTTGTAACCCATGATTTGAGTTGCATGTTACAGGAATTACTGTGGCAGAAATCACCTGAACCAATGGAGGACAAGCCTTACAAGAAGCAGCGCAAGTGCAGCAGTGGACCCAACCCGAGCTGGCTTTGGTGCCCAGTAACTCCATGCATCACACCACCTCTCCTGTCCTGAGTGACCACTATGGTGGATGGAGCCCAAGGTTATGGGCTAAATGAACTCAATGGACATTTTGTGGACATTTATGAACATTTAAAAAGGGTGATCCATAGACTAAGGGAATGATATCAGCATATTATATTATATCAAGGGATGAGAAGGTTGGTGGTGGTTAATGAGGATGTATTGAATTGTGTGGAACCTGAGCATGATGTAAATGGTATGGAATAAGGGGTGGATAAAGTCCTGGTTTCAGCTGAGAGGGTTAATTTTCTTCATAGTAGCTAGTATGGGGATATGGTTTGGATTTGTGCTGGAAACAGCGTTGATAATATAGAGATGTTTTTGTTATATAGAGGCGTGTTTTGTTATTGTTGAGCAGTGCTTACACAGAGTCAAGGCCTTTTCTGCTTCTTGCACTGCCCTGCCAGCGGGATGGCTGGGGGTACATGGGAAGTTGAGAGGAAAACAGACTCAATATAATCAGGAATTTTTGGTGGAGTATATTTAATCTTTTAACTTGAGAACCTTTTTTGCTAGGCAAAGATCTATTTCTAATAATGTTGATAGAGAAAGTGTGGGGGTTTTTAAGGATTTGTTTATTAATGAAACCATTCTTCATCTCAAAATGCAAAGTTTATTTTATAGAAAATATTCCAAAAAACCTAAAAATACAAGTTTTCATATTTGTCAAAGGAAGGTATAGAGCTATTTAGAAATACCTCGTTATAGAAGTTTATGACTATATTCATGATAAGAAACTTTTTTCTTTTAAACTTAAGTTTACAGAGAAGGAAACCTGTTTAATTGCAGCCATAGACCCTCTTGAACTTCTCTTGTAGTTTCCAAGCAGGTTTAACAAATCTACCTTCCAGCTGCCTCCTTTACTCCAGATGCTATAGAATAAACTAACTTATGAATTTAATACACCTGTAAACTAATTTGGATTCTGTGGGGGTTTTGGTGGGAATAATTTCAACTGACTCAGCTTTCTCACCTGATTTACCGTACAAGTGATAGAGCTGATTCAAAGGAAAAGGTAAAAATACATGGCTTGAGGAGCAAGGAGACCCAATTTCAGAGCATGATCAGCTTAAGCTGTAGCGAAGTAGTATTTTGAGCATCTGAGTTTTGTTGTAATTTTTTTCTGTTTTACTGGTATTTGGTTCTAGGGAAGAATTTTGTCTGAAGCTAATTACAGCACAGAAGAATCCAGGTTCCTGCAATGCAGAAACTTTGAAATATTCTCTTCTGAGTACCTATAACAGATAATATTCTGCTTAACAGTTTACTTATATAGATTATAAAAAAAGTTGAGTTCTCTATTATTTTAATGCAATTATTCTGGCATTTGGCTGTTGAATATCTCCTCCTACTTCTTTTTCTTCAATTCATTGTTTTAGCCCTTGTGGAAAGGATACAGCAAACAAATATATTTTTATACTTGCAAAGCAATTAGGTTCCTTGGGTTTTTAATGTTTTTTTATTTCTGTAAAATGCTTATTACTTTCTGTAAGAAATGTCAAATAGATGCCCATATAAAAATTAATTACTTTCATAAGATCTTGTTTTGTTTCATATTCTGAGAGTCTGAGGTGGTGTGAACAAATCTCTTCCAAGCCTCCTTTCACCTCCCTAACCACCTTGTGCATGTCAGTATATATATTTATTTATGGAGCTTTGTTTGTAAAATTACTTTGGTAGTTTTTATAGTTTCAACTGTGTGGATAACTGATTAATAAATTTCTAGTGATGTGCCTAAATCACAAATTTCTGTATAATTTATTTGGTTTCAGTATTGAAAATTAACTGCTGGGAATGTTTTGGAAATGCAGCATTATAACTGCTGTAGTGGGGGACACTATATCCCACTGAGGAGACTGAGGAGAAAATCGTGCTTAAACTTTATAAATTGAACAGTTATAACTTTGAGCAGTGTTCCAGACAGAGATTGAAACAAACAGATATTGAAGACTATCTTTTCAAATGCACTGTGATGCAAAATTGTTTATGTGCACAAAATTTGTCTTTTCCATATTAATTGTGATCTTTCACAAGTGATAGTACTCATTAGCGTGTTATCTTTATTAAGAAACTTTTTATCTTAGGAATACAATATTATATTGAAACCCTTTTCTGGTGTATTTTTACTATGCCTCACCACTGTTTGATGCTTTATTGGAGCTTTAGAGGCACTTTTCTGAAATACATTGAACATTCTTAAATATTCTTTGTAAGAATCTTCCTCCTCCCTGCCAAAAGCTCCAAAGAGATAACAAAATTACATTATTGTAAAATATATGTGATCGTAATAATTTTTTTTAATTTTTATGAAAAAGGAACTTGACTAACTTAGCAAAAATATGCAAACATTATTATTAGGGTGACTATGTGCGATTCAAAAGATATACCTTTTTTTTTAATGATACGATTAAAGTTTGGAAATCTTAAACCGCAGAGAAACTATTTTTTTTTTCCATTTTAATATTTAAATCATACCTTAGCCAATACTTTTTTTTTCTCATGGAAATAGTTTGCGGGCCTCTGTAGGCTTATTTTCTTTTGATTACTTATATAGGACTACCCTAAATATATGCTGAATGAAACAGGTCAGCTCATAGAAAGTTACAAGCTACTTATAATCACAGAATGGTAGGGGTTGGAAGGGACCTCTGGAGATCATCTAGTCCAACCCCCCTGCTAGAGCAGGATCACCTAGAGCAGGTTGCACAGGATCACATCCAGGTGGGTTTTGAATATCTCCAGAGAAGGAGACTCTACAGCCTCTCTGGGCAGCCTGTTCCAGTGCTCTGTCACCCTCAAAGTGAAGAAGTTTTTCCTCATATTGAGATGGAGCTTCCTGTGTTCCGGTTTGTGCCCGTTGCCCTTTGTCCTGTCACTGGGCACCATAGAGAAGAGTCTGGCCCCTTCCTCTAGACATCCACCCTTATAAATATTTATAAGCATTAATAAGATCCCCTCTCAGTCTTCTCCAGGCTAAACAGACCCAGTGCTCTCAGCCTTTCCTCCTAAGAGAGATGCTCCAGTCCCCTAATCATCCTTGTAGCCCTCTGCTGGACTCTCTCCAGTAGTTCCCTGTCTTTCTTGAACTGGGGAGCCCAGAACTGGACACAATATTCCAGATGTGGCCTCACCAGGGCAGAGTAGAGGGGGAGGATAACCTCCCTCGACCTGCTGGCCACACTCTTCTGAATGCACCCCAGGATACTATCGGCCTTCTTGGCCACGAGGGCGCATTGCTGGCTCATGCTCAACTTGTTGCCCACCAGGACTCCCAGGTCTTTCTCAGCAGAGCTGCTTCCCAGCAGGTCAACCCCTAACCTGTACTGGTGCATGGGGTTATTCCTCCCTAGGTGCAGGACCCTACTCTTGCCCTTATTGAATTTCATATGGTTCCTCTCCGCCCAGCTCTCTAGCCTGTCCAGGTCTCACTGAATGGCAGCACAGCCTTCTGGTGTATCGGCCACTCCTCACAGTTTACTATCATCAGCAAACTTGCTGAGGGTACACTCCGTCCCCTTGTCCAGGTCATTGATGAATATGTTGAATAGGACCGGACCAAGCACTGACCCCTGGGGCACACCACTAGATACAGGCCTCCAACTAGACTCTGCGCTGCTTGTCCCAACCCTCTGAGCAATGCCATTCAGCCAGTTCTCTACCCACCTCACTCTCCACTCATCCAACCCACACTTCCTAAGCTTGCTTATGAGGATGTTATGGGAGCCAGTTTCAAAAGCCTTGTTGAAGTCGAGGTAGACAACATCCACTGCTTTCCCTTCATCCACCCAGGCAGTCATGCCATCATAGAAGGCTATCAATCAGATTGGTCAGGCATGATTTGCCCTTGGTGAATCCATGTTGACCACTCCCAATAACCTCCTTTTCCTCCACATGCTTATTGATGACCCCCAGAATGAGCTGTTCCATCACCTTTCCAGGGACGGAGGTGAGGCTGACTGGCCTGTAATTTCCTGGGTCCTCTTTCTTGCCCTTTTTGAAGACTGGAGTGACATTGGCTTTCCTCCAGTCCTCAGGCACCTCTCCTGTTCTCCATGACCTTTCAAAGATGATGGAGATTGACCTAGCAATAACATCTGCCAGCTCCCTGAGCACTCATGGGTGCATCCCATCAGGGCCCATGGATTTGTGGATGTCGAGATTGCCTAGATGATCTCTAACCCAATCCTCCTCGACCAAGGGAAGGTCTTCCTTTCTCCAAACTTTCTCTCCTACCTCCAGGGTCTGGGATTCCTGAGGGCCAGCCTTTAGCAGTAAAGACTGAAACAAAGGCGGCATTCAGTAACTCTGCCTTCTCTGTATCCTCCATCACCAGGGCACCCACCAAGCTTTTCCCAGAAGCTCCTTGCTCATCCATGCAGGGCTCCTGCCTCCTCTGCTTGATTCCCTACTCTTTGGGATGCACCGATCTTGAGCTTGGAGGAAGTGATGCTTGAATATTGACCAGCTCTTTTGGACCCCCTTACCTTCTAGAGCCCTAACCCATGGGATTCTCCCAAGCAGGTCTTTGAAGAGGCCAAGTTCACTCTCCTGAAGTCCAGGGTTGTAATCCTAAACTGCTCCTTCCACGCAGGATCCAAACTCCACCATCTCCTGATCACTGCAGCCAAGGCTGCCCCCAACCTTCACATCCCCAACCAGTCCCTTCTTTGTTTGTTAGTACAAGGTCCAGCAGCACGCCTCTCCTCATGGGATCCTCCACCACCTGTGTCAAAAAGTTATCATCAGTGCTCTGCAGGAACCTCCTGGACTGTGCATGCCTAGCTATGTTGCCTTTCCAGCAAATATTGGGGTGGTTGAAGTCCCCCATGAGAACCAGGGCCTGTGATCGTGAGACTACTTTCAGCTGTCATCCAGCATAGGTATTTAGGGGCTTTTCTATTAAAAAGTTGTTGATCTCCGGAATGATGTTATATGATGAAAGAGATGTCTACAGTACAACCATAGACATCCTGAATGTTTGTCAGGACTTTGCTCAGAGGGCTTGTTGTCTTTAAAGACCTCTTAGGCTGTATCTTAACTGGAAAATAAGGTATCATAATGGGAGTGGTTAGTGCAGCATGAAGCAGTCAGTACTGAGAAAAGTGTCCACATTGCCTATGTTTCAGGGGTTTTACTTCAGATTAACTCTAGTTAGGTCCTAATGCCCACAGTGCACTGTGTACATAGTCCTTCTGGTACCTTCTGGTTTCTCTTAATTTGTGAAGACAAATGTTTTGTTTGTGTGCTAGGACTTCTCCACTATTCAAACCGAACTGTGGTAAATGTGGATTAGCTTCAAAATGCACTCTGAAGCCAAACTAATATACAAATATAGATGCATCCTTGAACTGTGGGCATATAACCAGCTTTTGTGGCTGCTCATTTTGCTAAACTGTTTTACAGAAACAGAATATGTTTGTATTTTTTACAGACTAGTACCATAACATGGGTCTTGTCTTGAAGAACTCTGAAATGAATGAAAAAGTGTTCTTATTTCAGAAATGTAAAATTTGTTCAGCTATATAAAAATACAGGTTTTGTTTCTTTTCAAGATAGCTGTTGTCACCCTGAACAACCATATTGATCAGTTAACTAAATAAGCCATTTCATCCTTTGCATTTCCAATTACGAATTTCTTCATAACTGATATTTTGTTTGTATGCAGAAAATCAAATGGGGTTTATAGTATAATTGCTTGTAAATCCCCTTACTTTAATAAGAATTATTCTTATTAGGCAAACTGGATTTGTTTTTAACTACTGTATTATTTTATCATCATCATAATCTTCAACTAAATTGGCGGTTCAGATTTTCCATTATCAGTAGAAACAATACCTTTTGTATCTAAATTATGCAGTCTATGTTATTAATAATTAAATGTTGGTTGTTTAGGCAGGAAAAACCAGAACAGCCTCTAAACTAGAAGCTATGCTTTGACAAGCATCACCTATAATAAGAATTTACTAATGTCGTTGTTTTGGTTGCTTTTTCTTAAGTTCTGTGGCGCAGCTCTTGGAGTTAGCATGAGATTAACATGAAAGGAGATGTGTTTACCAATTCACTCAATCCCTGCACAGTTGCTCCGTTTAAAACTTGGTGCAAACTTGAAAGGCAAAACATCTTTGCCTACTTCTGTTAATGGGAATAAGTACACATATAAATAGATCTCTCATTTCAAAATGCCTGTTTTTATGAATTTTCAGCATTGTCCTTTGCATATGTAGCAGGACAGAGATGAGCTAAGGTCAGCACAAAATTTTAGTACATTTTTATTTGTGTTACTATTCAGAACTGTCGTGGTTTAGCCCCAGTCAGCAGCTGAGTACCACGTGGACGCTGGCTCACTCTCCCCACCCCAGCCCCAGCAGGATGGGGAGGAGAATGGGAAGACAAAGGCAAAACCTCGTGGGCTAGGCTAAGGACAGTTTACTGGGACAGCAAATGGAGAGGGAAAACAACAACAACAGTACTTAACAGAATATACACACCTGGTGATGCACAATACAGTTTCTCATCCAACGACTGTACAGCTCAGACTGCACGCTCAGACCCGTCCCAAAGCCAGTCTGACCCCGAGCCACGCATCCTGGAACCGTGCCGCCCCTCCCCAACTAGCCCCCTTTTATGCTGAGCATGACATCATATGGTATGGAATACTCCCTTTGACTAGTTTGGGTCACCTGTCCTGGCTGTGTCCCATCCCAGCTTCTGGTGAAAATTAACTCTATCCTAGCCAAACCCAGGACAAGAACAGCACTTGCAAATATGTCTAAATTTCATAATTATCCAATGGAATTCAGATATATACTTGAGCTTTTGGGATAAAAGGATATGTTGCAGGAATATGCTCTAGTATTTTCCTGAATAAAATGAGCCAGTATATCATGTGCAATCTTTCTTTAACAAGGAAATAGAGGATTAAATTACTGTATCATTCCTGAAACAGTCTTGTAGATGAATTTTAAAGTTTATTAGGAATAAAGGAAAGAATTGTTAGATAATGTAGCTACTGTGAAAATAAGAATTTTTGGTTTTCTATAACAAATTTTCAATCAAGGACAGCTGGAAATGAGTCCAGAATGGTACATTAGGGTCAATTACAGTACAATAATGTCATGTAGTTCACTGCCTTGTTTTATATCATGTAATTAATAGAACATAAAATGAACTGCTAAGTAGTACAAATGTTGCTTTACACAATGTTATGTTGTCAAGTTGGTAAAGTAAAAGCTGGAAAAGATACATAATATACAAAGGCTTTTTTAGGCCGAGATCAACATTAACAAAAACTGTCATGCAGAAACATGAATACAGATTTTTATATCCCAGAAATTCATTCACTCTCCAGGACACACTGGGAGGGAAATAATGCCCTCTGGGGGAAAAATACCCCAACTGTTCGGAAAAGATTAGAGAGACTACTATTGCCTAAACTCATTTATTTTAATCTTTAACTACAGTGTTACAACCAAGCTTTTATGTTATGCTTTATGTTGTGAGCAGAATAATACAAAACTCTGAACTTTCTTGGTTTAGCACCCATATTCGGGGGGACAGTATATAAATAGTACACTGATTTTTGCTAATCTTGGTCTTACAAAAAAATCTGTCAAGTGCATGTTATAGTTTGCTGCTTTTTGAACATGTTAGTGTATAAGATCTTAAGGTAAAGCATGAGGGATATTTAATTTGTGAAATTAAAATTCTGTGCATTTAAAATGCAGCTGGATACAGATCCAGGGAAGCCAGACAATTTAGGTCTTATTTGTTTTATAATTTCTGCTGATTTTTAACACAAGAAACAGTTAATCTTGAAGCTGCAGTCAGTGCATATATAGCTGCCAAAAGTGTAGAGGAGAACATATGTGTTCAGTCCTGCATAGGGAAGACACAGCTGTGATTTTCTGTCTTGTCACTAAATGTCATTATTCTTCTTAAGAATATAGCTGGTAGACATTTGAAAAGCTGTCCAATATTTCATTGAGTATTTGAAACATATTTAGGTAATATCAGTTGCAAAGAACAGAGATCTCTTCTCTTTAAAGAAAATTATATGTCTTGGATGATTTGTTTTACTGGTTGCAATTTACTGCCAATTCGTGTTAAGTTCTTCGCCCAGACAGCAGGAATGAAGGCTGCCCATTCACCTTGCTCTAGCCACTTCACACTGAATAGGCGAAGCTCTCTGGAGAAAGGGGAGTTTATACCATCGCAGAGAGCAGCTAAGGATAAGTGGAACAGGGGAGAGGCTGTGAGACAAAGAGCCAGGGAGCCCATGGCATCAGGAGAGTGAGACACAAATTCTGAGTAGAGCAGGAAGTGGGACGCATGACCAGACCAGAGCAATGGGAGAAAGAGATGCGGCTCCTAGGGACATAGCTGGGGATGCGTCATTTGCAGAAGCTTCTTAAGGATGTACAAAGGGCACCTACTTCAAGCATTCCCAAGGTACTTATTGGTCAAGCCCAGCTTTTCTATTTTCTAATTGACTGTCTTGGTGTTTTTGTTTTACAGTGTGTAGATAAAAATATATTAAAGTTATAACTAGTTGCAGGTTATTGTTGTATGTTGTCTTGCTTACTGTATGCTAAATGCATTAGGAAAGAAGTTGGTTCTGAAGGACAAATATTGTTTGCCCAACATTACCATAAAAAGGGAACTATTACTATTTTCAAAGCCATAGTTCATGTAAACAATTTAGTAGATATTTATATTCTATTCTTTCCTGAATAAGGACAATTCAATCACACCTAAGAAAAGCAAATTCTTAGAATGTTTAAAACTGTTTTCCTCTTTCTCAGGTAAGATCCAGTATCTTCATTCCTATTCCTTTACTAGTTAAACCTCTCATGGAACTTTTCAAAAAATGAGATAACACATATGTTCATAAGTTAAAGGCACACGTGGACTAATTAGATCTCAAGGTTTTAAGATCTCCTATTTAAAATAACTAACACATAAATTTTATATGCTATAACATTAGTTTTTAGCTTCCAGATTCTATGGGGGGAAAAAGCTGTGACTTTCTAGATTATTTTATAGTAGACAGATGCAATGCAATCTCAGAAAGCTATTTCAATATGAACATTAAATAAAAATATCATAGATGCTTCCAATGCAAAATATGTTACTTTCAAGTTTCTATGAGACATCCTTTCTGAATGGACTTCAGGACAAAATGTGTGCAACAGGTTGTTGTGCCAATTACATTAAATCACTTGGATAGAAGCATTTCTAGCATTTTGGCACCCATGTTTTCAAATTCTTTGAAGAAATCCATCTATGTAGGATGTATTGCATGTTTAAAAATGTGTTAATTTTGTGTGTATTATTGTGTTTTATATACAGAATATAAAAATAATCTTGCACTTCTAAAATGTTTCTCAGCTTGAAGGTATATAATCTTCTCTTTCTTTAAATATGTGTGCATGCTTATGTTATAATTTAGAAAAACATAGAAGTTTCTATACTTATTGGTTGCAATGTAGGCTCTGAATTTTAAGGGTTTTATAAATTGAAGATAAAAGGAATATCAATTCTGTCTTGGGAAAAACAAATACAGGTAGAATTTTCCTTCTGTAACTGAAATGAATTTTCATAGTGAAACTGATTAATATTGTTGCAAATTAAAGATTCAGATTCATAACTTATCCTGAAACTCAGAGTATAATCATTAGTGTGATTATTTTAGATAACAGGTTTGGTTTGTTTGGGGTTTTTTGGGGTTATTTTGTAGTTGTTTGTTTGTTTGTTTGTTTGTTTTACAAAGAAAAAAAGATGTGGTGAGGAATGTGAGTTCTTCATGCTGGACTACTCTTTGGGATGCACCGATCTTGAGCTTGGAGGAAGTGGTGCCTGAATATTGACCAGCTCTTTTGGACCCCCTTACCTTCTAGAGCCCTAACCCATGGGATTCTCTGAAGCAGGTCTCAGAAATGTGAAGATCCTTACTCTTTTAATTATAAATATGCTGGAATAGTACATGATTTATGAAATTTTACAGTAAAATGCATTAGCAATTTCAAATTATGTTTTTATATTAATAAAATATAATGTCTTAAATTGTCCTTCAAAGATCTGAGTTAAAACCTGATCCTGCTGAGGCCAATAGCAACTTTCTCATTGACGTCCTTAAGGTGAGGATTTTAAGAAAGGTTTGAGAGAAAATAGGCATCTGAAGATTTGTTAAAAATATTCTGTACTTTTAACCCCTTGGTAACATGCTGAAATTGGTTGGACCAGTGATTTTCTACACAGCCCAAGTATGTGTAACATGGACATTACAATCATTCCACAGAGAAAGTGCCATATTTTGTGACAGTCTATTTAGCAGGTCTAGATATTCCTGCTGTCCTGTCTAGCTGAAGAACAATATGTAGACTACAGAACAAATGTCCCTTTCTTGTGCTTTTTGTACCTTTTATAATGTTAAAAATTCCATCATAATCCTGCATCCTAAGTATCAACTAGAGTGACTGTGAGGCTTATTGGTCTACACAAAAAGTGGCCAGGCTTTATACAGCAGGCAGGAACATTCCTTGCAGTAAATAATGCCAAGGAAAACCACATGCAAGATGTATGCTCGCGTTCTCTAGACCTTTTGTAGTCCTAGAATGAATAAGTACATGCCAGGGAGGTTTCCTCATATTGTTCTATTGTGTCTCTGTCCTGGTTCTGGCTAGGATAGACTTAATTTTCACAAGGAGCCAGGACAGGTGAGCCAAGCTGGCCAGGGGGCTATTCCATACCATGTGACATCATGCTCACCATAAAAGGGGGCTAGTCGGGCAGGGGATGATCTGACTGTAGGCTGAGCACCTGGCCATAGGATCGGTAAATTGCTTTCTCTTATCACCCATTGTGAGCATTCCGTTATCAGCACTGTTGTTGATTGTTTCCCTCTCCCTTGCTGTCCCAGTAAACTGTCCTTATCCCAACCCTCGAGGCTTTGCCATTGTTTTTTCCCATTCTCCTCCCCATCCTGCCGGGGGAGGGGTGAGCGAGCGGCCGCGTGGTGCTCGGCTGCTGGCTGGGGCTGAACCACGACAACATCTAGTGTATAGTGCTCATTTTCATTCTACTTTCTTCTTGGTTCAGCAATATGCAAACACTTTAAAGTGATATGACATGCTAAACAGTTTTCTTAGAATGGGATAAGAATCAAGTAAAAATGTCTTTGTATAAGAAAATGTCTATTATTAACATGATTAGTGTAAAGTTACTTATAACTATTATTGTGCCTCTTTACAGGTATACTTAGATATTTTTTTTTTGTCATGCAGAAATCTGAAGATGTAATGACAGCATGGAATAACACATCTTCCCTGGTGGTAACAAAATATTACATTCATAATGAATGAAGCTTGCCTTAGGCCACAGTTGGACTCTATACCTTTTACATAAAAATAAATTAAATTTCTTCACTATTTGATCATAAAAGGAATCATATAAAACATAGTGCTCATGTAGTTAAAGACTTCAAAATAACACCTACACTCAGACAGGAAGAACTGAATTAGCAGAAACTACCTTTCTATTTGATTCCTCAACACTTCACTTGAAACTTTGTTTTGAAAGTAATTAGATACCTACTTTCTCCTCTGAAGTGTGATGTTCCTATGAAAGCACATGACTGAAAGCCAGGAAATCTGGGTTCAGTTCTTGTTTCTACCCAGCAAGATTGAATAACTTCACGTAAATCACTTCCTTGTATTTTAATTTGTCCATAGGAAGTACATACTTGCTTGAGAAAAGTATGTTGCTAATAGCTGGCACTTCATGATACAAAAATGGGAATACTGGCCATTAAATTAAAATACAGTACTGAAAGTCATACAGATTTTTTCTATATCAAGCGTCAAGAAGAACTATTTTGAGTGGGGCCTTGAGCAACAACAAGCCTTTGAGCATATCAAACAGGAAATAGCTCGTGCAGTAGCTCTTGGGCCTGTCCGGACAGGACCAGCTCTGCAAACTGTACTCTGGGAGCTGGGGAGCATGGTCTCACCTGGAGCCTCTGGCAGAAACCAGCAGGAGAAACCTGAGGTTGACCATTAGGGTTTTGAAGCCAGGAGTATCAAGGTAGCCTACTACACCCCAACTGAAAAAGAGACACTAACAGCATATGAGGGGGTTCGAGCCACTTCAGAAGTTGTTGGTACAGAAGCATCTCTCCTCTTGGCACCGCGATTGCCCATGCTACACTGGATGTTCAAAGGAAACATCCCCTCAACATCCCCTCCACATCATGCAACCAGCGCTACATGGAGTAAGTGAGGAGTGTTGATCACGCAACGAGCTCAACTGGGGAAACCCAACTGCCCAGGAATCCTGGAAGAGATCATGAAGGCAGAGATTTTGGAGCACTGCCTGAGGAGGTTGCTCATGTCCAAGAGGCACCACCATATAATGTGTTATCAGAAGATGAGAGGCGTTATGCTTTGTTTACTGATGGATCCTGTTGTGTGGTAGGAAACCATCGGAAGTGGAAAGCTGCTGTGTGGAGTCCCACACGACAAGTCGTTGAGGCCACTGAAGGAGAAGGTGAGTCAAGTGAGTTTGCAGAAGTGGAAGCCATCCAACTAGCCCTAAAGATTGCTGAACGAGAAAAGTGGCCAGTGCTCTGTCTCTATACTGACTCCTGGATGATGGTGTGAGAATTGCACATAGGTTAAAACCACTGGTGTCCGCTTATCTCTTGTGCAAACATTGTGGATGGAGATCCACAAGGTCAGCACGAGAAGCAGCTGAAGGAGGGAGTCTTATGGCAGCAAGATGGCCCTGTTTTGGCTAGAGAATGTAGAATAAACAGATAGACGGTTTCTACACAGAATCTTGAAGGCCACGGTGCCCAGAGTGAGACCTTTTGCTTCATTATTCGTGAAATGAATATTAAAGTTGACACCCCTAAGTATGCTAATGAGCTAAAAGGAGTACATGCTAAAGATATATGACTATACTACTCGTCTCTCCACCCAAATCATGTTAAATATCACCCCAGGGAGGGGAACAGCTAAGGTTGGGGTATAAAGGGTATGGAGGAAGTTACCCCTGTAGAGGGAAGAGAAGAAATTGAAGACCCCAAAGAGGCAGTCAATGGACTATGCTCCTTCTCCTCCACCCAAGATAGGGATGCCTTCTTGGTAAGCATTGCGACTTCACCTTTTTGGTGAAGAATACCCAGGATAGCATTTTGCTGGCATTATAATCATATATCAGCACTACTGCAGTAAGTACATTTATCAATGGCAATTCTGAACTCTAATCTGAAACATTCTTCACTAACTTTTGATATATGCTTTAACCCTTCTGCAAATTTTCTCTGAAAGAACATATACATGAATTGCAATCTATAATGTGTGTCAGTTTAGGGCTTTAATTTATGTCCACCTCACTGCAGGGCTGTAATATGCATTTAAATATAACAGATGATCACCTATTTTCTTTGTTCTAATTTTCTCAAGAAAAAACTCAGGAACTAGGAATCATCTGTTTTTGACGGAAGTTTTAATACTTTGTGTATTGCGTTGCTGCTTTTAGCACATATACACAGAACTCAGAATAGTTGGATTGGAAAGGAGCTCTGGAGTTCACCTAGTCCAACCTCCCTGCTCAAAGCAGGGCAAATATTGTGATGCTTTTAAGAAAGAAACATGGCAAATTGTTGGAGGAAAAAGGAAATCAAATTTGTAATATCTCTTCACTATTGTTGGAGTTGACATCAAATTTCTATGGATAGCTTATCACAAATAGAAAATTAATCAAAAGCCCAATGAAAGGTGTTTCACAGTTCTGCTGTGCTGCTGCTTTCACCTTTTGTACACCTGCCAAGTTCCATTAGCTTTTGCCTGCATCCACCAGAACAAGTGGAAAGAAGCAAACCCCCATGAAGTTTTACCTTTAAAACTGTAGTGCGTGCTCAGAAAAAGAGTTATCCTGCAACTGGACATACATGTTTAGACTGGAACACATGTATCTGGATACATACCTATATATTGTCCAGTAGTCTTATATCATTATATCATTCACAGACATTTATATACATTCACATACATTTATATCAGTATATCACTACATATTTCTCTATATCATTCACTGACTATATTTACTAGTGCTTCTGTGATCAGTGTTTCTGACCACCCTCAATTGCAACAGAGCAGAGTACTGTCTTTTCTTTCAAAGTTCCCTCTACTGAACCGAAGAATGTGATTTGTTCCATTCCCCTGCTTTTTGAAACACTTCTTACATGCTGAGCGAATGCATTAACAAAAAAAAGGGCTTCCAAATTGCAAAATCAAACAGGCTGTGTTTGAAAATACTTAGTAAGATAATAGAGTTTTCTATGAAATGAACATTTATTGAATGATATTTCATTTTTCTGTCCCACAGATTCTGACTGCCTCATTTAGCAATCTTTAGCATGCCAAGAGGCATATAGCAAATTAACACAGACTAAAAGCTCAGGCTAGCAGTGAAGGCAACAGTGAGTCTATGGTGGAAAAAAGGGGTCCTATGACGTGATTGCTCTGCTGTCACCAACTCTGCTGCTATAATTTCTTTTTCTAGAAAAATGCTTATTTGTACCTAAGATTTACAAATATAAAGGGTCAGAAATGTTTGAAAATTTTTATGCATTACTAATAAAATGACAAAAAAAACAACAGAAATGCTTTTTCATAGAAACATATTCATTTTGATGAAAGTTTGATCAGGAAAATTCCAAAGGTCCATAACTGAATTTCCAGTCAAACCACGGAAAAGGAGTCAAGATCTCCCCAGGGCAGTGTTATCTCCGAGCATCCCAGCGGTTAGGTTTAGCCCCAGCTGACAGCTGTGAGACATCAGTCTCACACACTTCTCTCTTAAATTAGTTGGAAAAGCATTTGGAATGGAACTATTTTTTTCTCTGTATTTGTGTTTCACTAGTATATTCTTGAGTTTAAAACAGTTTGTTGTTGTTTTCTTCAGATTCTCCTATCTTTTGAAAAATAATTAACTTTATATAAATACAGCATATTCATCTAATTTATCCATACATAGTCTAGGAGTGTACTGCAATCATAAATAATTATATGTCATTTAATCGAGATTTGAAACCATATATTTGGAAAAAAAGAAAAAAGGAAAAAAATATATCTAGCATTGAGATTTAGGAAGGCATGTAGGCATGTTCCAAATTAAACACAGTGGTTTACCTTTCCCTTATGATACTTTCTATCCCCATTACTTTTTAAACTATGCCTTAATCTTATAGCTTCACCAGAGTGTTTTTGATCTTTTCTTGAACCACAGTTGCAAAGGTCAGATGAATATTTAAAATCTTTCTTCAGTTCTCTATTTCTACATAAAAAGAGGAAACGAAAAGATGTTTTTCTCATATGTTTGTTTTCTATGCATAGTTGAATCTGCCACATTTTTACATTCCTTCTGTGTACTTCTTTTTATTTTCCAGCTTTAATAAATAATAATGAATTTTGAAATTGTATCCACATAATATCAATAATAGTTGAAAGAATTGACAGACTATCCTCTTTGGTAAATTTAGGCCAAATCTAAAAATATTGCCTAGTCAGTTTTTCTGAAGTTATTAAACAGTACCAAAATACAAGAGTCAATTTATAGATCACAAAAACATGCAAGAAAGGGGAAAATGAGAGTGGTAAAAGGACAAGTCTTTTCATATACAGACTATTAACACATCTGAAAAAGTTTTGGGCTTAAGACCTATGACATTTTTCTTAGTGTAATTTATTCTGGCCAGAGTGCTGTGCACAACTGTTTAAGTGCCTAATGCCTATTGATTTTGGTACAGGAAGTTATGTACCTAAACCGGAGAGGAGAATCAAAATCTCCAGTGCCTTGCTTGGCAGTCAATATTTTAATTTTCCATGAGAACAGTCCGAAGAGAGTCCAAAAAAAGATATTAGTTTTCAGAAGCAGTCAAATGGAATGCTTCACTTTTTTTCCCCTCTATCTTATGACTGCTGAATGTAAACCAAGCCTATTTATGCTCAATAAGTTAGCTAATCTGCTCTATAGATAAATGTTGCACAGGTTCTTAGGTAAGTCTGTATGCCACTCTCTGTGCCACAAGGTATAGAAAAACCTCAATTATGACTTGACTTCTGATATGCTATGCCTACTCCCTTCCATGCTGACCAATACTGTGTCATTATCTTAATGTGTTTTCCTGGCTGTATTAATTCATTAGAGTCTGCCTATGTCACCAATGTTTGAGGGGCAGTATATCGAGATCCTTCAGTCTGCTCCACAATGTGCTGAGTACACTGGAGCACATTTGAAATGTCTCTGTACTAATGCATGCATCACCTTAGCCATCTCAGTTGGGGTAGGGGATGGAGATCCACACCAAAGATGCAAGGATTGTTGATGCATTAGAAACCACAAAAGCATCTGAGAATGGTCACATAGGAATTAGGGCTTCTCCCCCCAAAAAGGTGGCAGGATAAATGGCCCCACTGAAGTGCATCTACACCAATGCACGCAGCATGGGTGACAAACAGGAGGAAGACATTGTGCAGCTGGAAAATTATGATATAGTTGCCATCATGGAAACATGATGGGATGACTCACACATCTAGAGTGCTGCAATGGATGGCTACAAACACTTCAGAAAGGATAGGCAAGGAAGGAGAGGCAGTGGAGTAGCCCTGTATGTTAAGGAGTGTTTTGACTGTCTAGAACTTGACGATGGTGATGAAAGGGTCAAATGTTTATGGGTAAGAATCAGAGGAAAGGCCAAAAAGGCAGATATCATGGTGGGAGTCTGTTATAGACCACTGTCCTGGTTTCAGCTGAGAGACAGTTAATTTTCTTCATAGTAGCTAGTATGGGGCTATGGTTTGGATTTGTGCTGGAAACAGTGTTGATAACATAGAGATGGTTTTGTTATATAGAGGTGGTTTTGTTGTTGTTGAGCAGTGCTTGCACAGAGTCAAGGCCTTTTCATGCTTCTCACACCACCCTGCCAGCAGGATGGCTGGGGGTGCACAAGAAGTTGGGAGGGGACACAGACAGGACAGCTGACCCAAACTAGCCAAAGGGATATTCCATACCATATGACGTCATTCTCAGTTTATAAGGAGCTTGGGGAAGAGGAAGGACGGGGGGCGGCAGCATTCGGAGTGATGGCATTTGTCTTCCCAAGTAACCATTATGCGTGACAAAGCTCTGCTTTCCTGGAGATGGCTGAACACCTGCCTGCCCATGGGAAGTGGTGAATGAATTGCTTGTTTTGCTTTGCTTGTGCGCGTGGCTTTTGCTTTACCTATTAAACTGTCTTTATACCAACCCACGAGTTTTCTCACTTTAACTTTTCCAATTCTCTCCCCCATCCCCTCAGGGAGGGAGTGAGCAAGCGGCTGCGGGTAAAACCATGACAACCACCCAACAAGGATGAAGAGGCAGAAGAAATATAATATAAGCAGCTGGGAGAAGTCTCACAATCGCTAGTCCTTTTACTCATGGGGGAATTTTACTCATGGGGGAATACATCAAAAGAATTCCATACGCTCTAGCGAGTAAGTCAGCCTCATTGGGGGCACAACTGAAATGCCTCTATGCAAATACACATAGCATTGGGAACAAACGAGGAGCTGGAGACGTGTGCGCGCCTGCAATGATATGACCTTATTGGCATCTCACGGAGATGTGGTAGGATGGCTACTATGACTGGAGTGTCGGGATGGAACGGTACAGGCTCTTTAGGAAGGACAGGCAGGGCAGATGAGGAGGAGGTTGTCACCCTCTATGTCAATGACCAGCTGGAGTGCATGGAGCTCCACCTGGGGATGGAGAAGGAGCCAACTGAGAGCCTATGGGTCAGGATTAAAGGGAGGGCTGGGAGAGGGGACATCATAGTGGGGGTCTGCAACAGGCCACCTGACCAGGGGGACTGAGCGGATGAGGACCTCTATAGGCAGATAGGAGCAGCCTCATGTTCACAAGCCCTGGTCCTTATGGGGGACTTCAACCACCCTGACATCTGCTGGAGGGACAACGCAGCAGGGCACAAGCAATCCAGGAAGTTCCTGGACTGTGTTGATGACAACTTCCTCCTCCAAGGGACAGAGGAGCCCATGAGGAGAGGTGCCATGCTGATCCTTGTTCTCACCAACAAGGAGGGCCTGGTAGGGGATGTGAAGCTCAAGGGCAGCCTTGGCTGCAGTGACCACGAAAAGGTGGAATTCAGGATCCTCAGGGCAGCGAGGAGGGCACACAGCAAGCTCACTACCCTGGACTTCAGGAGAGCAGACTTTGGCCTCTTCAGGGACCTGCTTGGTAGAATACCTTGGGACAAAGCCCTGGAGGGAAGAGGGGCCCAAGACAGCTGGCTAATATTCAAGGGTCACCTCCTCCAAGCTCAGGAGCGATGCATCCCAACAAAGAGCAAGTCAGGCAAAAACACCAAGAGGCCTGCATGGATGAACAAGGAGCTCCTGGGCAAAGTCAAACAAAAAAAGGAAGCCTACAGAGGGTGGAAGCAAGGGCAGGTAGCCTGGGAAGAATACAGAGAAATTGTCCGAGCAGCCAGGGATCAGGTTAGGAAAGCCAAAGCCCTGATAGAATTAAATCTGGCCAGGGCTGTCAAGGACAACAAGAAAAGCTTCTATAGGTATGTTAGTGATAAGAGGAAGACGAGGGAAAATGTGGGACCCCTCCAGAAGGAAACGGGTGACCTGGTTACCCAGGATATGGAGAAGGCTGAGGTACTCAAGGAGTTCTTTGCCTCAGTCTTCACTGGCAAATCCTTGAGCCACACTGCCCAGGTCACAGAAGGCAGGGACTGGGAGAATGCAGAACCGCCCACTATAGGAGAAGATCAGGTTTGAGAATATCTAAGGAACCTGAAGGTGCACAAGTCCATGAGACCTGATGAGTTGCATCCACAGGTCCTGCTTCACTAAGGGGCAAATCGTGCCTGACAAACTTGGTGACCTTCTATGATGGGGTTACAGCGTCCGTGGATAAGGGAAGGGCAACTGACATCATCTACCTGGACTTGTGCAAGGCATTTGATGCTGTCCCGCACAACATCCTTGCCTCTGAATTGGAGAGACATGGATTCGACGGATGGACCACTCGGTGGATAAGGAATTGTCTGGATGGTCGCACTCAAAGAGTTGTGGTCAACAGCTCAATGTCCAAGTGGAGAACGGTGATGAGTGGTGTTCTTCAGGGGTCAGTATTGGGACAAGGGCACTGTTCAACATCTTTGTCAGCCACATGGACAGCGGGATCGAGTGCACCCTCAGGAAGTTTGCCGACAACACCAAGCTGTGTGGTGTGGTCGACACACTGGAGGGAAGGGATGCCATCCAGAGGGACGTTGACAGGCTGGAGAGGTGGGCCCATGCGAACCGCATGAAGTTCAACAAGGCCAAGTGCAAGGTCCTGCACGTGGGTTGGGGCAATCCCAAGCACGACTATATAGGCTGGGTGGAGAATGGATTGAGAGCAGCCCTGAGGAGAAGGACTTGGGAGTGCTGGTTGATGAGAAGCTCAACATGAGGCAGCAGTGTGCGCTTGCAGCCCAGAAAGCCACCCGTGTCCTGGGCTGCATCAAAACAGGTGTGACCAGCAGGTCAAGGGAGGTGATCCTGCCCCTCTGCTCTGCTCTGGTGAGACCCCACCTGGAGTACTGCATCCAGCTCTGGGGTCCCCAGTACAAGAAAGACATGGAGCTGTTGGAGAGAGTCCAGAGGAGGGCCACGAAGCTGATTGGAGGGCTGGAGCACCTCTCCTATGAGGACAGGCTGAGAGAGATGGGATTGTTCAGCCTGGAGAAGAGAAGGCTCCAGGGAGATCTAATTGTGGCCTTCCAGTACCTGAAGGGGGCCTCCAGGAAAGATGGGGAGGGAGTGTTTATGAGGGAGTGTAGTGACAGGACAAGGGGTAATGGGCTTAAGCTGAAGGAGGGTCGATTTAGATGAGATGTTAGGAAGAAATTCTTTACTGTGAGGGTGGTGAGGCACTGGAACAGGTTGCCCAGAGAGGTTGTGGCAGCCCCCTCCCTGGAAGTGTTTAAGGTCAGGTTGGATGAGGCTTTGGGCAACGTGGTCTAGTGGAGGGTGTCCCTGCCCACGGCAGGGGGGGTTGGAACTAGATGATCTTTAAGGTCCTTTCCAACCCAAAGCATTCTATGATTCTATGATTCTATGATCAAGTCGAACCATTAACCTGGCACTACCAAGTTCACCACTAAACCATATCCCTAAGTCCATCTAACACCATCCACACATGTTTTAAATACTTCCAAGGATGGTGACTCAACCACTTCCCTGGACAGCCTATTCCAGTGTTTGACAATGCGTTTGGTGAAGATATTTTTTCCTAATATCCAGTCTAAACCTCCCCTGGAGCAATTTGAGGCCATTTCCTCTTGTCCTATCACTTGTTGCTTGGGAGAAGAGACCAACACCCACCTCACTACAACCTCTTTTGAGGTAGTTGTAGAGAGCAATAAGGTCTCCCCTCAGCCTCTTTCTTCCAGACTAAACAATCCCATTTCCCTCAGATGCTCCTCATAAGACTTGATTCTCTAGACCCCTCACCAGCTTTGTAGCTCTTCTTTGGACATGCTCCAGCATCTCAATGTCTTTCTTGTAGTGAGGGGCCCAAAACAGAACACAGTATTCGAGGTGTGGCCTCACCAGTGCCAAGCAGAGGGGGACAATTACTTCCCTCGTCCTGTTGGCCACACTATTTCTGATACAAGCCAGGATGCTATTGGCCTTCTTGGCCACCTGGGCACACTGCTGGCTCATGTTCATCCAGCTATCGACCAACATTCCCAGGTCCTTTTCTGCCAGGCAGCTTTCCAGCCACTCTGTAGTGTTGCATGGGGTTGTTGTGACCCAAGTGCAGGACCCGGCACTTAGCCTTGTTACATCTCATACAGTTGGCCTCAGCTCATCGATCCAGCCTGTCCAGATCCCTCTGCAGAGCCTTCCTACCCTCAAGCAGATCAACACTCCTGCCCAATTTGGTGTCATCTGCAAACTTACTGATGGTGCACTCGATTCCCTTGTCTAGTTCATTGATAAAGATATTAAAGAGAACTGGCCCCAATACTGAACTCTGGGGAACACTACTTGCAACCAGCTGTCAACTGATTTAACTCCATTCACCACAATTCTTTGGGCTTGGCCATCCTGCCCATTTTTTACCCAGCGAAGAGTGCACCCATCCAAGCCATGAGCAGCCTGTTTCTCCAGGAGAGTGCTGTGGGAAATAGTGTCAAAGCCTTTACTAAAGTCACAGATTCACAGATTCACAGATTGTTAGGGGCTGGAAGGGACCTCTGGAGATCATCTAGTCCAACCCCCCTGCTAGAGCAGGATCACCTAGAGCAGGTTGCACAGGATTGCATCCAGGCGGGTTTTGAATATCTCCAGAGAAGGAGGTTCCACAACCTCTCTGGGCAGACTGTTCCAGTGCTCGGTCACCCTCACAGTGAAGAAGTTTTTCCTCATATTGAGATGGAACTTCCTGTGTTCCAGTTTGTGCCCGTTGCCCTTTGTCCTGTCACTGGGCACCATTTAGAATAGTCTGGCCCTTTCCTCTAGACATGTACCCTTTAGATATTTATAAGCATTAATAAGATCCCCTCTCAGTCTTCTCCAGGCTAAACAGACCCAGCAGACATGTCTGCTGTGTGGGGTAGGAACTTGTCACCATTGTCCCCTATCCCTTAAGTCACTGTGTTCAGCCAGGCGGAGAGAGGATAGGGAATCCTCTGTACCATGCATCCTGCCTGTTGAGCCTGTTTCAGGGAAGGTAGAGTGTGATTCCAGTAGTCTATCTCTCTCTCGCACTCCCTGATACTCCTCAACCTACTCACCTCCTCCCAGAGCTCTGCCACTGAGCACAGGAGTTCCTCCACCTGGGCACACCTCCCACAGGTGTGCTCACTACTGCTGTCCCATACTGGCATAAGAGTAGGGCATACCCTGCAGCCTGACACCTGAGTGGCAGCATGTTCCCACTCAAGCTCTGTCCTGTCTAGGAATCTGCATCAGTCATGGTGAGTGCAGAGCTTAGAGAGGCCATGGCTTTCTGCCGGGTGGATACCATTGCGCCCTGGTCGAGCTGGCAGAGCTTCAGCACCCTTCTGCACAAACTGCCGCACCACACCCTGGTCACTGGTGCTCCCTAAGGGCTTTTTTTTTTTTTATTTATACATGGGGATGGGGGGCTTGGCCACTGTTGCTCCTGACTCCACTCAGGTCTCATCAGCCACTGTTGCGCGAGCTGCAGGCTCCTGGTGGCTCTCTCGGCTCCCCCTGAGGATCCTCCGGTTCAGGAAACCCCTCTGTACACCGTTCTACAGTGCTCCGCTGTGGATCATGCCGGCACCAGAGTTGCTTGCCTCAGCAACTGATAGGCACAGGCCAGGCCTCAGTACAGTGCTAGAAGCTGTTGGTTTTCATTGGGGTAGGCAAGGCACCCTTCTATTTGGTGGTGAGTCAGTTTGCCAGGGTTGCTTGCCTGTTCAGGAGTAAAGTCCCAGGTTATGGGAAGTGACAACCACCCTAGGAACCTGCTCACATTCTTCCACACACCCTGCCACCCAGAGACTGGCCGCCTCAGGGCACATTTCTGTATTGCCTCACCCAAAATGTGGCTTCTCTTACACCAGTATGAGATGAGATTCCACAAACCCCATAATAAGCCAAAAGTGTGTTAATTAGTAATATTAAAGAGCACACATAAGGGTGAACAAGGACCTTGGGAGCCTGCATAATAAAACCATCCACATCAATCCCAGGTAGGGAGCAGGAGATGTATTCCCTCAGCTTCTCCACAAGATAGCTCCTCCAGCACAGCAAGACATCAATGCCAGGGCAAAGCACATAGTCATTATTTGTATTAACATGTTCCCAAGTTCATCAAATTAGAGAGATAAACAGTGCAGCCAAACAAATTCCATGACCCATACAGGAGCTTGCCACTTAATAACTGCTATAGCATGTTTAATACAAATCTACTGTTGTCTCGCCCCATGTTGGGTACCAAAAAATACTGTGGTGGGTTGACCTTGTGTGGTGGGTTGACCCTGGCTGAGGGCCAGGTGCCCACCAGAGCCGCTCTATCACTCCCCTCTTTCATTAGACAGGGGAGAAAAGGTACAATGAAAAAAAAACTTACGGGTCGAGATAAGGACAGGGAGAGATCATTCTCTAATTATCATCATGAGCAAAACAGACCGAACTTAGAGAGGGAATTCATCTTATTTATTACTAAGCAAAACAGAGTAGAGGAATGAGAAATAAAACCAAATCTTAAAAACACCTCCCCCCACCCCTCCCATCTTCCCGGGCTCAACTTCACTCCCGGCTTCAACCTCTGCCCCCCCCAGCGGCACAGGGGGATGGGGAGTGGGGGTTACGGTCAGTTCATCATGCGGTGTTTCTGCCGCTTCTTCATCCTCAGGGGGAGGACTCCTCTCATCGTTCCCCCGCTCCAGCATGGAGTCCCTCTCACGGGAGACAGTCCTTCACGAACTTCTCCAACGTGAGTCTCCTCCACGGGGTGCAGACCTTCAGGAGCAAACTGCTCCAGCGTGGGTCCCCCACGGGGTCACAAGTCCTGCCAGCAAACCTGCTCTGGCGTGGGCTCCTCTCTCCACGGCTCCACAGGTCCTGCCAGGAGCTTGCTCCAGCGCGGGCTTCCCACGGGGTCACAGCCTCCTTCAGGTGTCTCCACCTGCTCCGGCGTGGGGTCCTCCACGGGCTGCAGGTGGAATCTCTACACCCCCTCATCCTCCCTCCATGGGCTGCAGGGGGACAGCCTGCTTCACCATGGTCTTCACCACGGGCTGCAGGGGGATCTTGCTCCGGCGCCTGGAGCACCTCCTCCCCCTCCTTCTTCACTGACCTTGGTGTCTGCAGATGTTCTTACATCTTCTCACTCCTCTCTCTGGCTGCAAAAGCGCTCTCTAACTGTTTTTGTCTTTCTTAAATATGTTATCACAGAGGCGCTGATTGGCTTGGCCTTGGCCAGCGGCGGGTCCATCTTGGAGCCGGCTGGCATTGGCTCTATCAGACACAGGGGTAGCTTCTAGCAGCTTCTCACAGAAGCCACCCCTGTAGCCCCCCCGCTACCAAAACCTTGCCACGCAAAACCAACACACCTTGGCTGGATGCCAGGTGTCCACCAAAGCCACTCTAAGAAAAGTAAGAGTGAAAAAAACACTTGTTGGTCAGGATAAAGGCAGTTTAATAAAGAAAAAGGTTGCACGCAGAAGCAAAGGAAAAACCCCAAAGATTTATTCTCTACTTCCCATCAGCAGGCAATGTCGAGCCACATCCCGGGAAGCAGGGCTTCAGTATGTGTAGCAGTTGCTCTGTAAGACGCGTTGTAAAAATAAATGCCCCCCACTTCCTCTCCCCATCTCTCAGCTACTTATTGCTGAGCAGATGTCATATGGTATGGAATATCCCTTTGGTCACTTTGGGTCAGCTGTCCTAGCTGTGTCCCCTCCCAAGATCTTGCCCACATCCAGCCTACTGGTGCCATCAGTGGAATTTTGGTTTTTTTGATCACAGGGCAGTCTATTCAGCACCAGGCTTACTGGCGACAGATGGGGTCCACCTGTCTCAAAGAGGGAAAAGGATTCTAGCCCAGCAGTTGGCAGGGCTCGTGGAGAGGGCTTTAAACTAGATCTGAAGGGGGAAGGGGATAGAACCAGGCTTGCTAGAGATGAGCCTAGGGGCACCATGTCAGAGACGGGGGTTAGACCAATAGCCCAGCTGAAGTGTAACTACATCACCGGTGACGAGCTATGGGAAGGCAGGCCACAATCAGACGGGCTGTGCGCTAGTAAGATTCTTCAGTCTCCTCCAAGAGGTGTTGGGTACGTGGAAGCACATCTGAAATGGTTCTGTACCAATGCACGCAGCATGAGGAACAAGCAAGAAGAGCTAGAAGCCTTGGCTCAGTCCCAGTGCTATGACATCATTGGCATAAGTGAAACCTGGTGGGAAGAGTCCTGTGACTGGTGTGCTGTGATGGATGGTTACAGGCTCTTCAGAAGAGACAGGCAGGGCAGGAGATGTGGGGGGGTGGCACTCTATGTAACAGAGGGGCTGGACTGTACGGAGCTGTCAGTCGGCGACGACACGGTTGAGAACCTCTGGGTAAGGATTAAGGGACAAGCAAATAAGGGGGATGTCGTTGTGGGAGTCTACTATAGACCACCCAGCCCGGACGACGCCACCGATGAATTATTCTTTAAGGAACTAAGAGAGGCCTCTAGATCAACTGCCCTTGTCCTTATGGGGGACTTCAACTTGCCAGATGTCAACTGGGAACACCACACAGCTGATACCAGCAGGTCCAGGAGTTTCCTGAAACACCTTGATGACAACTTCCTGGTACAGCTATTAAAGGAGCCGACGAGGAAAGGTGCCCTCCTAGATCCGTTACTTGTGAACAGAGAAGGTCTCGTGGGGGAAGTGGCGATTGGTGGTTGTCTTGGCCATAGTGACCACGAAGTGGTAGAATTTAAAATCTTTGGCGATAGGAGGAAAACTGCCACCAAAACTTCAACCCTGGGTATGGGGAGAGCAGACTTCAGGCTGCTCAGGGAACTAGTCAGTCAGGTCCCCTGGGAAAGTGCTCTTGAAGGCATCGGGGTCCATCAGTGCTGGTCACTTTTTAAGGGCCACCTCCTAAGAGCTCAGGAACAGGCGATTCCAAAATGCCGCAAAAGTCAAGCAGGCGAGGCAGAAGGCCAGCTTGGCTGAGCAGGGATCTTCTTCTAGAGCTTAGATGGAAAAAGAAAGTGTATGGCTGCTGGAAGCAGGGTCAGGCAACATGGGAGGACTACAGGGATGCTGCGCGCCTTTGTAGGGAGAAAATTCGTGTGGCCAAAGCTCAGTTAGAGTTGAAGCTGGCCAGTACTGTGGGCAACAATAAAAAGGGCTTTTTTAAGTATGTTAATAACAAAAGGAGGACCAGAGAGAATATTGGCTTGTTACTCGATGAGAATGGTCACCTTACAAACAGGGACATAGACAAAGCAGAGGCGTTTAATGCCTTCTTCGCCTCTGTCTTCAACACTCATGACGGGCTCTGGGACCCCAGATGCCCCGAGTTGGAGGACTGTGACTGCAGTAAGGATAAACTCCCAGCTGACCCCGAACTTGTGCAGGAATTGCTGCTCCACCTGGATGCATACAAGTCCATGGGGCCAGATGGGATTCATCCCAGGGTGCTCAGAGAGCTGGCTGATATCATTGCGAGACCTCTCTCAGTTATTTTTCAATGGTCTTGGGAATCTGGAGAGGTCCCAGTTGACTGGAAGCTGGCAAACGTTGTTCCAGTCTTCAAGAAGGGCAAGAAAGAAGACCCTGGTAATTACAGGCCTGTCAGTCTCACTTCAGTGCCTGGTAAAATTATGGAGAAAATTATGCTGGGAGTTATTGAAAAACACCTGAAGGACAACGCAGTCATTGGTCACAGCCAACACGGGTTCGTGAGAGGAAGGGCCTGTTTAACAAACTTAGTTTCCTTTTATGACAAGGTCACCCATCTAGTTGACCAAGGCAAGCCAGTTGATGTCATTTTTTTAGATTTCAGTAAAGCTTTCGATACTGTCTCTCACAGTATCCTTCTGGACAAAATGTCCAGCATACAGTTTGACAAAAACATAGTGTGATGGATGAGCAACTGGCTGATGGGTTGGGCCCAAAGAGTTATGGTAAAGGGGGTTACATCAGGCTGGCGGCCAGTCACTGGTGGGGTTCCCCAGGGCTCCATTTTAGGGCCAGTTCTTTTTAATGTTTTCATAAACGCCTTGGATGTAGGACTAGAAGGTGTTGTGAGCAAGTTTGCGGGTGACACCAAATTGGGAGGAGCTGTTGATTCCGTCGAGGGTGGAGAGGCCTTGCAGAGAGATCTGGACAGATTGGAGAACTGGGCAATCACCAACCGCATGAGGTTTAACAAGGGCAAGTGCTGGATTCTGCACCTGGGAAGGGGCAACCCTGGCTGTGCATACAGACTGGGTGATGAGACGCTGGAGACCAGCCATGCTGAAAGGGACTTGGGGGTCTTGGTCGACAGCAAGTTGAACGTGAGTCAACAGTGTGCCCAGGCTGCCAGGAAGGCCAACCGTATCCTGGGGTGCATCAAGCATGGCATTGCTAGCCGGTCTAGGGAAGTGATTGTCCCACTCTACATTGCGCTGGTGCAGCCTCACCTCGAGTACTGCGTGCAGTTTTGGGCGCCACAGTACAAAAAGGACATAAAACTATTGGAGAGTGTCCAAAGGAGGGCAACTGTCCTGGTTCTGGCATGGATAGAGTTAATTTCACAAGGAGCCAGGACAGGTGAGCCAAGCTGGCCGGGGGCTATTCCATACCATGTGACATCATGCTCACCATAAAAGGGGGCTAGTCGGGCAGGGGCGGGTTCGGCGTGTTGGCGTGGCTCCGGGATGGGTCGAGCGTCCGGTCAGTCGGTCGTCCGATCGGTAAATCGTTCTCTGTCATCACCCATTGTTACTATCTGTTATCAGCACTGTTGTTGATTGTTTCCCCTCTCCCTTGCTGTCCCAGTAAAATGCCCTTATCCCAACCCTCGAGGCTTTGCCTTTTGTTTTTCCATTCTCCTCCCCGTCCCACCGGGGGAGGGGTGAGCGAGCCACGTGTGGCACTTGGCTACCAGCTGGGGCTAAACCACGTCAGTCCTTTTTGGTGCCCAACATGGGGCTCGAGGTGTTGTGATAACAACAAGTCTGACCCAAGTGTGTTAAAACAAAGTTGTTATAAGCATTTATAATGTTATTGAAACAGTCGCTGCTCATAATGATGTTCTGTTTGGTCAGATGGCTCTGTTTTGTAAACCCGTGTTTACTCTATGTAATCCCTGCGGTGCTGTTTATCACCTCTGGGAGAGGGGTTCGTGTTCTCATGTTGCAGTATTGTGTGATAATGACTTATGATAAGATATCATTGACAGTCATGAGTCTGAGCTGGTACGTGTATGCAGCATTTCGGTCAGGCCCGTACCTCGGTCAATACCTTTCAGAATTGATTAATAATTGGACCCAATCTATGGGGAAGACAGGGGGGGATACCTTCTCCCACTCTTTCACCTCCCCTTTTCCCTTTTGGTTGGTTACAACAATTTTTGAGAATGTTGAATAGCCTTGGAATGTTCAGGCCAGTATATTCCTATTGCTATGTCTCCTGAATGTTTTCCAAGTCCTGTTCAGGGTTAGCAAAAATTGTTTTAAGAATACCACCCAGGGATCTTCCCCGAGGCTGAATAGTCAGGGCTGGCATGGCATGTGGGAGAGTATGGGCGGGCATCTAGAGACCTTCTCACCCCCAATGGTTTGGAGCTTCACTCCCGAACAACTGCAAGACCCTGATAAAATGGTAGAATATTTGAAAGAAAAATGCTGTGGGGATTCTAAGGAGACGCAACTTACTGTGCTGTGCTGGGCCCTGGCCACAATCTATCAAACACTGCTTGATAGTAGACAGCACCATCCAGAGGGAGAGAGCGGACCCACAGGCACTGCAGCTGCCCAGGCCCCCGCAACAGGCACTGCAGCTGCCCAAACCCCCGCAACAGGCACTGTAGCCGAGCCAAAAGATCAACCCATACCAGTATCAGTCGCCCCTATACACAAGAAGAAATACACAAGGAAATAGGTTCGCTTAGTGAAAGATGATGATGAACAGGGGCCACCACGAGAACAAGAAGAAGAGCCAGAACCAGAAGTGATTACTCGATCCCTATCCCTGAGTGAGCTGCGAGATATGTGGAAAGATTTCAGCCGCCTTCCAGGGGAGCATATTATTACCTGGCTGCTCCGCTGCTGGGATAACAGGGCCAGTAGCCTGGAACTGGAGGGCAGGGAGGCCAAGCAGCTAGGATCCTTGTCTAGGGAAGGGGGCAGTGACAAGGCAATTGGGAAGAAGGCACAGGCCCTCAGCCTCTGGAGGCGACTCCTGTCAAGTGTGAGGTATCCTTTCAGAGAAGATGTTGTATGTCGGCCAGGCAAGTGGACCACTAAGGAGAGAGGTATTCAATATCTGAGGGAATTAGCTGTGCGGGAGATGGTTTATTATGATCCGGACAATGCACAGTTCCCCACAGACCCCGATGAAGTCCAATGTACCCGACCCATGTGGCGAAAATTTGTGCAAAGTGCACCATCATCGTACGCCAACTCACTGGCAGTAATTGACTGGAAAAGTGAAGAGGCACCCACGGTGGACGAAGTGGCTGGCCGACTCCGGCAATATGAAGAGAGCCTTTCTTCCTTCTTCGTCTCGGCTGTGGAGAAACTGTCTCAGGACGTGCGGCAACTCAAAGAGGATATATCTTACTCCCCACCTGCACAGACCCGCATTTCAGCTGTTAGGAGTAAGCGTTTTTCTGCTCTGGAGAGGGGATATAGAGCATACACACCACGAGGTATCCTGTGTTTTTTCCTGCGTGACCATGGAGAATACATGAGGAAATGGGATGGGAAGCCCACCTCAACCCTGCAGGCACGCGTACATGAGCTACAAGGCAAGACAGCTGTAAGAAGGGACTCTTCCAGAAAGAATGCTGCTCCAGTTTCCACCAGGCAGCCCCCCAGACCAAGTGAAAGGCCAGATCGCACTTCTGATCCTCTTGAAGGGACTTCTAAGTCCTTTTTGCAAGAGGTGAGTAGTGACTATGATGAGCAGGATTGGAGGGGCCCTGCCTCCAGCCAGGTGGAGGAAAGGGCAAATAGGGTTTATTGGACTGTGTGAATCCGATGGCCTGGCACATCGAACCCATAGGAGTACAAGGCCCTAGTGGACACTGGTGCACAGTGTACCCTAATGCCATCGAACTATGAAGGGGTGAAACCGATATCTGTTTCAGGAGTGACAGGGGGATCCCAACAGTTGACTCTGCTGGAGGCTGAAGTAAGTCTACCTGGGAATGAGTGGCAAAAGCACCCCATTGTGACTGGGCCGGAGGCTCCATGCATCCTGGGCATAGACTACCTCCGGAGAGGGTATTTCAAAGACCCAAAAGGCTACCGGTGGGCTTTTGGAATAGCTGCCTTAGAAGTGGAGGAAATTGAACCATTGTCTAGTTTGCCTGGTCTCTCGGAGGACCCTTCTGTTGTGGGGTTCCTGTGGGTTGAAGAGGAACAGGTGCCGATTGCTACCACAACTGTGCACCGGCGGCAATACCGCACCAACCGAGACTCCCTGGTTCCCATCCACAAGCTAATTCATCAACTGGAGGGTCAGGGAGTGATCACCAGAACCCACTCACCCTTTAACAGTCCCATATGGCCAGTGTGGAAGTCCAATGGAGAGTGGAGGCTGACGGTAGACTATCGTGGCCTGAATGAAGTCACGCCGCCGATGAGTGCTGCCGCGCCAGACATGCTGGAACTTCAATATGAACTGGAGTCAAAGACAGCCAAATGGTATGCCACCATTGATATAGCTAATGCATTTTTCTCGATCCCTTTGGCAGCAGAGTGCAGGCCAGAGTTTGCTTTCACTTGGAGGGGCGTCCAGTACACCTGGAATCGACTGCCCCAGGGGTGGAAACACAGCCCCACCATTTGCCATGGCCTGATCCAGACTGCACTGGAAAAGGGTGAAGCCCCAGAGCACCTGCAATACATTGATGACATCATTGTATGGGGCAACTCAGCAGAGGAAGGTTCTGAGAAAGGGAAGAAAATAATCCAAATCCTGCTGCAGGCTGGCTTTGCCATAAAATGAAGTAAGGTGAAGGGGCCTGTGCAGGAAATCCAGTTTTTAGGAATAAGGTGGCATGATGGGTGGCGTCAGATCCCTATGGATATTATCAACAAAATAGCAGCCATGTCTCCACCAACCAACAAAAAGGAGACACAGGCTTTCTTAGGTGTTGTGGGTTTCTGGCGAATGCACATTCCAAATTACAGTCTGATAGGAAGCCCTCTCTACCACGTAACCCGGAAGAAGAATGATTTCAAATGGGGCCCTGAGCAAGGACAAGGTTTTGAACAAATTAAACAAGAAATAGTTCATGCCGTAGCTCTTGGGCCAGTCCGGGCAGGACCAGATATAAAGAACGTACTCTACACCACAGCTGGGGAGAATGGCCCTACCTGGAGTCTCTGGCAGAAAGCACCAGGGGACACTCGAGGTCAGCCCCTGGGGTTTTGGAGTCGGGGATACAGGGGATACGAGGCCCACTACACTCCAACGGAAAAGGAGATATTGGCAGCCTATGAAGGGATTCGATCTGCTTCAGAGGTGATTGGCACTGAAGCACAGCTCCTCCTGGCACCCCGACTGCCAGTGCTGGGCTGGATGTTCAAAGGGAGGGCCCCTTCTACACATCATGCAACCGATGCTACATGGAGGAAGTGGGTTGCACTGATCACACAGCGGGCTTGAATAGGAAACCCCAGTCGTCCAGGAATTCTGGATGTGATCACAGACTGGCCAGAAGGGAAAGATTTCGGAATGTTGCCAGAGGAGGAGGTGACACCTGCTCAAGAGGCCCCACCGTATAGTACACTATCAGAAAATGAGAAACCATATGCCCTCTTCACTGATGGGTCCTGTCGCATCGTGGTAAAACATTGGAGGTGGAAGGCTGCTCTATGGACTCCTACATGACGAGTTGCAGAAGCTGCTGAAGGAGAAGGTGAATCGAGCCAGCTTGCAGAGGTGAAAGCCATCCAGCTGGCTTTAGACATTGCTGAAAGAGAAAAGTGGCTGATGCTGTACCTCTATACTGAGTCATGGATGGTGGCCAATGCCCTGTGGGGGTGGTTACAGCAATGGAAGCAGAGGAACTGGCAGCGCAGAGGCAAACCCATCTGGGCTGCCCCACTATAAGGAGATATTGCTGCCTGGCTAGACAAGCTAGTTGTAAAGGTAGGTCATGTAGATGCCCACGTACCCAAGAGTCAGGCCACTGAGGAACATCAGAACAACCAGCAGGTGGGTCAGGCTGCCAAGATTGAAGTGGCTCAGATGCATCTGGACTGGCAGCATAAGGGTGAATTATTTACAGCTCGGTGGGCCCATGACACCTCAGGCCATCAGGGAAGAGATGAAATATATAGATGGGCTTGTGATCGAGGGGTGGACTTGAGCATGGACGCCATCTCACAGGTCATCCATCAATGTGAAACATGCGCTGCAATCAAGCAAGCCAAGCGGGTAAAGCCTCTGTGGTATGGAGGACGATGGTTGAAATATAAATATGGGGAAGCATGGCAAATCGACTACATCACGCTCCCACAAACCCGCCAAGGCAAGCGTTACGTTCTTACAATGGTGGAAGCAACCACTGGATGGCTGGAAACATACCCTGTGCCCCATGCCACTGCCCGGAACACTATCCTGGGTCTTGAAAAGCAAGTCCTGTGGCGACATGGCACCCCAGAGAGAATTGAGTCAGGCAATGGGATATTCAGATATTCACAATGGGTGATAACAGAGAACGATTTACCAATCCGACGACCGACTGACCGGACGCTCGACCCGTCCTGGAGCCACGCCGACACGCCGAACCCGCCCCTGCCCGACTAGCCCCCTTTTATGGTGAGCATGATGTCACCCGGTATGGAAGAGCCCCCCGGCCAGCTTGGCTCACCTGTCCTGGCTCCCTGGGAAATTAATTCTATCCTTGCCAGAACCAGGACATTATCCACCCCTTATTCTATACCATCTACGTCATGCCCAGATTATTTCACAGATATCGTTCCCTTACTCTATGGGCCATCCCTCTAAAATGTCCGTCAAGTTGATTTAGTCCATGGCTTTAGGTTCCATCTGTCATGACAGTCTCTCAGAGCAGGAGCAATGGTGTTTGCTGCTGGATTGTTGCACGCTGCATCCAGAGTTTTCACAGCCGGTGTATCTGGTATGGTCCATGCTCGCAGCCTGGACGTCAAAGACGTGATTTTTCGATGAAGTTCCTGGGCACCAGTTGCTGAGGTCAGTTCTAGTTCCATCATCGTGGCACATCAGTTTCATCAAAGCCCATCCTTCATTAGTTTTGGGTGATTCTTATGGTCATACCATTGATACAGTATATAGCTATTAACATCATACAGTTTAATTTATTGGCTATTCACACCCAAAATCAAATCACCTTGGGGTACACACCAGACTTCCCCATCCTTTCTCATTACCCGCCAAGTGCACCCTGGTCCCTGAGCAAAACCAATCCCGCAGGTGGGCTTGCCTTTGCCTGAAGCAGGGCTAACCCAGACTGTCTTCCCCAACATATTTTTCATGCGCACTACAGGAACTTTATCCCCTTCTACTGGGCGTGGAAATTTTGACTGGGCAGGGCCAGCTCGATTGGCAGATCCCCTAGTGTTAACTAACCAGGTGGCCTTTGCTAGATGTGTGTCCCAGTGTTTGAGGGTCCCACCACCCATTGCTCTCAGGGTAGTCTTTAGCAGTCCATTGTACCTTTCCATTTTCCCACAGGCTGGTGCACGGTAGGGGATGTGATACACCCACTCAATGCCATGCTCTTTGGCCCAGGTGTCTATGAGGTTGTTCCGAAAATGAGTCCCGTTGTCTGACTCAATTCTCTCTGGGGTTCTCATTCCTCTACTCTGTTTTGCTTAGTAATAAATTAGATGCATTGCCTCTCTAAGTTCGGTCTGTTTTGCTCGTGATGATAATTAGTGAATGATCTCTCCCTGTCCTTATCTCAACCCATAAGCTTTTTGTTATACTTTTTCTCCCCTGTCTAATGAAGGAGGGGAGTGATAGAGCAGCTCTGGTGGGCACCTGGCCCCCAGCCAGGATCAACCCACCACTGCTCTGTACAAATTTTTGCCACATGGGTCAGGTACATTGGACTTCATTGGGGTCTGTGGGTAACTGTGTGTTGTCCAGATCATAATAAACCATCTCCCACACAGCTAATTCCCTCAGATATTGGATACCTCCTTCCATGATGGTCCACTTGCCTGGCCGACATACAACTTCTTCCCTGAAGGGATACCTTTCCCTCACACTTGACAGGAGTCACCTCCAGAGGCTGAGGGCTTGTGTCTTTTTCCCAATCGCCTTGTCAATGCCCCCTTCCATAGACAGGGATCCCAGCTGCTTGGCCTCCCTGCCCTCTAATTCAAGGCTACTGGCCCCATTATCCCAGTATCAGAGTAGCCAGGTAATCATATGGTCTCCTGGAAGGCAGCTGAAATCTTTCCGCATATCTCACAGCTCCCTCAGGGACAGGGATTGGGTGATTACCTCTGGTTCTGGCTCTTCTTCCTATTCTCGTGATGGTCCCGATTCATGATCATCCCGCACTAACTGATTTCCTTGTGTATTTCTTCTTGTGTATAGAGGTGACTGATATTGGTATGGGGTTTTCTTTTGGCTCAGCTACAGCGCCTGTCATGGGGGTTTGAGTAGCTATAGTACCTGTTGCAGGGGTTTGATTAGCCAAAGTGTCTGTTTCTGGGGTTGGGTAGCTGCAGTGCCTGTTGCAGGGGTTGGAGTAGTTGCAGTGCCTGCAGATCTGTTTTCCTTCTCTTCCCCCTGATGGTGCTGCCTACTAGCGAGCATTGTTTGGTAGATAGTGGCCAGGGCCCAGCACAGGGCAGTAAGTTGTGCCTCCTTGGAATAGCCACAGCATTTTCCTTCAAAATATTCTATCACTTCATCAGGATCCTGTAGTTGTTCGGGGGTGAAATTCCAAACCATTGGGGGTGAGATGTTCTCTAGATACCTGCCCATACTCTCCCACATGCCACACCAGCCCTGATTATTCAGCCTTGGGGAAGATCCCTGGGTGGTATTCTTAAAACAATTTTTGCTAACTCTGAACAGGACTTGAAACACATTCAGGACACCTAGCAATAGGAACATGCTGGCTTGAACATTCCAAGGGTATTCAAATTTCTCAAAAGCTGCTATAACCAGCCTGAAGGAAAAAGTGGAGGTGAAAGAGTGATAGAAAGTATCCCCCCCATCTTTCCCATAGATTGGGTGTGATTATTAATCAATTCAAAGAGATGTCATTCGAGGTACACGCATGACAGCAAGGCCCCATACAAATACCAGCTTAAGCTCATGACCATTGATGTTATCATATCATAAGTCAATATCACACAGTACAGCAAAATGAGAACCTGGATCCCTCTCCCAGAGGTGATAAACAGCATCACAAGGCATACGTACAGCAAGTATGGGTTTAGATACCTGTGGTGGGTTGACCCTGGCTGAGGGCCAGGTGCCCACCAGAGCCGCTCTATCACTCCCCTCTTTCATTAGACAGGGGAGAAAAGGTACAATGAAAAAAAAAAAACCTTATGGGTCGAGATAAGGACAGGGAGAGATCATTCTCTAATTATCATCATGAGCAAAACAGATGGAACTTAGAGAGGGAATTCATCTTATTTATTACTAAGCAAAACAGAGCAGAGGAATGAGAAATAAAACCAAATCTTAAAAACACCTCCCCCCACCCCTCCCATCTTCCCGGGCTCAACTTCACTCCCGGCTTCAACCTCCGCCCCCCCTCAGCGGCACAGGGGGACGGGGAGTGGGGGTTACGGTCAGTTCATCACGCGGTGTTTCTGCCGCTTCTTCATCCTCAGGGGGAGGACTCATTGTTCCCCCGCTCCAGCGTGGGGTCCCTCTCACGGGAGACAGTCCTTCACGGCCTTCTCCAACGTGAGTCTCTTCCATGGGGTGCAGACCTTCAGGAGCAGACTGCTCCAGCGTGGGTCCCCCACGGGGTCACAAGTCCTGTCAGCAAACCTGCTCTGGCGTGGGCTCCTCTCTCCACGGATCCACAGGTCCTGCCAGGAGCTTGCTCCAGCGCGGGCTTCCCACGGGGTCACAGCCTCCTTCAGGTGTCTCCACCTGCTCCGGCGTGGGGTCCTCCATGGGCTGCAGGTGGAATTGCTACACCCCCTCATCCTCCCTCCATGGGCTGCAGGGGGACAGCCTGCTTCACCATGGTCTTCACCACGGGCTGCAGGGGAATCTTGCTCCGGCGCCTGGAGCACCTCCTCCCCCTCCTTCTTCACTGACCTTGGTGTCTGCAGATGTTCTTACATCTTCTCACTCCTCTCTCCAGCTGCAAAAGCTCTCCCTAACTGTTTTTTTTCCTTCTTAAATATGTTATCACAGAGGCGCTGATTGGCTTGGCCTTGGCCAGCGGCGGGTCCGTCTTGGAGCTGGCTGGCATTGGCTCTATTAGACACAGGGGAAGCTTCTAGCAGCTTCTCACAGAAGCCACCCCTGTAGCCCCCCTGCTACCAAAACCTTGCCACGCAAAACCAACACAATACCATGGCCATGTGAACAAACAAAACACCATTGTGACCAGCAGTTGTTTAAAATAATACAATAAATACTTAACAACTTTGTTTTAACATGCTCGGGTCAGATCTGTTGTTATCTCAACCCTTTGTACCCCACGTTGGGTGCCGAAAAGAACTGTCGTGGTTTAACCCCAGCTGGTAACTAAGCACCACACAGTCGCACAATGACCAAACCATGTTAAAACAAAATAGTTACAAGAATTCATTATATTGGTTTAACTGTCGCTGGTCTGCTGATCACAGTGTTGGTTTATTTCTTCTCAGAGTTGTTCTCAGAGTTGTGTTATGTTAACATCTTACTTGCCATATATACTGTTTATCAGTGTTTATGTGTGGTTTATCACCTCTGGGTAGTGGATTAAGGTTATCACGCTGCTGTACTGTGTAACACTGGCTTACGGTATAATAAAATCATTGATCATCAGAGCAATTTGGTATTTGTACTCAGAGATGGCAGGTGGCATGCAGAGCAGAGGGACAGTGGCAGATTCTTCTCCATACTTTGGGATCCGTCTGTTCGAAGAGATTAATAATTACACTTTTTACTTGTTCTCGGAGAGCCAATATGTGGGGGACACACCTCCCTTCACCTTCCCCTTCTTTTCTGGGCTAATGACAATAGCTCTTGAGAATGTTGAATATCCTTGGGATGTTCAGACCAACATGCTTCTATTGCTAGGTCTCCTGAATGTGATTCAGGTCTTGTTTAGGGTTAAACAACTATTTAAGGATACCACCCAGAGATCAATGCCTATGACAGGTGCTAGGACTATTCCAACCCCTGTGATTGATAGGCACTGTGACTACTCAAACCCCTGCGACAGGTACTGTGGCTACTCCAACTCCCGCAACAGGCACTGCAGCTACTAAAACACCAGCAATGGGCACTGTGGCTACTCAAACCCTGGCGAATTACACTGTGGCTACTCAAACTCTGGCGATAAGCACTGCAGCTGAACCAGAGAACCAACCCATACCAGTGTCAGTTGCCCCTATACATAAGAAGAAATGGACATGAAAGTCAACATATTTAGTAAAGGACAATGAAACAGGGCCATAACAAGAAGAGAAGTAAGAGATATAACCAGAGATACACACCTGATCCCTATCCCTGAGTGAATTGCAAGATATGCAAAAAGATTTCAGTCATCGATTATGCGAGCAAATTGTCACCTGGCTGCTCTGATGCTGGGATAGCAGAGCCATTAGTCGGGAATTAGAGGGCAGGGAAGTGAAGGAGCTGGGATCCCTGTCCAGGGAAGGGGTCATTGACAAGGCGACTGGAAAAGGGACACAAGCCCTCAGCCTCTGAAGGCGACTCTTGTTAGGGATAAGGGAAAGGTATCCCTTCAAAGAGGATGTTATATATCACCCAGATAAGTGGACCACCATGGAGAGAGGTATCCAGTACCTGAGGGAATTGGTCGTGCGGTTTATTATGACCCAGACAATGTGCAGTTATCCACAGATCCAGATGAAGTCCAATGTACCCAACCCATGTGGCAGAGGTTTGTACAGAGCTCACCACCAGTGTATGCCAAATCATTGGCAGTACTGGCCTGGTAAGACAAAGAGGCACCAACAGTGAATGAATTGGCTGGCCATCTGCACCAATAGGAAGAAAATCTCTCTTCCTCCCTATGGGCCTGTGTCTCGACTGTGGAAAGACTGTCTGAAAAATCTGAAAACCTGTTTGAAAAACTATCCCGGGATGTCCAGCAAGTCAAAGAGGTGGGTGTGGAGAAACTGTCCCGGGAGATCTGGCAACACAAAGAGGATATGTCCAATTCCCACTTGTACAGGCTAGTATCTCAGCTGATGGGAGTAAGTGTTCCTCTGCTCAAGAGAGAGGATATAGTGGGTACACACCATGAGGCAACCTGTGGTTTTACCTGCATGATCACGAAGAGAACATGAGGAGGTAGGATGGAAAACCTACCTCGACTCTAGAGGCACGGGTATGTGAGTTGCAAGGAAAAACAACCTCAAATGGGGATTCCTGCAGGAAAATTGCTGTTCCAGTCTCCAGTGGGCAGTTCCCAGACAGAGTAGAAGGGCTGATGTTACTTCTGATATTATGGAAGGAGCTTCTGATTTGTATTTACAGTAAGTGAAAAACAAGGATGAGATTTGAACCCACATGTGTCACATAAATCCATTCGTCAGTAACAAATACTATGATCATGACTAGAGGGGCCCTACCTGCAGCCAGGTGGAGGAAAACGACAACTGGATTTACTGGACTGTGTGGATTCGATGGCCTGGAACATCAGTCCCCCAGGAGTATAAGGCCCTAGTAGACACCAGTGCACAGCATACCCTAATGCCATCAAGCTATGAAGGGGCAGAATCTATCTGTATTTCTGGAGTGACAGGGGGATCCCAACAGCTAACTGTACTGGAGGCTGAAGTAAGCCTAACTGGGAATGACTGGGAAAAGCACCCCATTGTAACTGTCCCAGAGGCTCCGTGCATCCTGGGCATAGACTACCTCCAGAGAGGGTATTTCAAACACCCAAAAAGTACCAATGGGCTTTTGGAATAGCTGTCTTGGAGATGGAGGAAATTGAACCATTGTCTACCTTGCCCAGTCTCTTGGAGAACCCTTCTGTTGTGGGGTTGCTGAGGGTTGAAGAACAACAGGTACCAATCACTACCACAACAGTGCACCGGCAGCAATATTACACCAATTGGGACTCCCTAATTCCCATTCATAACCTGATTTGTCGACTGGAGAGCCAAGGAGTGATCAGCAGAACTCACCCTTTAACAGTCCCATAAGGCCAGTGAGAAAGTCTAATGGAGAGTGGAGAATAACAGTAGACTATCGTGGTTTGAATGAAATCACACCGCCGAGGAGTGCTGCCATGCCAGATGTGCTAGAACTTCAATATGAATTGGAGTCAAAGACAGACAAGTAGTATGCCACAACTGATATTGCTAATTCTATCGGATCTGAGTGGCAAGGGTTTGGTAGCGGGGGGCTACAGGGATGGCTTCTGCAAGAAGCTGCCAGAAGCTTCCCCTATGTCTGATAGAGCCAATGCCAGCTGGCTCCAAGGCAGACTCACTGATGGCCGAGGTCAAGCCAATCAGCAACGGTGGTAGCGCCTCTGTGATAACATATTTAAGAAGGAAAAAAAAAAAAAAGAGCAGCACATTTTGCAGCCAGAGAGAGGAGTGAGAAGATGTGAGAAACTCTGCAGACACCACGGTCAGTGCAGAAGGAGGGGGAGGAAGTGCTCCAGGTGCCGGAGCAGAGATCCCCCTGCAGCCTGTGGTGAAGACCATGGTGAAGCAGGCTGTCCCCCTGCAGCCCATGGAGGAAGGATGAGGGGGTGTAGAGATTCCACCTGCAGCCTGTGGAGGACCCCACACCAGAGCAGGTGGAGGCACCTGAAGGAGGCTGTGACCCCGTGGGAAGCCTGTGCTGGAGCAGGCTCCTGGCAGCACCTGTGGACCCGTGGAGAGAGGAGCCCATGCCAGAGCAGGTTTACTGGCAGGACTTGTGACCCCGTGGGGGATCCACGCTGGAGCAGTCTGTTCCTGAAGGTCTGCACCCCATGGGACAGACCCACGCTGGAGTAGTTCGTGAAGAACTGTAGCCTGTGGGGACTCACATTGGAGAAGTTCGTGAAGGACTGTCTCCCATGAGAGGGACTCCACGCTGGAGCAGAGGAAGAGTGTGAGGAGTCCTCCCCTGAGGAGGAGGGAGCAGCAGAAACAACGTGTGATGAACTGACTGCAACCCCCATTCCCTGTCCACTCTGTGCTGCTTGAGAAGGAGTAGATAGAGAAATCTGGAGTGAAGTTAAGCCCGGGAAGATGGGAGGGGTGGGGGGAGGTGGTTTAAGACTTGATTTTATTTCTCATTACTCAACTCTGGTTTGCTTGATAATAAATTAGATTAATTTTTCTAAGTTGAGTCTGTTTTCCCTGTGATGGTAACTAGTGAATGATCTCTCCCTGTCCTTATCTTGACCCACGAGCCTTTTGTTATGTTTTCTCTTCCCTGTCCATCTGAGGAGGGGGAGTGATAAAGCGGCTTTGGTGGGCACCTGGCCTTCAGCCAGGGTCAACCCCCCACATTAATGCATTTTTCTTAATCCCTTTGGCAGCAGAGTGCAAGACACAGTTTGCTTTCACTTGGAGAGGCATCCAGTACTCCTGGAATCAACTGCCCCAGGGGTGGAAACACAGCCCCACCATCTGCCATGGCCTGATCCAGACTGCACTGGAAAAGGGTGAAGCCCCAGAACACCTGCATACATTGATGACATCATCATATGGGACAACACAGCAGAATAAGTTTTTGAGACAGGGAAGAAAATAGTCCAAATCCTTCTGAAAGCCTATTTTGCCATAAAAGAAAGTAAGGTCAAGGGACCTGCACAGGAGATCCAGAATTGAGGAATAAAATGGCAAGAACAACACCATCAGATCCCTAAGGATGTGATCAACAAAATAACAACCATGTCTCCACCAACTAACAAAAAGGAAACACAACCTTTCTTAGGTGTTGTGGGTTTCTGGAGAATGCATATTCCAAATTACAGTTGATTGTAAGCCCTCTCTATCAGGTGACCCAGAAGAAGAATGATTTCACATGAGGCCCTGACCAACGACAAGCCTTTGAACAAATTAGGATTAGAAGCATGCAGAGAGCCACCTCCTCTGATGCGTACCATTAGTGTTTGAGAATCATTATTTTCGGAGTGGGCATATTTGATCTCTTTCCTTAACAGAGCAAACAAAAGAAAGAGTAGAAGGAGAGGTAATGCTCTGTATGTGGTGGTAGCGCCATGTAGCAGAGTTTTCAAATTTTCATTATGCAAGTATTTTTATTCTGTAGTCTAGTGAGAAACGAATTATACTGCTTCATCTGGTATTGAGCTTTTCTACAAAAAGGCTGAGAGTATTTGAATATGTTTAGGGGGAGGAAATTAAAATTGCTCCCAATTTCTTATTTTCCTTGTAATTCTTCCCTGAGCTGTGGCTTTAATTAGGAGTTCTGTAGCAGCGCCACTGACAGTCTATCTATCAATGCCAACATTCAAACATTATAAATGTATACTGGTCATGCATCTAAAGAAAATAGATTTATAAAGATGGAAATTGGTTTCAAAGTTGTGTATAATTTTGGACTTAATGAAAATGTCCATTCTAATATTTAAACTATCAGAGAGAAGCTCATGCTTTCCATCCTCCCTCTGTGGAATGGAAAACATACAAAATACAGTCCTGCCTAATGTTTCGAGGATATTTGTCCCTCTGATAAGGCATTAGGAAGCACTGCTGGCTGACGGAATAGGTAATGATAGACAGACATGAAATAACATATTCATTCTCCTATAATAGTAATTCAGTATAACAATAAATGTTTAACAACATTTAATATTATACCTTCGGTTTGTTCCTGTGTAATTTCCATAACATTCCTTTCACCAGACCTTATTATGAAAGAACATAGTCTAGCTCAGAATCCACATATACAAGCCACAATAAGAAAAGTTTACAGACATTTCAAAATTGTCCTAGGAATTAAAAAAGTAATTCGCAAATTGATTAGATTAGAAAAGATCAAAAGCAAGTATGAATTTATACATCTAAAGGGTACAACTAATGCACTGATAACACTGCTCCTTAGGAAGTATTTATTCCCTTTCCTGACTTGCAAAACTGTTTTATAATGTGGTACATAATAAAACATGAAATGTTTAACAATACTTATGTGTTTAGACTATGCATTTGTAGATTAATTTCTTAGTTTGGAGACAATTGTTCACAGACCATCTGAGCAGCACAAAAAATTATGTCAATAAGGAAGCTGTTAGTTTTAAGCATAGAAAACAAAATTCAGTCCTGTTGTGTGGAGGGAACAGAGTGATGCCTACAGCTGATGAATGCATGGTGGCACATCAAGGAAAGGGAAAGGTATAAAGAATGCTCTGGCTTTCTCATTTCTGTTCTTTTTCTATAAAACTATATTATTATTACTTGTAACTACAGAGTTAGAATCACAGAATCATAAAATAATTTTGCTTGGAAGGTTTCTCTGGAAACTATCTTCATCCAATCCCCTGCTCAAAGCAGGGCTAACATCAAAGTTTGACCGAGTTTTCCAGGGCCTTCACCAGTGAAGCTTTGAGCATCTCAAGAGTGGAGATTCCACAACAGTTTTGAGCATCCTGTTTCTGTTCTTAACCATCATCATTGTGAAGATTTTTTTTTCCTTATGTCCAGTCAGAATATTACTTTCCACAAGTTGCAACTGTTGTTTCTTGTCCTTTCTCCATGGATCTCTAAGAAGAGTCTGGCTCTACTTCCCTACATCCTCCCTGTAGGTAGTTGAATATAATAATTATATCTCTCTCCCCTTATCCTTATCTTTTCCATGCTATCCAGATCCAGTTCCCTCAACGCTCCTCACTGTGTGTCTTAGTGAGACAGTCCTCCATTTGACCTTCACCATTTTCCTAGTGTCAATGGAAAAGTCATGTGTCTGCTCCATTAAAGTTCTGAAGTGCTAAGGTATAAGCCAGTCTGGCAGACAAGCTAATAAGCCCCACTGAGAAAGAGAATAGAATCATAGAATCATAGAATGGTTTGGGTTGGAAGGGACCTTAAAGATCATCTAGTTCCAACCCCCCTGCTGCGGGCAGGGACACCCTCCACTAGACCAGGTTGCCCAAAGCCTCATCCAACCTGGCCTTAAACACTTCCAGGGATGGGGCATCCACAACCTCTCTGGGCAACCTGTTCCAGTGCCTCACCACCCTCACAGTAAAGAATTTCTTCCTAACATCTAATCTAAATCGACCCTCCTTCAGCTTAAACCCATTACCCCTTGTCCTGTCACTACACTCCCTCATAAACAGTCCCTCACCATCTTTCCTGGAGGCCCCCTTCAGATACTGGTAAGCCGGAATTAGATCTCTTCGGAGCCTTCTCTTATCCAGGCTGAACAACCCCAACTCTCTCAGCCTGTCCTATATACCTATAGAAGCTTCAGGTTCGAGAATATCAGGCAGACTTGCCTCATTTGTAGAAATGTTGAACAATTTCATTTGTAAGTGACGTTGCTGAGACATTTGAGCAAAAAGGTGCTGTAAAAACACAAAATTCACAGCATCCTTCTGGACAAGTTGTCGAACTGTGAGATTAGCAGGTACGTGGTGCGCTGGGTGAAGAATTGTCTGAATGGTAGGGCTCAAAGTGTTGTAGTGACTGAGGCTACATTTGGCTGATGACTGGTCACTAGCGGTGTTCCTCAGGGTTCAATCCTAGGGCCAGTTCTGTTCAATATATTTTTAAAATTATCTGGATACAGGAGTTGAATGTACCATTCATAAGTTTGCTCATGATACCAAACTGTGAGGTGCTGTTGACTCTCCTAGGACAAGAGGTCTTGCAGAGTGTTCTAGATAGATTGGAGCACTATGGTCAAAATGCCCAGTTTTTAGTATCTGAATTTTTTTTGGCAGATCATGCAAGAACCCCTTGTTCCAGTTCATTTTAGCAGTGCCAAGGGGAAGCAGCCTGATTGGTTGCAGCTGATTCCCATTCTTTTGGGTATCCCTGTTCCTTGTATACTTTTTCTGAGACATTGTTGTCAAGTTCTTACCACTTACCTCTTTTTCCTTCTCTAGCACTCTGCAGTCTGAGAAAGGTAAATGCTGCCACCCTCACTGGAGCCAAGCAGAGGATATTCCCCTTTCGGGAACACTCCCCCATCCATTGTTTTCACAAGGAGGCTTATCTTTTTTTGTGTCTTGTTTCCTGTTAGGGTTCCACCTTCTTTGATTTAATTCCAGCAATTTAAGAGGATTAATATTAACCAGATAGATTTAGGTCCATATATTTTTATATACACACAATCTCCCCAGTTTTCTAGTTCTCCATGATAGAGCTTTTTCTGTACTGAATGTCAATCTCCTTTTTATCCCTCAAATTCTCATGCTAGAGTGTACAATCCATTTCATAATTTTATTGTGTGTGGTTTCCAATGTACTACTGAAGTGCTACTTTTCTGCTTTTTGTAATTGGAACTTCTAAGAGCATTGCACAGAGGCTGAGATAGTAGAGGTCAAGTAGATGCACTTTCATAAATAAAGGCAATCCCATGGATAATTTCGAGTGTTGAATGTATAAAAAACCACAGTGTCTTTTATAATATGGGAAAATAATTTAATATATTCCTGTTGCTTGAAGACAGAAGTAGTTCTTATATGAGGTTATACATGTGTTTTGTTACTTTGCATTAGTGGAGAATGCGTTGCTATGCAATAAGAAACATACTACAGAATATAAAACTTCCCTTAGCAAAAGCATATATGATGATCTTTTTGTCTTTACAGAGATTAAATACTGAAAAAATTTCTATAATAAATCTAATCAGTCTGAGTTCATACCATGAATCTGAGAAGTTATCTAACCTTTTTAAATGTACCAATGGATAGATCCTTCTCCTCCTACAAAGATCTTTTGATATATGCAAAAGTAGCTTTCCTGGCCCACCTGTTGCTTCAGAGTAAATTCAGTCTGTGGCTTTTTTAGACATTGTTCTTAACTAATTAAGCTGTGCTTAGGGTCTGTCTCCACCAAAAAAAAGATTAGTGCATGGGAGTGGGGGACACCGTTCCTGAGAGATTTTCTGCTATATCTGCTTAATCAGTAATCGGTTGAAATATGACTGGATTGAAATAGGCAGCCAACTTCCTGCATCCATGAGGGTGGCAGCTGCAGCTGAGATGAGGATCATTTGCTTTCCAGGCACAGGAATGTTTGGTTCCTTTGGAATAGTGTACTTTAATGAAGTTGATTATGTAGCATTTTGTTTCCAGTTTTCCCAGGAATGCATCTTTTTGGCTGTTAGTCTTATGCTGCTTCTATTGGGATAAAATGAGTTTACCATCTAGCTGTGAGCACCTGACTCTGGAGAAAGTGGCTAGATTCCAGAGTGCTTACGTTCATGGATTGCCTTATGCTATTAACAAGCCAATTGATATTAAACAGCAAAGGAAACGATATGAGACTTCATTATTCTTTAGCAAAGCATTTGCATTATCTACAGCTTACTGCCTTTAAACTTTCTGTGCTTGTGTGAAGATGTCACGTGAAAGGGTACAAGTCTGATATGTGGCTGAGGGAGGCCCTCCCGTTGAGTCACGAGGTTCAGAAAGGACCCCCTTGCCTTCTAAACTCCTTCTCAGACAGGAGCCTAGGTGCGGCTAGGTCCAGTCTTAGTCCCAGACTTGGTCAACGGTTTATGTCTAAAGGATTATGTGTGTAGCCACTTATCAGAGTCAACGTTTGCCTGTCAGAGCCCCACTAAGGACTTTCACTGAAACAGTTTTGCAAAGTTGAAAAGAACAATAGGTAATTTATTGAGGCGACAGATATAAAAGTTCGGAATTGCCGTTGATAAATGCACTTACTGCAACAATTTTGAGCTCAAGTTAATAGTTCAGCGCTTTTGTTAATGATAGTTTTCCCGGGGTAACATCCGACATAATCGGAGGCGCAAGTCTTACCAAAGAGGCGTCCCTGCTTGGGGAGGAGAGAGGTCCAGGCCTGTCGACCCGTCCGGATAGTTGGAGTTCTCGTCCTCAGAAAAGAGGATTCTAAATGCCAGATTTATACTTTTGGCGAGGTGGGACTAAGTCAGGTATTGTGTGTCGATTGGCCCTTAACAAGGCTTGTTGTGCAGTTGATCGGGGCTGGGGGGGGAAGTGGCGGAGAACAAAGGCATTCAGTACAGAGGAGCGGTGGTCTGTTTAGTTTTACCAAAGTAATGTCAAGCTGTGAAGGCTCCCCCTCACCCCAGGCATCACTTAGTTGATTGAGGAGTAGATCCGTCAGGCGCCCGCATCTTGTTAAGATGAACAAATTGCTCATCTCCTGCCCCTGTTCAGGTCCAGTGCTTATCAGTGCAAGATAAGCAAGTTGCTCAATCCCTTCTCTCGCCCAAGCTGGACTCCCCCAGGGCCCCTTCTGCTGGGTCATAATGGCCCTGTATTCGGCACCAAGAAGCCTGGATAAGTCCAGCATCCCACAGAAGAGAAAGGGGGAGAAGGGACATGCTATAAAAAAATCTCACTGTGTTAGTATTCAATATTGAGTCATGGAAGAGAAGTGTAGTGAAAAAAGCAAAAAATACGATACCAGATAATGGCAATAAATATCTGGCTTATAGCAGCACAAAGTTTTATTTGTTTTACACAAAGATATGAACAATGTATTCAGCATATTTACTGTTTGGACAGTACTGTATGTATGTGCAGTAACAAATTAGGCACTTTTTCAAGGAAGAAATGTTATTAATTTTTTAAATACGAGTAAACTAGGATTATTGTCTCTAAATTTCAAGCAAAAATATACTAGGAGTTTGATTAGTCACAAATTATTTCTTAATCCTATTTGTCAGATATTATGCATTGCATGGGATATTTTATATGTTTTTGTCTGGAATATATTTGGTTCATATTTTAGCAAAATAGCTGAAAACAGCCTTTTGCATATTATTCAGTGTGATAGAATTTATTTCTCTGCAATGTTATCAAACTGTGCCATGAAGAGAAACTTCATTTATGAATGGAATTGAAAGACTTACTGAATTTTTTTGTAGAAAAAAAAAATCACCCTTGATTTTGTCTTAGTAGAAAAACAGATGTAAAATTCCACCTGGGATTAGAGAACTGTTGTTATCTGGTTAGTGTTTTAGTGGAGGCTCTTTTGAGTAAACGGTAAATTAGTGAGATTCTTAAAAAAAGTTACCTGAAGAAAAATGATCTCTTATTCCAGTTTCCTTTCCAAAAGTAGTTTCAGGTTAAATCAATATTTATAATTTCAGGTCCTTCATGTGTATATATGGTACATAAAACTTTTTATTGAAATGACAAGGTTATATATAGGTTTTAAATAGAAAAAGCCAAACTTTAACATGGAGAATGAAAAATCTAATGTGAAAACTGCAATGAAAACCTTTCTTTCATTTCTGAACAATTATGCCTTTCCACGATATTTCTGATAATGTAATTTTAAAATAATACTCTGTTAAAAGAAATAATCAAATTAATAAGAAATTTTTGAGTACTATTTCAAGAAAACTTCCTATTTTTAACATGTTACAGAATTGCTTTATTGATTTAATGTTATATGCTTAGAGAGCTCCATGATTTTTCTACAAAATCTACTTTCCTCTTGAATATGCTGTTAATTGTTCATAACTTGAAAATCATGTAATACATAACTTTTCCTAGAATGATATTTCCCTGTCCTAAGATAGTATCAGGCTATATTAAAGCCTGAATTTTTGTGTTTGGTATTAGAAATGCATATTACTCTGTCCTGTAAACCATTTGCTACCATGTAGACTCCAGTCTTTGGTGAGTACAAATCAATACAACTTCATCAGAGCTGGTGGGTATATTGACAGGAGAAAAAAAAAGAAAAAAAAGTGAAATTCAAATTCTGTTGTACAAATTCATAACTTGATTTTACCACCAGTGATTCATTTGTGTGTGTAAGCCAGAGAAATTTCCTCCTTTACACTGTCTTCATGATGGGGAATGTATTCCAGTCTCTGCTACCTTTGAAGAATATGGAGGCTGATGCTAGCATCTGCTGAATACCATGTAATACATCCGTCAGTCTCCATCATCAAGGCTGTTCTAAGGCATTACACTAATCTGAAGCCACTGTACTACTGCCTTTCATAAAGAAGACTCTCTCTTGTTTAATAACTATTCTAATTAAGATTTTAGCCTGTTTTATAGTTGATGTAACACTTTAGTCTCTGGGTTTTCATAAAAGAGGTTGATGCATTGTGCAACCGTGCATTCTCCTTTCTCTTCCGCAAACTCAAAACCAAATTAGTTAAAAAGCAATAATTAAAAATAGTATTAAGAATTGAAGTTCTTCCACATCCCAAACAATTTCATAGCTCTTTATGTGTCATTTCACCTTCTTGAGAAAACTCATGCAAGCAACAGTGCAAGATTGCACTCCATACAGCTGGAACTTCTTGCTGTCTTCTTCAGGGAGAAGAAGAGCTGCTATGCACAAGTTAATTTCAAATCTACACAAAATGTTCATGTGTAATATTTTTCAGTTGCACTAGTTTAAGGCAGAACTTGAAAAAATAGTAGGTAAAGAATTTCTAAGCAGAATATAATTATTAGTTTCATGGTGCCGAGTATTATTTAGGAGCTCTTGAGAGAGCAGAACTCAAAATATTTTAAAGGATTAAGGTTGAGAGTATGCATATAGTGGAAATTAAAGAAATGATTGGAACTTCAGAGACAGAACCTGGGTCAGACTATGCAATATTTAAGATGACTGAGTCACTAAGAAAAGTACTACCTCCTAATACATCAAATTATTCTTACTGAGTGTGGATTTGCAACAAGACTTTTCTTGGCTAATAGAAGAAAACACAGATTTAACTGTCTAGGAGGAGTGTAGATGGAAGGAATTTTAGGGGAATTGTTTGCCATTGGGTAGCATTAATCTATTTGTACTCTTGGTAAGGGTATGAGATGTAACAGTTTCTCTCAAAGATCGCACTGTGTTACTTAACGTGCAAGAAGTCTCTCAGCTGACTTGGTTTTTGTCATCAATGCAAAATGTATCGAGGTTTGGGGAACTAATTGCATCTTTCATAATCAGAAGATCACAGAAGGTGCCAGGTAGATTGTGGAGTTACAACTATGAATTATTTTGATAACTGTAGGTCTCTCTTTAGAGAAAAAAAGCAATCATTCATATGTGTGCATGTATATGTTCTACACACACACACATTTTGAAATGTTGTCATGCTTGTGTATTGGGTCTGGCTGAGATGGAGTTAATTCTCCCCACAGCAGCCCTCATGGTGCTTGTTTTCATGGTTGTTACCAAAACTGAGACAAGCTTTTTTATATTTTAATAGCACCAGTTGACTATTTCCCAGTGTTTCTTGAAAGTGAAAACATTTTACAGAATTGCATGCCACCAGATTATTTGGAGATTAATATTTTCAAATTCATAATTCCATTTTGTCTTTAGGAAGAAATGTGTCCAATTTCTGTTTCAAAGGAGATTTTTGGGTTTAGATTTTTATATCATGGAGCTTCTGGAGGCTAATAGAAGAAATTAAAAAGGCTTATGTGGAAAAGAAACATTTCAAATTTTTAATACCAAATACATTTCAATTAAACTGAAATGCAGGCCTTTTAAAATTTTGAGTCACTTGAATTTTCTGTTCTGCATTAGGATCTGGAATAGGATGATATTTCAGAATTGCAAAACTACTGGCCAAAGGAAGAAAACTGTTTCTCATATAGGCCTGTGTCTGAGTACAAGTAGTTTTTTGTCAAATCATCAAGCTATTCATCATTTTATAATGGTATCCATGGAAATGTTCCAATTGCAATGATGCAGTGGTGGGAATTAGGACTTGGACTAATGTTCATGTATTAGTTGTATCTTTATGTCTATAAAAATAGAACAAAACAATCAGTGAGACCCAATATTATGGTAAACCATGCTGCAAAGCACATCATGTTCCAAGAAGGAATTTATTTGATTGGAAACTAATTGGTGGGAAAAAAAGTTATTTGTTCTAATTAAGATATAAAGGAATCCCTGCTTTTTCTTCTACTGAAAAAAGAACATAGAGGGAAACTATGCCCAATATGCAGGGGGAAACTAGCTTCTTTTTTGTTTTTAATAAAGTATGTAGTATGTACTGCTTGTGCAGTGCTTAAGTGAACTTGTAGAGCTGGATTTGACAACATAATGAACACTTGACTTGTCTCATATTGATATAAAACTTGCTTATTAAAACCCATCATTAATGTTTCTTCATGTGTGGCACAAGCTGAGCTGTAACAGGGAGCTTACTAGCTATTTAATTTATTTCTGTTCTATTCTCTAGTTGATGTGAGCAACTTTAATTCACAAGCAGGTCCTGCATTGTAACATTTTAGTACTCATGCTCTATTCTGTCTGAAATTCTCTTTAAAAACTGCTCTTTGTTTCGGTGTCATTTTAAGGTATGTTGTTTCATCATATGAAAACTGCATCATATACCTTCAGTTTGCCCTGTTCTAAATCTCCATCAGGTAGATTATTTTGGAAATGATAACTTTCAATGCTTCCAGGATGCTTGAAATAAATCCTGCTTTAGTAGGTGACGGTGTTTTCAAATCAGCATATATCATACTACAGTGGCACACTGAGAAAGATCCTAAACTGACTTATGAAACTGTTCCTTATGGGAAAATTCCCGTTGCCTTTCCTACCTCATCATCCATCTCATGGATGGTGGTTAGCTGTTTTGGGAGCTCACTTCTTATCTCCTGACCTTTCAGTATAGAGAAGATGCCTAACCACATTATAGTTACGGCACTGGCTTCTGTAAATAACACAAGCCTCACTTGCATTACCTTGCAATTTCTGTCCCTTTTGTCCTCTCCCTAATATGTGATCTTTTTGCAGGCAAAGTGCCTGAAAGAATTAGCTTATTGCCCATGCTCTCCTTTTCAGTTTCTGTGAAACACATTCTTTCCTATAGTGAATGTCAGGTGATCCCAACAGTCCTGACCCTCCCTCTTACCTCCCTACAATATAAACTACTGTAATAGCAGTTAAAAAGTGCTTTGTATGTAGTTTATTTGCTTCTTCTTTCTGAGCAATACTGTCATAGATTTGGAATAATAATTTATTAAGTATATTTATTTCATAGGCAATTTCCAATAGTAGAATTATTTTTTAAAACATTAAGCTTTCCATTTTTTTCCTGCTAGCTTTTCTTCTCACAGGCATGAATATAATGTTATTACATATCTGCTATTTAACCTGTATCATTAAAATGTTGTTATATTAATTTATTTTAATATAGAAAGCCCTGGATGATTAACTGCTGCTGCATAGAGCTCACTGAGACTCTAATTACTGGGGGTTTATTTGTTTTTCTTCTTTACAAGCATTGGTGCAACTGAACTGAGGCTTCAGGTAACTGTGACTAAAAGAACATTTACAGCATAATCTGTTTTACTAGCTGGCATGCTTTTATGACAACCCTCACTTTTTAGTGCATGACTGTCAGCTCTAATTCCTTGAGACAAATTGTAAGGTGAGAATCTTAGCTTTATTTTTACATTTTTTAATCTGTAGGCCTGGGAAAAAATGCATGAAAAAATTATGCAAGTACCTCAAAAAAAATCAGAAAAAGCAAAAAAAAATCCTTTGACGATTTTTTTTTCCAGTTAAATTGTAGGAATTTCAGTTCAGTTTTAATTACTGCATCTAATGATTTGTTTCTTTCTTTCTTTCATTGGATTCACTTTGTGAATGGGAGAAATTCTTCCAAAGAAGGCTTAGCTGGAAGACACTGGCAAAGTATTTATATCTCTCACAACCTAAAAAATGAAATACATATCTTTCATATGCATCCATGTGTGTCTATATGCTTCTAATAAAACATATTTTGAATATTATATGCAAAGTTAGATAAATGTATTTTTGCATGGATTTTTAAAATTTTATTTAAGACAAGTAGTGGGATGACATGCAAAGATTGGAGGGATGGGGTGCCAGTGAGGGTCATCAGCCTGTTGCTCAGAGATGTGCTGGACACACTGCAGCACGCTTGAAGTCTACAGGAGATGAGCCAGAGGCTCCTGAGGCAATAGGAACCAACAGGGAAACACTGGTAAAATACATCAAAGGAATTCCAGCCACTCCAGCCAAAAAGTCAGCCTCATCGGGGGCCCAGTTGAAATGCCTCTATGCAAATACACATACCATGGGGAATAAACAAGAGGAGCTGGAGACGTGTGTGTGCCTGCAGGGCTATAATCTTATTGGCATCACAGAGATGTGGTAGGATGGCTACTATGACTGCAGTGTTGGGATACAGGCTTTATAGGACGGACAGGCAGGGCAGATGAGGAGGAGGTTGTCACCCTCTATGTCAATGACCAGCTGGAGTGCATGGAACTCCACCTGGGGATGGATGAGGAGCCAACTGAGAGCCTATGGGTCAGGATTAAAGGGAGGGCTGGGAGAGGGGACATCATAGTGGGGGTCTGCTACAGGCCACCTGACCAGGGGGACTGAGCGGATGAGGACCTCTATAGGCAGATAGGAGCAGCCTCATGTTCACAAGCCCTGGTCCTCATGGGGGACTTCAACCACCCTGACATCTGCTGGAGGGACAACGCAGCTGAGCGCAAGCAATCCAGGAAGTTCCTGGACTGTGTTGATGACAACTTCCTCCTCCAAGTGACAGAGGAGCCCACGAGGAGAGGTGCCATGCTGGACCTTGTTCTCACCAATAAGGAGGGCCTGGTAGGGGATGTGAAGCTCAAGGGCAGCCTTGGCTGCAGGGACCATGAAATGGTGGAGTTCAAGATCCTCAGGGCAGCGAGGAGGGTGCACAGCAAGCTCCCTACCCTGGACTTCAGGAGAGCAGACTTTGGCCTCTTCAGGGACCTGCTTGGTAGAATACCATGGGACAAAGCACTGGAGGGAAGAGGGGCCCAAGACAGCTGGCTAATATTCAAGGGTCACCTCCTCCAAGCTCAGGAGCGATGCATCCCAACAAAGAGCAAGTCAAGCAAATCCACCAAGAGGCCTGCATGGATGAACAAGGAGCTCCTGGGCAAAGTCAAACAAAAAAAGGAAGCCTACAGAGGGTGGAAGCAAGGGCAGGTAGCCTGGGAAGAATACATAGAAACTGTCCAAGCAACCAGGGATCAGGTTAGGAAAGCCAAAGCCCTGATAGTATTAAATCTGGCGAGGGATGTCAAGGGCAACAAGAAAAGCGTCTATAGGTATGTAGTGATAAAAGGAGGACAAGGGAAGATGTGGGTCCCCTCCAGAATGAAATGGGTGACCTGGTTCCCCAGGATATGGAGAAGGCTGAGGTACTCAAGGAGTTCTTTGCCTCAGTCTTCACTGGCAAATCCTTGAGCCACACTGCCCAGGTCACAGAAGGCAAAGGCAGGGACTGGGAGAATGCAGAACCGCCCACTGTAGGAGAAGATCAGGTTCGAGAATATCTAAGGAACCTGAAGGTGCACAAGTCCATGGGACCTGATGAGTTGCATCCACAGGTCCTGAGGGAACTGGCAGATGAAGTGGCCAGGCCACTCACCATCATATTTGAGAAGCCCTGGCAGTCCGACGAAGCTCCCACTGACTGGAAGAGGGGGAACATAACCCCCATTTTTAAGAAGGGTAAAAAGGAAGACCCGGGGAACTACAGGCCGGTCAGTCTCACCTCTGTGCCTGGCAAGATCATGGAGCAGACCCTCCTGGAGACTATGCTCAGGCACATGGAAAATAAGGAGGTGATTGGTGACAGCCAACATGGCTTCACTAAGGGCAAATCATGCCTGACAAACTTGGTGGCCTTCTATGATGGGGTTACAGCGTCCGTGGATAAGGGAAGGGTGCCTGATGCCATCTACCTGGACTTGTGCAAAGCATTTGACACACACAATATTTGTCCTGCAAGACATCCTTGTCTCTAAATTGGAGAGACATGGATTCGATGGATGGACCACTCGGTGGATAAGGAATTGGCTGCATGGTCGCATTCAAAGAGTTGTGGTCAAGGGATCAATGTCCAAGTGGAGAACAGTCATGAGTGGTGTTCCTCAGGGGTCGGTACTGGGACCGGCACTGTTCAACATCTTTGTCAGTGACATGGACAGTGGGATCGAGTGCACCCTCAGGAAGTTTGCCAACAACACCAAGCTGTGTGGTGTGGTCGACACGCTGGAGGGAAGGGATGCCATCCAGAGGGACATTGACAGGCTGGAGAGGTGGGCCTGTGCGAACCGCATGAAGTTCAACAAGGCCAAGTGCAAGGACCTGCACCGTGAGTCAGGACAATCCCAAGCATGACTACAGGCTGGGCGAGGAATGGATTGAAAGCAGCCCCGAGGAGAAGGACTTGGGAGTGCTGGTTGATGAGAAGCTCAACATGAGCCGGCAGTGTGCGCTTGCAGCCCAGAAAGCCAACCGTGTCCTGGGCTGCATCAAAACAGGTGTGACCAGCAGGTCGAGGGAGGTGATCCTGCCCCTCTACTTTGCTCTTGTGAGACCCCACCTGGAGTACTGCGTCCAGCTCTGGGGTCCCCAGTACAGGAGAGACATGGAGCTGTTGGAGCGACTCCGGAGGAGGGCCGCCAAGTTGATCAGAGGACAGGCTGAGAGAGCTGGGGTTGTTCAGCCTGGAGAAAAGAAGGCTCCAGGGAGATCTAATTGTGGCCTTCCAGTACCTGAAGGGGACCTACAGGAAAGATGGTGAGGGACTGTTTATCAGGGAGTGTAGTGACAGGACAAGGGGTAATGGGTTTAAGGTGAAGGACGGTCCCCGATTTAGATCAGATGTTAGGAAGAAATTCTTTACTGTGAGGGTGGTGAGGCACTGGAACAGGTTGCCCAGAGAGGTTGTGGAGGCCCCCTCCCTGGAAGTCTTCAAGGCCAGGTTGGATGAGGCTTTGGGCAATGTGGTCTAGTGGAGGGTGTCCCTGCCTGCAGCAGGGGGATTGGAACTAGATGATCTTTGAGGTCCCTTCCAACCCAAACCATTCTGTGATTCTATGATTCTATGATTAAAAGGAACTGCAGTAAATCTTCACATAAAATGGAATAAAGATAATTGAAAGTTACTTCAGGTTTTTTTTGAGAGAAGCTTCAGTAAGATTCTGTAACAGAGAGATGAGGATCTCGAAGTAAAACAACAAAAGGAAATGTCACAGGTGTCAACACTACTAGGCAAGTATAGACAATAAAATGATGAAAATACCATCAGAGTTTTTGTTAGCTTGTTTTTGTTTAGGTTGTTGTTAAACATGATGACTTTCTGATTACTTCATTTTTGCTGACTCTGCCCACAACTCAGGATTACTGGAGAAATGCTATTCTTAAAAATCTATATTATGGCATTTTATTTTATATATTGATTGATTTTGTTTAAAAAGAAAAAAAATAGAAGATGCTTTTGAAGAAAAATTAAAAAGCAGTCTGAATAGCATAAGCAGAATTAGCCAAATGAAGAAATGATGGCACTGCATATTTTCAGGAATTATTATGATTTGCACAGTAACAAAGTAGTTTAGAAATAAAAAGGTTTTTTGTTTGTTGTAACAATAAGTACAGGAGGGTTACTATTGATGTATACATGGTTTGTTACAGTTAGAATATAGTTCATTAATCAGTTATTAAATATTATATATTCAATAGTAATGGCTGGGGGGAAAAAAAAACAAGTAAGACCAAGTAATATTTATTAATTTAGCATGCTAGTAGAGAATGATTTCAAACTTTGTCTTCACTGAGACTAATGTGCTGAAACCAAGTACTGATGCATTTTAAATGGCCTGGCTTAGGCAACACTAAATTTCAGGGAAACACACCAATAATTTGTCCACTAGGTGATGCACCAGCAAAAGTACTGAAACTTGAAGTCTGTAATTTCTATCAGTGAGAATGTAAAATGCTGTTTCATTGGAGGCAATTCTGTCATAAATGAAAAGCAGCTCTTATCACTAATATACAGTTTTATACTGTTGACAGTCATGCTCTTTAAATATATTTAAATTAATATCTAAGGAATTAGCTAAATAATTAATGAGTATCTTCTATATTTTCATACAGTGGGATAGATCAAGAGAAATTGAGAGGGCAAACAAGGCTCCATCTTTAAAAAGTTGGAGAAATGCTGACTGAAGAAATTGTACAGCAGTCATCTTGACGGCTGAGGCACAGGGCTAAGTTACTACCTTTCAGCTGATCTTTGTTAACAACCTTTTAGCCTTTTGCAGTGTAAAGAAAAAATACCTTAGCTTTAGTCTCCATTAGTGAGATCTGAGAGCTTGGACAAACATGCAGTCACAAAATAAAACCAGATAACTCAGGCTCTCAGTGCTCTCAGCCAGCTGCTCTGTTCCTAATATTGAACAGATGTTTGATCTATTTGTGAATCAATTCCTGAAACAGCCATGGCTGCTTTTAGACCTATGTATTAATTTACTTTCCAATTTTATGGAGCAGAAATACCTTCCGTTATTTTTAACTTTTAGTCAATTTAATATATCTTTTGTCTCTCAGAAATCAAAGCTAAAATATTTTGCCTTGCACTTGTGATAGCCTAAAAGCACGTACAACAATGGTTCTTGTGGCTTTGTGGAAGAATGGAAACTCTTTAAGCTTAGTCACATATTTGAGCCTTAGTTTTCATGCCCAGAAAGACAGTTAATGATTATTGTGGTTAAACCCTAGCCAGCAACTAAGCACTACACAGCCACTCGCTCACTCCCCCACAGTGGGATGGAGGAGAGAATCAGAAGGGTAAAAGTGAGAAAACTCATGGGTTGAGATAAAAACAATTTAATAATTGAAATAAAATAACAATAAGTATGACAATAATAATATTGTAATGAAAAGGAAAATAACAGAGAGAAATAAAACCCAAGAAAGACAAGCGATGCAAATGAAAACAATTGCTCACCACCAACCAACCAATGCCTGGCCAGTCCCGGAGTAGCAGACCCCCCACCAACCTCCCCCCTAGTTTTATTGCTGAGCATGACGTCATATGGTATGGAATACCCTTTTCGTCAGTTGGGGTCAGCTGTCCTGGCTGTGTCCCCTCCCAACTTCTTGTGCACCCTCAGTATACTTGCTGGTGAGGTGGTGTGAGAAGCAGAAAAGGCCTTGACTCTGTGTAAGCACTACTCAACAGTACCGAAAACGTCCCTGTATTATCAGCACTGTTTCCAGCACAAATCCAAAACACATCCCCTTACCAGCTACTGTGAAGAAAATTAACTCTATCTATCTCAGCCAAAACCAGCACAATGATTTATCACACAATCAATTTATATGCAACTAGCAGACAATTAAGTGGAGAAGAACCCTGATAGCCAATGCAGATTAAGACAAATTATGTTCAACCAATGTGATAGCGTTCTTTAGCATGATAACTGAACTAGTATTAGGGGAAAAGCAGAGGATTTTGTTTAACTATAGGAAACCTTATGTTACTGTCCCATGAGAGTCTTGCAAGCAAAATAGATAAATGTGGTTTAGATTAAATTAGTACAAACTGAGAATCCAACGGGTTTAAATATGTTTTCAGTAAATAGCAAACATTTAATGTCATATAAGGTGAATTAATTGAGCTTGTGTGAAGATCTTGATTTCAGTGCTATGTGGATTTAAGTTGCAAAATATGTGGATGACAATCTGAGAAGGACTCCAAAGGCTTAGCAGGATAGTTAAGATCAAATCTAGATGACATTCAATGCAGAGAAGCACAAAGTGCTTAGAAAGTAGGAATAGACTGTGTAAATATAAACAGGTCAGCAGCTGTGCAGGCAGCTATTAGGAAAGAACTCATAGGTTGTGGTGAATGATAAATAACATGGTAGTGATGTTTCTTCTCAAGCGTACTGACAGAAACAGGCTGGGGAAGGATCTCAGTGTGCTGAATATCTGATAAAACAGCAGATTTCAATAAACACAGATAAATATGAAGGCATATGGCAAAAAGAATTTGAACTTTGTCTACACACATGGGCTCTGAACTACCAAGTTCCATTCAGGAACAAAATCTTGGTGGTTTAATAGATAGTTCTCTGTAAACATTATCTCAGCTCTCTGTAGCAGCCAAAGAAGAAAGTTGTGTTAGGAATTACAAGGAAAGGAATAAGGTACAGAAAGGGAAACGTTATGCCATTATGGTCATGTTTTGAATGTTAACTGCTCTGATTTCTCTCTATTTCAAAACCAGTGTAGTTGAAAAAGCTACAGATAAAGATAGCAAACATGATCAAAAGTATGAAAATCTGAGGAATAGTACAAAGATTAGGGCATTTCAGCCTAGAAAAAAAAATGACTGGCAAATATGAGAAAGATCGTGAAGAATATGGCTGGGTAACAACTGCTCAGCATCTCCTTCAGTGCAATAACAAAGCACTGGTCAGGAGTGGGAAGCAAGGGAGGCACCTCTCCATGAAATGCATAGTTAAGCTCTGGAAATCCTTGTCAAAGAATGTTGTGAATGCTGACAGTTTCCATGGGTCAAAAAAGCAATTGGACATAGTCATGGAATAAATCCCCAAACTTTGACTCAAGAAGTCTTCAGTCATTAAAACATTTATTCAAACTATATGGAATATATTTCTGAATATCAAATATATTTGCAATAAAAGGATATTAGTACAAATTATGTGCAAACCACAATGGTCAGAATTCATTTAATACTTACTCTGACAAATTCTGTTCAGTCAATTCTATTTCTTTAGTATGAAAAAATATTTTAGAATATTAAAACTTGGTTAATAAACAGTAACACACTAGAGGTTTAACCTTTTTATTTAGAATCTAGGAAAAATAATGCAAAACAATAATGCAAGAGGCAACAATGGAAGTATACCTATTTGCTAATATACTTGTAGCTTTGTGTCCTACCAGCAATGTGGTAAATAGCCAGCTTGCCACTCAGAGCATGCCATTATCCCCCCCATCTCATTTTTTTCTAAATGTATGAAGCAGAACATAGCTGACAATGACCTCCCTGCCCCTTAGGCTGTATCTAATGTGTTCGAGGGAGAAAAGGATGAACCTGTGACATCCATAACTGGACTGAACTGCTGACTGAGCTCTGCTTATTGTGATAATCCAAATGGACTACAGGAATGTGCAAAGGGAATTTGAAATATGGGATCGATGGGCAACACTTGGCATATTGAGTGACAGTAGTTATCACTCAATATGAAGCTGTGTGTCATGTTTACTATCTGATGGGAGAGCCATTGTGCAAGCCATGTGAATTCTGGATGTGTTCTAGAATGATTATTTTGAAAAAGCAAGCAAAATATCAAGACACAAAATTCATTCTGTTATTTTGTACATTTGGCAAAGTCAGTGGCTGTCTTTTTCTACAGGTGACACTTGCTTTTCTATTTATGTTAATGTTACAAAACTGCCCATTTGAGTCACATAGCTGGACATTATTGTATAGTCAAAAATTCCTGGTGTTCTTATTAACATGTCTCTTCTCAATACAAAAGAAAAAATGTAAAAGAATTAATGTTAACATATAGTTCAAGTAGTGTGTTGGGTTTGCGTGGCAAGGTTTTGGCAGCGGGGGGCTACAGGGGTGGCGTCTGTGAGAAGCTACTAGAAGCTTCCCCTGTGTCTGATAGAGCCAATGCCAGCCGGCTCCAAGACGGACCCGCTGCTGGCCAAGGCCGAGCCAATCAGCGCCTCTGTGATAACATATTTAAGAAGGAAAAAAACAGTTAGAGAGCGCTTTTGCAGCCAGAGAGAGGAGTGAGAAGATGTAAGAAACTCTGCAGACACCAAGGTCAGTGCAGAAGGAGGGGAGGAGGTGCTCCAGGTGCCGGAGCGGAGATCCCCCTGCAGCCTGTGGTGAAGACCATGGTGAAGCAGGCTGTCCCCCTGCAGCCCATGGAGGAAGGATGAGGGGGTGTAGAGATTCCACCTGCAGCCCATGGAGGACCCCACGCTGGAGCAGGTGGAGGCACCTGAAGGAGGCTGTGGCCCTGTGGGAAGCCCACACTGGAGCAAGCTCCTGGCAGGACCTGTGGACCCGTGGAGAGAGGAGCCCATGCCAGAGCAGGTTTGCTGGCAGGACCTGTGGACCCGTGGAGAGAGGAGCCCATGCCAGAGCAGGTTTGCTGGCAGGACTTGTGACCCCGTGGGGGACCCCACGCTGGAGCAGTTTGCTCCTGAAGGTCTGTACCCCATAAAAGAGACCACGCTGGAGCAGTTTGTGAAGGACTGTAGCCCATGGGAGAGACTCACATTGGAGAAGTTCGTGAAGGACTGTCTCCCGTGAGAGGGACTCCATGTTGGAGCAGGGGAACGATGAGAGGAGTCCTCCCCCTGAGGATGAAGAAGCGGCAGAAACAATGTGTCCTGAACTGACCGTAACCCCCATTCCCTGTCCCCCTGTGCCGCTGAGGGGGGGAGGCGGAGGTTGAAGCCGGGAGTGAAGTTGAGCCCGGGAAGATGGGAGGGGTGGGGGAGGTGTTTTAAGATTTGATTTTATTTCTTATTCCTCTACTCTGTTTTGCTTAGTAATAAATTAGATGAATTCCCTCTCTAAGTTCAGTCTGTTTTGCTCGTGACGATAATTAGTGAATGATCTCTCCCTGTCCTTATCTTGACCCATAAGCTTTTCGTTGTACTTTTTTCTCCCCTGCCTAGTGAAGGAGGGGAGTGATAGAGCAGCTCTGGTGGGCACCTGGCCCCCAGCCAGGGTCAACCCACCACAAGTAGATGGGTTAATATGATAATTTTCAGAGTTTCCTGGACTTAAGTCCATTTTAGACAATTAGAATGAGGTCATCTGAATCTCCTTTCTAACATACATCACTGAATTTCACCTCAGTCTTGCCTAAAAGATAAGTAATTTTTTTTTTCAGCTACTAACATTCCTGTTGGCTTATGAGTCCTTTAAGGGAGTAGTGCAGAGGCATTAAGTTATTTAAGTCTAGCTGCAAAGTTTTCAAAGAAATTCCAAAGGAAGTTCATTTATGCCTCTTTCTACTAGCTAAATGATATTGCAGTGATTCAGAAGTTTGCCCAGTATATAATACATTTAAGTTTTCAGGCTAGAGATTTGGCCAAAGCTGATGCTACCTTTCAAAACTAATTAAGAGCTGAGTAGTAGACTGGAGTTTGTCCCTTTATCTCCCCTTGTATTACACACACAGAAAAAAAAAAAGCTAAGATTTTCTACATGATACAATACTCAGTTGTATAGCTGCAGCTTCCTTGACATGGAAAAGGTCTGTGTATGATTTGCTGCTACTTTTTTCATTCTGCTTTCAGTAATCCTAGTCTGTTTTGTACCTCATCTGGCAAATACCCATCATAACATTGTTCTCAAATCACGTATTTATAATTTTAATGAAATTGTTGGTAAGAAGTAAAAATGTTAGGAAGATCTCCACTGAGATCTTTAATTGATGAGAGTCCTGATAAACTAGAAGGTGTATGGTTTGTGTAAATGTGTAGCACAATTGTATATTTTCCTTAATCTCTCATTACTTTTCAATAAAAGCAAAATTAAATAGCTATTGGATAAGCTTATTGGATCTCAACTAACAAATGTCTTCCAAAAAGTAAATAAGAACCAGCTGCAAAGGAACAGATGTTGATGAATAGATAAGCACAGCAATTGCATTGTTATTACCTTTTTTAATTTAGTAATGGAAATGTACATTTAAATAGCTTTATGACTGAGACAAATCAACAAAAACCAGGAAATTTGAAGCAGATCCTTACATTTTGGGGCATGTTTATGACTTGATAAGGGTGAATATCACCTGTTAACATTTCAGGAATTGCATACATGCAAAATGGAAGATTGGATGATATACCCATTTGTTTTTAACATATGCTCCTCGGAGTTTGCAACTGCCTGATTCCAGAGCCATATGTGCTTGGTATCTTAAGTAGAAATATTAAGATGATGTGAAGACTCTTTCAGTTATTTACTTGCACTTCTATGCTTTAGGAAAAAGATTAGTTTTGTGGAGATGCCTAGGTGTGAAAGTTTCATGTTACAAACTAATGTCTACTAAGGACTAGTAGTACTGGGCCATAAATTCACTTCAGTAGTTGCTATTTTACTCCTATATTTTCAGAAAATGATATCGATGTGCCTTTCATGCCATACAGCCACTTTGAGTGTTGTTCATTCTGTCATCATGGCTTTCTCTGTTCATGGAGAACTACATAAAGTTACTTCCTCCAGTGTATTTTTTTAGATCTTTTTTCACTCTTCTGAACTTTGTGTCTATTTCTTGCTTGCATTCTTCTTTGTGATCTCCCTTATATTGCTTTGATCATCTAAAGTAGCCCTAAAACAGAAATGAATTTTCCTTGCAGCTCCTTACAGCCAAGATTTTGCTAAGTTGCTTTTCAAAAAAAAGGGAAAAAGTTGGTTTTTTTTAAAAGCAGGTTGTTATTTTCAAGAGGGTTTTTAATACTATCCTTTTCAATTTCTTATTCATATGATAACTTGCAATTACAATCCCTTCTAATTGGGCTGCTCCCTTTTACTGGTATATTTTTGCTCTCTCTTTGATGGGTAAACTACTGCAGTTGAGGTTTTTGGTGGTACAATAATTTGAAAAAAAAAGTTCTGTGTGCTTTTCTGGTTTGCTAAACAGCTCAAATTTTGTTCAGGATTTAGAACCTCACATAACAAATATAATCCTTAGTATTATAACAACTGCTCACATGCATCTTTCATTTGCATCTGCTCAAGTGCTTTAGTGATTAAGCCCTATAATGATCTCTAAATGGAATATAGGATGATGATTTAGTCCTCTCTTCAAACTTTGTTTTTTAATAAAATACTTAACTTTTTCCTGTCACTTAAACATCACTCAGATATATTGTTTAGATACTTGTTAGCAGTGGTTCCTAAAATGTTGCTGATATTGGAGTGGATCATTAATATATCTTAATGGGCTGGTAAAGCAATTGTATCAGTGTATTTTATGCATATGTGATATTGCAGAAATAGATCATTCTGACCTATGTTCAGGTAAACCAAGAAAGTTCAGAAACCCTTTCTGTTGAATTTCAAGGTGTACAGAAAGGCACTTCATAAAAGGCTATATTTTCCTGAAAAAAGGAAGAGTGAAGACATAATATCAACCTTAATAAATTTAGATAACATTTTGCTATCGATATTGATTGATTGATTTGCCCATTGGAAATATTTGAATTAGTATAAAAGCCTGTTCATGATTTGAATATGTTTGTTTTATAGCTAACAACATGGAGCCCTAGTTCACTGCTAAGGCTCCTAGATACTATGGTGACTCAGATAATAAGCAGCAATAATAACAAATACAGCTGTTGAACTTTGAGATAAGTTATTGTCTTACTGATGAGAAATTAAATGCATAGGGGTAGACATGCCTAGTACTGATGACTGCTGAAACATGCAATATGACAACTCTCTGAAATAAAACATCAGTTAAAGAAATCAAAGGGAGTCTAGATGTGAATTGTTCTAAAGTGCATTTCAAAGATTGTATGGAAATAGGATTCAGCTTCACAAAATAAAATTATTAAAACTCTGGATTATAGTTCACAAAATAGCATCTCCCAAAGGAAATGTCATCAAACACAAGGAAAAATCAGGACTGTCACTAAACATGTCATCCTCAAGCTGACAGCTGTAATGGGATGTATTCTGCTGATTTATCACAGCAACCAGAATATGCTGTCTCAATAAGAAAGAGAAAATTTTATGATAATTAGTCTAGGATAGGTCCATCATAAGTCTCTAGTGCCGTATCACACTGCAGCATTTCAGAGCGAGACCAGCCAGAGAGTTCCTGGGCCAATTCCCCTCTTCCCCTCCCCCCCCCGAAAAAAACCAGCAAACCAAACAAAAACCAAAACCCCACAAAACCCTCATTTGCAAGGCATGGCTGAGAGCCATAAGTATTGAGAATTTGAAAATGGGTGATAAACTAGCCAACAAGATTATTGTATTGGGTTTACATGGCAAGGTTTTGGTAGTGGGGGGGTACAGGGGTGGCCAATCAGCGACAGTGGTAACACCTTTGTGATAACATATTTAAGAAGGGGAAAAAACTGCTGTACAACAGCAGCTGGAAGAGAGGAGTGTGAATATGTGAGAGAAACAACTATGCAGACACAAAGGTCAGTGAAGGAGGGGGAGGAGGTGCTCCAGGCACCGGAGCAGAGATTCCCGTGAAGCCCATGGTGAAACAGGCTGTCGCCCTGCAGCCTATGGAGGTTAATGGTGGAGCAGATATTGACCTGCAGACTGTGGAGGACTTCACACCAGAGCAAGTGGATGCCTGAAGGAGGCTGTGACCCCCATGGGAAGCCTGTGCTAGAGCAGGCTCGTGGCAGGACCTGTGAACCCGTGGGGGACCCACGCTGGAGCAGTCTGTTCCTGAAGGACTGCACTCCATGGAAGGGACCCATGCTGCAGCAGTTTGTGAAGAAGTGCAGCTTGTGGGAAGCACCCACATTGGAGCAGGGTAAGAGTGTGACAGAGAAGGAGCGGCAGAGACAATGTGTGATGAACTGACTGCAACCCCAATTCCCCATCCCTCTGTGCTGCTCTGGGGGAGGAGGTAGAGAAAATCATGAGTGAAGTTGAGCCTGGGAAGAAGGGAGGGGTGTGGGGAAACTGATTTTAAGATTTGTTTTTTTCTCATTACTCAACTCTGATTTGATTGGTAATAAATTATTTTCCCCAAGTCAAGTCTGTTTTGCCTGTGACAGTACCTGGTGAGTGATCTCTCCCTGTCCTTATCTTGACCCATGAGCCTTTTGTTATATTTTCCCTCCCCTGTCCAGCTGAGGAGGGGGAGTGATAGAGTGGCTTTGGTGGGCACCTGGCATCCAGTCACGGTCAACCCACCACAATTATTATTTGGAAAATGGGAAATATAATTCTCCAACCACAGCATAACAAGTTGCATAAAATAAAGGTGCTTATAGTAAGAGAAGTAACAGTATGTGTTGGTTTTTCTAACTATATAGCAAGACATGTGTAGAATACATATTCCATGATCCAATATTCCACAACCAAGAAAAAAAAATAAAATTATTGGTGAAAAAATGAAGAAAACACACTGACATTCATAATTCTGAATTAACTTTTTACACTTTTTGTGTGGCTCAAGTAATTTTCTTTTCTCTGACAAAAATATTGTGGTTTTATGATCAGAAGCTTGAAGAAAAGACATTGAGCTAGCAAAAGAAATTTAATATAGCTACATATCAGTAATTAAGCATCTGGGTTGAGATTCAACTCCATAGTCATTTAAGAGCCAAGCATATTTGTTAACTAGTCATTCAAGTTTCTTTTATGAATATTGAAAAGAGAAAGGCATCTCCAGACATTCAACCAAAATTTATTTTTAAGGCAAGTGGAATGAATTATCTTCATCGATTACTATACATAGATCTGCAAAAATATCTTGAATTAAACCCCTAACTTTTAAATGACTGAAAAATTACAGTAAATTCTGTTTCTAGTGAAACAATAGATTTCTTTCATTCTTCTTCCTTTTCAATAGGAACAAGTAAACCTATCTAGAACAGTTGCTTGAGTTGCCAGAAACAATGTAGACCATTGGAAGAGAAGTCAAAATTATTTTTCATATTATATTAAAATCCCAAATTATGAATTGGAAAAAAAAACCCCACAACATAAAATAGCAGATTAGACCAGGAGTCTGTCAAAAGCAGTATCTTGCCTCCAGTTGTGGCTTACTAGGGGATATATAAGTATAGAACAGGGAATATGTAATATTTTTGGAAGACCAGGTTCTTGATTATGCTGCCAACAGCAATCTCAGAGTGTGCTGAAAAAGCCTTAAACATAGGAGCAATATGTCTTCTATGAAATGGAGATTGGCTGCCTTTCCTCTGGGCATATGTAGAACCTGCTACAAAAGGAGCCTATTTTGAGATTGAAACTGTGCTGTGAAGGTGTTCCAGTCTTCAAGATACTCTTTACTAAATAAGGAAAGGTTGGAGATGCTGGAATTATCCTTGAAGATACAAGTGTCATTTTTAAGAATGAAAAAAGTTTAATTATTAATGCTTAAAAGTACAATATGGTACATGTATAGTAAAAGTTGCTGTTTTAAATGAACATCTGAAGTATGGATTGTTGTCAATGCATATGTAAGATTTTGAAGAACGAAACAGCTTTTTATCTGAATTTATCACTGCAGGAAAATTGATTCCGTAGTTGATTATTAGTGTGAAGGTCACTTGACTTTTAATTCTGTCTTTAAAATTAAAAATAATCTAAAAATAGCATAAAATACAGTATTTTTAAAATTAACTGATTCATAACTTTAAAATATTGAACATTTTAGTTCAGATTCAACTTGCTTGATAAATACCCTTTGGGAATTAAAAACTGAGATAAAATTAAGACTATATAGATTCAAAAAGTAGTAACGCACACCCAGGATGCCTTTTTCTTTGAGGAGCAAGGGGAAATTGACTAACATGACAAATGGCAGAACTTCAGACCACAGGGACATAAGGGGTGGGCTAACCTAATGAAGTTCAATAAGGAGAAATACAGAGTGCTGGGGCAGAATAACCCAGGCAGGGAGTGAGTGGCTGAGTAGTAAATCTTCTGAAAAGTACCTGGTGGTTTTGGTGGACACCTGGTTGAATATGATCCAACTCTCATCGTGAACAAAGCAAGTTGCATACTGAGCTACATTAGGAGGACTGTGGCCAGCAGAGCAATGGATTTAGTTATTCCTCTCAGAACTTGTGAGCTACTGAAATACTTACTGTAGTTTTGGAGTTCAGGTTAGAGGGATTTGAAGAAGCCAGCAGAGATCCAGTGGAGGGCTACCAAGGTGAAGTGAGGAGAGGTTGAAGGAGTTGGGCTTGTTTACTCAAGTAAAGACTAAGGAGAGATCTAATAGTCTGCGGCTAGTAAGTCTAATAACAGCTACTGAAGGATAGTTGCAAACAGTGACATAGTAAGCATTTGGTCATAGTGGACAATGACCTAAAAATGGGCAATGATCACAAATTGTGGCTTTGGGGCAGGTGGGTGTCTGTTTTTAATGTATTTTTACTTTTTTTCCTACTGGGGGAGTAGTGGAGTGCTTTAATATGTTCCCTGGAGAGGCTGTGAGATCCTCGCCCTTGCAGGTATATCAGACTCAACTAGACAAAGTCATGGCTGAACTGTTCTGTTGTGGTGATAGCCCATTTTCCAACAGGAGGTTGGATGAGGTGACCTCCAGAGACCCTCTTCAACCAATATTTCTCTGATTCTAAGGTTCATTGCTGTGATACCCAAGTACTTTACAGTAGAAGTTATTTTTCTTCACAATGAGAACTGATTGATGATGGACTCTATCCTGGTTTCAGCTGAGAGTTAATTTTCTTTCTAGTAGCTGGTATAATGCTGTGTTTTGGATTTAGTATGAGATTAATGTTGATAACACACTGATGGTATCAGTTGTTGCTAGGCAGTTATAGTGTCTACACTAAGTCAAAGACTTTTCAGCTTCTCATAGTGGTCTGCCAATGAGAAGGTGGGGGGTGCCCAAGAATGGACGGTTGGACTTGATCTTAGAGGTCTTTTCCAACCTTAAAGATTCTATGATTCTAAGAAGCTGGGAGGGGACACAGCCAGGACTGCTGACTCAAACTGACCAAAGGGATATTCCAAACCATATGATGTCATGCTCCATATATAACTGGGGATTGGGCCGGGAGGCGGTTTGGCTCTAGAACTAGCTGAGCATTGTTTTCAGATGGTGAGCAATTGTGCTGTGCATCACTTGTTTTGTATATTTTTATTATCTTTCTTTTCTGTCCTATTAAATTGTCTTTATCTCAAGTCATGAGTTTTACCTTTTTTTCTTTTTGATTTTTCTCCCCATCTCACTGGGGGGGGAATGAGCGAACAATGGCTGTGTGGTTGTTTTAGCTGCCTGCCAGGTTAAACCACAACAGTCCTTTTTGGCACCCAACATGGGGCACAAAGGGTTGAGATAATGACAGATCTGACCAGAGCCTGTTAAAACAAATTTGTTGTAAGCATTCATTATATTAGTTTAATAGTTGCTGGTCACAATGTTGTATTATTTGTTTGTGGTTGTATAAAGCAATTTTTACTTGCATTATTGTGGTGGGTTGACCCTGGCTGAGGGCCAGGTGCCCACCAGAGCCGCTCTATCACTCCCCTCTTTCATTAGACAGGGGAGAAAAGGTACAATGAAAAAAAAAAAAACCTTATGGGTCGAGATAAGGACAGGGAGAGATCATTCTCTAATTATCATCATGAGCAAAACAGATGGAACTTAGAGAGGGAATTCATCTTATTTATTACTAAGCAAAACAGAGTAGAGGAATGAGAAATAAAACCAAATCTTAAAAACACCTCCCCCCACCCCTCCCATCTTCCCGGGCTCAACTTCACTCCCGGCTTCAACCTCCGCCCCCCCTCAGCGGCACAGGGGGACGGGGAGTGGGGGTTACGGTCAGTTCCTCACGCGGTGTTTCTGCCGCTTCTTCATCCTCAGGGGGAGGACTCATTGTTCCCCCGCTCCAGCGTGGGGTCCCTCTCACGGGAGACAGTCCTTCACGGCCTTCGCCAACGTGAGTCTCCTCCACGGGGTGCAGACCTTCAGGAGCAGACTGCTCCAGCGTGGGTCCCCCACGGGGTCACAAGTCCTGTCAGCAAACCTGCTCTGGCGTGGGCTCCTCTCTCCATGGATCCACAGGTGCTGCCAGGAGCTTACTCCAGCGCGGGCTTCCCACGGGGCCACAGCCTCCTTCAGGTGTCTCCACCTGCTCTGGTGTGGGGTCCTCCACAGGCTGCAGGTGGAATCGCTACACCCCCTCATCCTTCCTCCATGGGCTGCAGGGGGACAGCCTGCTTCACCATGGTCTTCACCATGGGCTGCAGGGGAATCTTGCTCCGGTGCCTGGAGCACCTCCTCCCCCTCCTTCTTCACTGACCTTGGTGTCTGCAGAGTTTCTTACATCTTCTCACTCCTCTCTCTGGCTGCAAAAGCGCTCTCTAACTGTTTTTCTCTTTCTTAAATATGTTATCACAGAGGCGCTGATTGGCTTGGCCTTGGCCAGCAGCGGGTCCCTCTTGGAGCCGGCTGGCATTGGCTCTGTCAGACACAAGGGAAGCTTCTAGCAGCTTCTCACAGAAGCCACCCCTGTAGCCCCCCCGCTACCAAAACCTTGCCACGCAAAACCAACACATTCCACCCCTCGCCTCTGTGAATCACATATTTAAGAGTTATCATTAAAATATACATTCAACACAAAACTTCACAAACACTAATCACATCAACAAAAAAAAAAAGAAGAAAGAATTCCCCACACCAAAATCAAAACAACACTATCAGAACACCAAACAAGAGTGGACAATCTACACACAAAATCTACCTCTAGTCCCTTTCCCTAGACAAGGATCCTAGCTGCTTGGCCTCCCTGCCCTCCAGTTCCAGGCTACTGGCCCCATTATCCCAGCAGCGGAGCAGCCAGGTAATAATGTGCTCCCCTGGAAGGCGGCTGAAATCTTTCCGCATATCTCGCAACTCACTCAGGGACAGGGATCGAGTAATCACTTCTGGTTCTGGCTCTTCTTCTTGTTCTCGTGGTGGCCCCGGTTCATCATCATCTTTCACTAAGCGAACTGATTTCCTTGTGTATTTCTTTTTGTGTATAGGGGCGACTGATACTGGTATGGGTTGATCTTTTGGCTCGACTACAGTGCCTGTTGCGGGGGTTTGGGTAGCTGCAGTGCCTGTTGCAGGGGTTTGGGTAGCTGCAGTGCCTGTTGCAGGGGTTTGGGCAGCTGCAGTGCCTGTGGGTCCACTCTCTCCCTCTGGATGGTGCTGTCTACTATCAAGCAGTGTTTGATAGATTGTGGCCAGGGCCCAGCACAGTGCGGTAAGTTGTGTCTCCTTAGAATCCCCACAGCATTTTCCTTTCAAATATTCTACCATTTTGTCAGGGTCTTGCAGTTGTTCAGGAGTGAAGCTCCAAACCATTGGGGGTGAAAAGGTCTCTAGATGATACCCGCCCATACTCTCCCACATGCCATGCCAGCCCTGACCATTCAGCCTTGGGGAAGATCCCAGGGTGGTACTCTTGAAAAAAATTTTTGCTAACCCTGGACAGGACTTGGAAAGCATTCAGGAGACCTAGCAATAGGAATATACTGGCCTGAACATTCCAAGGGTATTCAAAATACTCAAAAATTGTTGTAACCAACCAAAAGGGAAAAGGGGAGGTGAAAGAGTGGGAGAAGGTATCCCCCCCTGTCTTCCCCATAGATTGGGTCCAATTATTAATCAATTCTGAAAGATGTTGACCGAGGTACGGGCCTGACCAAAATGCTACATATACATACCAGCTCAGACCCATGACTGTCAATGATATCTTATCATAAGTCATTATCACACAATACAACAACATGGGAACACGAACCCCTCTCCCAGAGGTGATAAACAGCACCTCAGGGATTACATAGAGTAAACACGGGTTTACAAAACAGAGCCATGTGAGCAAACAGAACATCATTATGACCAGTGACTGTTTCAATAACATCATAAATGCTTTTAACAACTTTGTTTTAACACACTTGGGTCAGACTTGTCGTTATCACAACCCCTCGAGCCCCACGTTGGGCGCCAAAAAAAGACTGTGGTGGGTTGACCCTGGCTGAGGGCCAGGTGCCCACCAGAGCCGCTCTATCACTCCCCTCTTTCATTAGACAGGGGAGAAAAGGTACAATGAAAAAAAAAAACCTTATGGGTCGAGATAAGGACAGGGAGAGATCATTCTCTAATTATCATCACGAGCAAAACAGATGGAACTTAGAGAGGGAATTCATCTTATTTATTACTAAGCAAAACAGAGTAGAGGAATGAGAAATAAAACCAAATCTTAAAAACACCTCCCCCCACCCCTCCCATCTTCCCGGGCTCAACTTCACTCCCGGCTTCAACCTCCTCCCCCTGCAGCGGCACAGGGGGACGGGGAGTGGGGGTTACGGTCAGTTCCTCACGCGGTGTTTCTGCCGCTTCTTCATCCTCAGGGGGAGGACTCATTGTTCCCCCGCTCCAGCGTGGGGTCCCTCTCACGGGAGACAGTCCTTCACGGCCTTCTCCAACGTGAGTCTCCTCCACGGGGTGCAGACCTTCAGGAGCAGACTGCTCCAGCGTGGGTCCCCCACGGGGTCACAAGTCCTGTCAGCAAACCTGCTCTTGCATGGGCTCCTCTCTCCACGGATACACAGGTGCTGCCAGGAGCTTACTCCAGCGCGGGCTTCCCACGGGGCCACAGCCTCCTTCAGGTGTCTCCACCTGCTCTGGTGTGGGGTCCTCCACAGGCTGCAGGTGGAATCGCTACACCCCCTCATCCTTCCTCCATGGGCTGCAGGGGGACAGCCTGCTTCACCATGGTCTTCACCATGGGCTGCAGGGGAATCTTGCTCCGGTGCCTGGAGCACCTCCTCCCCCTCCTTCTTCACTGACCTTGGTGTCTGCAGAGTTTCTTACATCTTCTCACTCCTCTCTCTGGCTGCAAAAGCGCTCTCTAACTGTTTTTCTCTTTCTTAAATATGTTATCACAGAGGCGCTGATTGGCTTGGCCTTGGCCAGCAGCGGGTCCCTCTTGGAGCCGGCTGGCATTGGCTCTGTCAGACACAAGGGAAGCTTCTAGCAGCTTCTCACAGAAGCCACCCCTGTAGCCCCCCCGCTACCAAAACCTTGCCACGCAAAACCAACACATTCCACCCCTCGCCTCTGTGAATCACATATTTAAGAGTTATCATTAAAATATACATTCAACACAAAACTTCACAAACACTAATCACATCAACAAAAAAAAAAAAGAAGAAAGAATTCCCCACACCAAAATCAAAACAACACTATCAGAACACCAAACAAGAGTGGACAATCTACACACAAAATCTACCTCTAGTCCCTTTCCCTAGACAAGGATCCTAGCTGCTTGGCCTCCCTGCCCTCCAGTTCCAGGCTACTGGCCCCATTATCCCAGCAGCGGAGCAGCCAGGTAATAATGTGCTCCCCTGGAAGGCGGCTGAAATCTTTCCGCATATCTCGCAACTCACTCAGGGACAGGGATCGAGTAATCACTTCTGGTTCTGGCTCTTCTTCTTGTTCTCGTGGTGGCCCCGGTTCATCATCATCTTTCACTAAGCGAACTGATTTCCTTGTGTATTTCTTTTTGTGTATAGGGGCGACTGATACTGGTATGGGTTGATCTTTTGGCTCGACTACAGTGCCTGTTGCGGGGGTTTGGGTAGCTGCAGTGCCTGTTGCAGGGGTTTGGGTAGCTGCAGTGCCTGTTGCAGGGGTTTGGGCAGCTGCAGTGCCTGTGGGTCCACTCTCTCCCTCTGGATGGTGCTGTCTACTATCAAGCAGTGTTTGATAGATTGTGGCCAGGGCCCAGCACAGTGCGGTAAGTTGTGTCTCCTTAGAATCCCCACAGCATTTTCCTTTCAAATATTCTACCATTTTGTCAGGGTCTTGCAGTTGTTCAGGAGTGAAGCTCCAAACCATTGGGGGTGAAAAGGTCTCTAGATGATACCCGCCCATACTCTCCCACATGCCATGCCAGCCCTGACCATTCAGCCTTGGGGAAGATCCCAGGGTGGTACTCTTGAAAAAAATTTTTGCTAACCCTGGACAGGACTTGGAAAGCATTCAGGAGACCTAGCAATAGGAATATACTGGCCTGAACATTCCAAGGGTATTCAAAATACTCAAAAATTGTTGTAACCAACCAAAAGGGAAAAGGGGAGGTGAAAGAGTGGGAGAAGGTATCCCCCCCTGTCTTCCCCATAGATTGGGTCCAATTATTAATCAATTCTGAAAGATGTTGACCGAGGTACGGGCCTGACCAAAATGCTACATATACATACCAGCTCAGACCCATGACTGTCAATGATATCTTATCATAAGTCATTATCACACAATACAACAACATGGGAACACGAACCCCTCTCCCAGAGGTGATAAACAGCACCTCAGGGATTACATAGAGTAAACACGGGTTTACAAAACAGAGCCATGTGAGCAAACAGAACATCATTATGACCAGTGACTGTTTCAATAACATCATAAATGCTTTTAACAACTTTGTTTTAACACACTTGGGTCAGACTTGTCGTTATCACAACCCCTCGAGCCCCACGTTGGGCGCCAAAAAAAGACTGTGGTGGGTTGACCCTGGCTGAGGGCCAGGTGCCCACCAGAGCCGCTCTATCACTCCCCTCTTTCATTAGACAGGGGAGAAAAGGTACAATGAAAAAAAAAAAACCTTATGGGTCGAGATAAGGACAGGGAGAGATCATTCTCTAATTATCATCACGAGCAAAACAGATGGAACTTAGAGAGGGAATTCATCTTATTTATTACTAAGCAAAACAGAGTAGAGGAATGAGAAATAAAACCAAATCTTAAAAACACCTCCCCCCACCCCTCCCATCTTCCCGGGCTCAACTTCACTCCCGGCTTCAACCTCCTCCCCCTGCAGCGGCACAGGGGGACGGGGAGTGGGGGTTACGGTCAGTTCCTCACGCGGTGTTTCTGCCGCTTCTTCATCCTCAGGGGGAGGACTCATTGTTCCCCCGCTCCAGCGTGGGGTCCCTCTCACGGGAGACAGTCCTTCACGGCCTTCTCCAACGTGAGTCTCCTCCACGGGGTGCAGACCTTCAGGAGCAGACTGCTCCAGCGTGGGTCCCCCACGGGGTCACAAGTCCTGTCAGCAAACCTGCTCTTGCATGGGCTCCTCTCTCCACGGATACACAGGTGCTGCCAGGAGCTTACTCCAGCGCGGGCTTCCCACGGGGCCACAGCCTCCTTCAGGTGCCTCCACCTGCTCTGGCATGGGGTCCTCCACAGGCTGCAGGTGGAATCACTACACCCCCTCATCCTTCCTCCATGGGCTGCAGGGGGACAGCCTGCTTCACCATGGTCTTCACCATGGGCTGCAGGGGGATCTCTGCTCCGGCGCCTGGAGCACCTCCTCCCCCTCCTTCTTCACTGACCTTGGTGTCTGCAGATGTTCTTACATCTTCTCACTCCTCTCTCTGGCTTCAAAAGCGCTCTCTAACTGTTTTTCTCTTTCTTAAATATGTTATCACAGAGGCGCTGATTGGCTTGGCCTTGGCCAGCAGCGGGTCCCTCTTGGAGCCGGCTGGCATTGGCTCTGTCAGACACAGGGGAAGCTTCTAGCAGCTTCTCACAGAAGCCACCCCTGTAGCCCCCCCGCTGCCAAAACCTTGCCACGCAAAACCAACACAATTATGTATTATTTCCTATGGTCCTATTTCCTATGTATTATTTCCTATGTGGGAGATGGTTTATTATGACCCGGACAACGCACAGTTACCCACAGATCCTGATGAAGTCCAATGTACCTGACCCATGTGGCAGAAGTTTGTACAGAGTGCACCATCATCGTATGCCAACTCACTGGCAGTAATAGACTGGAAAAGTGAAGAGGTGCCAACAGTGGATGGAGTGGCTGGCCGACTCCAGCAATAAGAGAGTCTTCCTTCCTCCCTTGTCTCGGCTGTGGAGAAACTGTCCTGGGAGGTCCGGCAACTCAAAGAGGATATGTCCTACTCCCCATTCATACAGACCAGTATCTTGGTTATTAGGAGTAAGTGTTGCTCTGCTGGAGAGGATATAGAGGGTACACACAACAGGCACCCTGTGGTTTTACCTGTGTGACCATGGGGAGGACATGAAGAAGTGGGATGGAAAATATACCTCAATCTAGAGGCATGGGTACATGAGTTGCAAGGCAAAACAGTCATAAAAGGGGATTCTTCCAGGAAAAATACTGCTCCAGTTTCCAGCGGGCAGTCCCCCAGACAGTAGAAGGGCCTAATCTTACTTATGATCCACTTCAAGGGACTTCTAATCCATTTTTATGAGGAGTTAGTAATGAATACGATGACCAAGTTTAGAGGGGGGCTCCAGCCAGGTGGAGGAAAGGGACAATAGGGTTTATTGGACTGTGTGGATCCGATGGCCTGGCACATCAGATCCACAAGAATATAAGGCCCTAGTAGACACCAGTGCACAGCATACCCTAATGCCATCAAGCTATGAAGGGGCAGAATCCATCTCTATTTCTGTTGTGACAGGGGGATCCCAACAGTTGACTCTGCTGGAGGCTGAAGTGAGACTAACTGGGAATGACTGGGAAAAGCACCCCATTGTGACTGGCCCAGAGGCTCTGTGCATCCTGGGCATAGACTACCTCCGGAGAGGGTATTTCAAGGACCCAAAAGGGTACCAAAGGCCTTTTGGAATAGCCGCCTTGGAAGCAGAGGAAATTAAACAGCTGTCTAACTTGCCTGGTCTCTTGGAGAACCCTTCTGTTGTGGGGTTGCTGAGGGTTGAAGAACAACAGGTACCAATCACTACCACAACAGTGCACCGGCAGCAATATTACACCAATTGGGACTCCCTAATTCCCATCCATAAGCTGATTCGTTGACTGGAGAGCCAAGGAGTGATCAGCAGAACCCACTCACCCTTTAACAGTCCCATATGGCCAGTGCGGAAGTCCAATGGAGTGTGGAGGCTGACAGTAGACTATGGTGGCCTGAATGAAGTCATGCTGGCCATGAGTGCTGCTGTGCCAGACATGCTGGAAGTTTGATATGACCTGGAGTCAAAGGCAGCCAAGTGGTATGCCGCAATTGATATTGCTAAAATGTTTTTCTCAATCCCTTTGGCAGCAGAGTGCAGGCCACAGTTTGCTTTCACTTGGAGGGGCGTCCAGTACACCTGGAATCCACTGCATCAGGGGTAGAAACACAGCCCCAGCATTTGCCATGGATGCTATAGAAAAGGTTATCCATGAATGTGAAACATGCACTGCAGTCAAGCGGGTAAAGCCTCTGTGGTATGGAGAACAATAGGAGGAGGCCTGGCAGATTGATTATATCACACTTTCAAAAACACACCAAGGCAAGCGCTATATTCTTACAATGGTGGAAGCAACCACTGGATGGCTGGAAACATATCCCATGCCACAGACCGGAACACTGTCCTGGGCCTTGAAAAGCAAGTTCTATGGTGACATGACACCCCAGAGAGAATTGACTCAGACAACGGGACTCATTTTCAGAACAACCTCATAGACACCTGGGCCAAAGAGCATGGTATTGAGTGGGTGTATCACGTCCCTACCATGCACCAGCCTCCGGGAAAATCGAACAATACAGTGGACTGCTAAAGACTACCCTGAGAGCAATGGGTGGTGGGACCCTCAAACATTGGGCTACACATTTAGCAAAGGCCACCGCCACCTGGTTAGTTAACACTAGGGGATCTGCCAATCGAGCTGGCCCTGCCCAATCAAAACTTCAAAGTACTGTAAAAGTAGATAAAGTCCCCATAGTGCACATAAAGAATACATTAGGGAAGAAAGTCAGGGTTACTTCTGCTTCGGGCAAATGCAAACCCATTTGTGGAATTGCTTTTGCTCAAGGACCTGGGTGCACTTGGTAGGTAATGTGGAAGGATGGGACAGTCCAATATGTAGCTCAAGGGGATTTGATTTTGGGTGAGAATAGTCAATAAATTAAATTGTATGATGTTAATTGCTATGTAATACTGCATGTCATCACTACTATGATTGCTATATGCCATAACAATGGTATTACAGTAAGAATCACCCAAATTAATGAAAAATGAACTTTGATGAAACCAAGCAAATTGTAGCAGTGATCGAACCAGAACTGGCTTTAGCAATGAGCGCCCAGCAGTTTCCTCAAGATTGATGTCTTCACCCTGCAGACTGTGAGCATGGACTGTGCCAGATGCATCAGCTACGAGCTCTGGATGCAGCATGCAACAATCCAACATCACACACCATCTCCACTGCCCTAGAGACTGTTCTGACAGATGGTGCCCAAAGTCATGGACTAAATGAACTCAATGGACATTTTAGAGGGATGGTTCGTAGACTAAGAGAATGATATCTCTGTACATATCAAAAGACAGGAAAAGTGATTGTGATTAACTGGAATGTATTGGGAAGTATAGGACCTGGGCATGATGTAGATGGTATGGATGTATTTGGTCTGGCTGAGATGGAGGTAATTTTCCCCATAGCAGCCCTCATAATGTTGTGCTGTGTATTGGTAGCTAGCAAGGTGTTGATAACACACCAGTGCTGGCACAGCATCAAGGCTGTCTCTCCAACATTCCCCTCCTCACCAGTAGTCTGGGGGTGGGCAAGATCTTTGGAGGGGACATAGCCAGGACAGCTTACCCAAACTGACCAAAGGGATATTCCATACCATATGATGACTGCGCAACTATAAAAAGTTGAGAGAAAGGAGGAAGAAGTGGAAGGCGTTCATTATTTACGATGTTTGTCTTCCCCAGTAGTTGCTACATGTACTCAAGCCCTGTTTCCTAGGAAGTGACTGGGCATCGCCTGTTCACGGGAAGTAGAGAATAAATCTTTTGTTTTTCCTTTGCTTCCACACATGGCCTTTTGCTTTTGGTTTATTAAACTGCCTTTATCTTGACCCATGAGGTTTTTTTCCATCTTATTTTTCTCCCCTCCCTGTCCTGCTGAGGAACTTTGTCATGTAAATCACAACGCGATGCTGTGCAACATGCTCTAAGTGATCCTGCTTTAGCAGGGGTGTTGGACTAGATGATCTCCAGAGGTCCCTTCCAACCCCTACCATTCTATGATTTTGTAAAGGATGTAAGTCTGATATGTGGCTGTGGGAGGCCCTGCCGTTGAGTCACGAGGTTCAGAAAGGACCTCCTTGCTTTCTAAACTCCTTCTCAGAGAGGAGTCTAGGTGCGACTAGGTCCAGTCTTAGTCCCAGATTGGTCAACAGTTTATGTCTAAAGGATTATGTATAGCCACATATCAGAGTCAATGTTTGCCTGTCAGAGCCCCCTAAAGGACTTTCACTGAAACAGTTTCACAAAGTTGAAACAGATAGAAAGTTTATTAAAGCAACAGAGATAAAGAGTTCAGAATTGCCATTGATAAATGTACTTACTGCAGTAGTGCTGATATATGATTATAATGCCAGCAAAATGCTATCCTGGGTATTCTTCACCAAAAAGGTGAAGTCGCAATGCTTACCAAGAAGGCGTCCCTATTTTGGGTGGAGGAGAAGGAGCATAGTCCATCGACTGCCTCTTTGGGGTCTTCAATTTCTTCTCTTCCCTCTACAGGGGTAACTTCCTCCATACCCTTTATACCCCAACCTTAGCTGTTCCCCTCCCTGGGGTGATATTTAACATGATTTGGGTGGAGAGACGAGTAGTATAGTCAGATATCTTTAGCATGTACTCCTTTTAGCTCATTAGCATACTTAGGGGTGTCAACTTTAATATTCATTTCACGAATAATGAAGCAAAAGGTCTCACTCTGGGCACCGTGGCCTTCAAGATTCTGTGTAGAAACCGTCTATCTGTTTATTCCACATTCTCTAGCCAAAACAGGGCCATCTTGCTGCCGTAAGACTCCCTCCTTCAGCTGCTTCTTGTGCTGACCTTGTGGATCTCCATCCACAATGTTTGCACAAGAGATAAGCGGACACCAGTGGTTTTAACCTCTTATGTGCAGTTCTCACAAACTTGCAGATCTCTATTTTCCTTTTACTTGTGGTTTTAAAAGTACTAGTAGTTTTATTTCAAAATTATATTTTTAGTATAAATAAAGTTTCATTACAAACCTCATGATTTCCTTTACTGGTTAATGTAGCTGTAGAATTCTAGCACAAATTCCCACAGTAATACAGTCAAAAAGTTGGACCTGGCCTTTAGAGGCTACTTCAAAGTCACATAAAATACTCCAGGTAAGTCTGGGGGAGGAGCTCAGATTTTTGTATGACTTTTCACCAAGACTGTCTTTCTTATGAGGAAAAAAAGTAATTTTTGGCTGAAAATGTTGGCAATACAGACCACATTGACTTTCTCTAACCAAAATATGTGCATGATAATGAAGCAGTTTCTTCCATTAATTTGAAAGGAAGAAAAAAAGAAAAGAAAAAATATTTTGGACTAGAAATCATCACTCTCCCTGCCCCAGAATTTTTTTTTTCCTGGATTAAAACTGGACCTCTCTTCAGTCATGTTTCCTCTGTGCTTCTTTGAACATCTCTTACTCCTTCCTTGTCCCCTTACTCCTACCTTTTTTTACAGTTCTTCTGGTAGATTTCCTCCCTTCCTTATTTTTTGAGTTCTACGATATTCTGTGTGAAGCCCTTTTCTTCTCCTTTCCTATGGCTTTAATTAAAACTTCTGAGTGCTCAAAAGTTCACCTGATGCATCTGGCTCCAGGGCTGTTACACTGGTTGTCTCTGGGGCCTTGACTTCTTGTGAAAGAGCATTGCTGTATCACTTCTGAACAGAGCTCTGAACAAGGGAGTTTTATTTTTCTGCTTCAGCAAATATGCTATATTCTATATAACCTCACCTGTGAAACCAAGGGACAAATATGTTTAGTATAAAGTCACATTTTTCCATACTAATAAGTAAAAGCTAACATAATGCAAGACAATATGATCTGTTTTTATAATCTGAACTATAATGTCAAAAGACACTAAGTTAATAACTTTTTTACAAAGGTTGCCCAGTACATCAACTCTATTTGTCTGTTCAGGGAATGTACGCTACTCATCCCTTTCCCCATGTGTTCTCATTCATGCTTTCTCATATTTTCTTTCTTTTCAGAAAAAAAAAAAAATCTGGTCTGATCCTTCTACTTCTACTCCAACTTTTTGGGGTAGGAACACTGTTCATATGAATCTGTTGTTCACATGCTCATGTGAAAGGAAATCTCCATCATGGATGCACAGTTCTATCTGACTTCTCTACAGGCAGCCTCTGTCTTGTAATCTCATGACATGTCAAAAGGTGGTGGTTCTTGTTCCTGTTTTTGTTATCAAAAGAACTATGCTGAAAATTTGTTGGATATATGAAAAGCATTTTCCTTCATTTCTATGAGGGCATGAGAGAAAGAGAAGTTTTACTGACTCCATTTCAGGATGTCTTTCTAAAATTGATTTTTGTTCAAAAATAATCTTCAGTTTCCACTCATTTTTTAATAACAGACTGGCTGAAAGGGTGTTGCTTTCCATGAATACCCATTTCTACACTCCCTGACTTTTTTTTTTAAAGAATTTAGTAGTAAGCAGATTTGGGGGTTTTGGGTATTTTTTTTAAAATCTTTTTTAATGGTAAGCAAAATTATCAGTCATTTATTTGAAGTATATCTAAAGACTCGGGCCCGGTTGGTGGAATAATGGGCTTCCTCAGTGGAGCTGGGAGGTGGTAGCGTGCCCCTTGCCACGGGGACAGGTACACTGTATGCACAGGGACATCTAGCGGCCAATGACAAAGGACTGTCCTTGTTCAAGACACCACCAAACTGTGTGTGAGGCAACTTGGAAATGTACGTGTTTACTTTTAATGCACCCAAGATTCGATTCTTGCTCAGTGGGCACAAGCCGTTACCAGTGGACTGATTCCCAAGCTGTTGAATTAATTTCTAAATTCTGACTCATGGATATATGTCAGTGGTTGGTATGAAAATTGTGTATTTGAGATGGTCCCAATCAAAAATATCCTTCTTCACTATTTGAAATATTGAAAAGATGCTTGTGTGTAATATTCAAGTGGTCGCTGTTTTAAAAAAACAAGTTGTATTTCAAACCCAGTTGCTAAGGTCATTGGTTTGGGAATACAGGCCTAAGTCGACTTTGCTGCTGGATTCACGTCTACTTTGAATCAATATATTTGTTACTGCTCCTACCTTACAATCACATATTTTTGAGACTGAATAATGTTAAGCACTGAGTTGTACACAGCTCATGTTTTTAAAGCTATCTAGGCATTTTTCTCCCTTTAAAAATATTGTTTAAGCTCCATTTTGTGAGGGATTTAAGCCCTTAAGAATCCAGGGATAAGACGTGCTCCAGGTCAGGACAACCGTCTATATAAAGAGGTGATCTGTGCATGTGTGACAGGTGTCAGAGCTACTGCAGTCCACAGAAGGCTAGTCAATACTGACAGAGTAGCTTAAAGATCAATTGAGCTCACCATACAGACACCTGGTGACAGCAAGATGAATAAACCATTTCAAAGGAAGAAGAGAGGAATGAATTATTGTCACCTAATCTGCATTGTCGGTCTGTGTGCTTTTAGTGCACAGTAAATGTAATTTCAATTAATTTAACCTTTTAGCCTTCTGTTGTGCCTGCCTGCAGATTTAAAGGAAGACCAAACATGCCATAGTGTTCAATCACTTTATATTTGTAAGGCGTTTTGGGTATGAAAAGGGATGTAAACATTCTTGTTCAGAGAGATGAGGACTTATCTCCTCTGAAATCTGAGTAATTCAGTGGTCTTTTTATGCAGATGCATAGTTCTTTTAAAAGTTTTTGTATTTTGAAAATTATAGAATCAGTTCTTAATAGTCAAAATGTTTCTAGTGAAAGTGGGGACTTGGACACATTCAGATGCTTTTTTCAAATATATTATGGTTTTGGTTAGATTATTTTAAAAGAATGGATGATTTGCTATGAAAGGAACAAAAAAGTAAGTTTAGAATATGAAAAAATTATATCCAATATTCCATAAAACCAGAGAAAATCAATCAGATCTCTGTCAGATTACATTCTTTCTAAGTCTTTCTACATAGCACTATCATTGCAAAATTTCAAAGCATTTCACATGAAATATATTGAGCATGTACTTGAATAAGTAATTTGAGATAAACTAGACTACCTCAAAGTCATCCATGAATTGAAGGTGGTTTAGATACCTGGATGAGATGTCCATTTCTACACTTCCATCTGTATAACCTTTTAATTACATATACATGCACTCAGATGTTGGGCCAGTTACATACAGTTTGTATGTCAATGCAGGTAGTATTTCAATGAAAGTACTTTATGATGATTGTTTATAAGGCTAGCAAACTTATTTGGATTAAAACATTCTAACCAAATATTGCTGTATAACTAGGGTTTGGCAAATATTTTGGAATAAGCAGTAATTTAGGTGGGAAAAAACCCCAAAACCAACAACCAAAAAAACCCCCAAAGCAAAACCCAATTATCTTTAGCTCTGAAGTCCCTGAATCACAATTTATTGCAGTTTAGGAATACATTCAAGGAAAGTATTATAACATACCAGGTCTACTCTTAAAGTCTTTTCAAGTCATCTGCTTTTGGCCATTGATGGAGATGAGACACTGCACTAAATGAACCTTTTTCTGGTCTAGGACAGATGATCTTATATAATTTTTGTTTGAAATTCTGTCTATATTTGATAATTTTTTAAAGCTAGTGTTTTTTAGAACTTTTTACTTAATTCCCTAGTAATTAAAAAACTCAGCTTGTGGGAGTCCAATCTTCATGCCTGCTTGCTCAAGGGAATTGAACCCTTGTGTTCAGATTTCTTAGACACTAATAAACTTCATGTAGTTATATTTTTTTATTAGGGTTGTCTTCTATTTTGTTCTAATCTGGTTAAGCTATTTAAATATTAACTGAGTCAGTAGAAGAGTAACTCTTCAGACTGGTAGTTAGTGCAAGTACTAGATTAAGAGCCTATGGTTTGTTGTCCCTGCTCCAGTGATTATTTAAATGATTTATTCAAGGAGGAGCAAAAAGAGGAATGCGGATAAAACAGGCTAAAGAACCCTAGCACAGAATGCCAGTCTGTGGCAGTAAGGATTTTCTCCTAGTATTAGCATTTATCTGGTTTTTGACAGAAGATAGCTGATAGGTATTTTTTCATGTGTTTTGTTTACCATTATACTTTTTCTGGTTTAAAATGGGAAGTCTGAATTAGCGTTTCAAAACATTTATGAGGTTACCAATATTCCTTAAGAGCTCATACAAAATAAAATAGTAAATCTAGAGTTTGATACTCAGCAAAACAGTGCTAATATTTATTGCTTAACATTTGCCCCATATGTGCGAGTTCATCCTCTTCTGTGTCAGTAAAATATTTGTTACAGAATAAATCCTATAGTGTTGAGTCCTATTAAAGTATACCGATGATTTCTGTGAAGATGTTTATAATTGTTTACTTAAAATTTAGCAAATGAAGTATTTGTGGTTGAACTATAGCTTCAATTCCTTGTGCATTTTAAATCACCTGAACGATAGACAACTTACTGTATATTTCACATGAAGTTTCTCTTGCAAGATACACAGAAGTTACTCCATTTAGAAAGAGCTGTCTCAATATAGCTCTGCATTTTGCTCACTGCTGTTATGCTAGAATCATTGAACCACTATATCTTTGAACTTACTATGTTATTTTGTCTTACAAAAAGATCAGCTAACCTAAGAAACAATTCCCTTTGTCACTCTTTTGATCACAATCTGAACTATTTCTCTTGATGAGAGGAAATACAGAGCTGAATGACCTAGTTAAGGATGTGTTATTATTTTAGATGTAATTGATCAAAAGTGAAACAGATTTTATGATTTTGAACACTAGAGGGCATGAAAGCATGTTTCCAGAGGGACAAAAATGCTTTGCAAGTAAGTTAAAGCACTTCTGAAATCCCATAGCTTTCATGATCTCAAAACCTATGAGAAGTTGGATTGGTTTACAGTATCACAGAATCACTCAGGCGGGAAGGCACCTCTGGAAGCCCCTTTGCTCAAGCAGGGTCACCTGGAGCAGGTGGTCCAAGACCATGTCACTTGATAATTTTACAGCTTTATTTGTAATTTTGATGTGTTCTGAACATGATGTGACCAAAAATATTATGCTATAATACTGTGTCATTTTTTATTTCAGTCAAGAAATCTTCAGTAAATTCGTTATAGCAAAGTTTTCTTCAGTCACCTGCAACAACAAATGGTCTAATATTACTTTTGGATCTTCTCACCTTTTAGGGTAACTTGCAATGCCAAGCATTGACTCTTTATTTCATCCTCTTCTGTAAGTTAATTCTCATTATTTCTGTTAGGAACTTTATGATAGTACTTTCTATATAAAATCTAAATAAAACTGTTCTCATCGTCTTATACTGCAATTCTCGTGTTAGGATTGTGCAATTAAATAAGTCACTAAAACTAACAGAATTAATTATAAATGTAATTATTTTAATTTTTAAAAAATTAAGAAGGGAATTAATGGGGATAAATATACTGAAAAAATAATAAAAACAATAAAATGCTTTTTACTATCTGCAGTATAATTCCTTGTTTAAAGAAACTATTTAGATTATTACCGATTTTTGTTACATTAGAGCAATGTGTTAAGCAAGATTCCAGTCCTAGTTGAGGTATTGATTTCCTTTTTGGTTTAGGTTAAATCAACTAAGTTCCCTACTTCAGCTTCCAGATTTTGTTAAATGAGAAAACACCTTTTACTTCCAGATGGATAATTTGCTTTTTAATAAGCTGGTGAAAAACAAAACCAAATTAGTTTTGATAGAGATATTTCAAGTGTTATTTAATAAGTAGTTTCACAAATTAGATTCTCTTTGAATATGAAATGTATAGTATGACTATTCAGTCAATTTATTCAGGAAAACCTTAGTGCTTCCTGGGAAGTTCACATTTTAAATCAATGTTTATATATTTTAGGCATAAGAGTTGATCTCCACTCTTTTCTTTCAGGGAACTCTTCTGGGTTTTTCCAGGTTTTTTAGCTGCCATGTTGACTACCATTCTACTCTACTCTTTTTCACAAGGTATATTTTTCCTAGAGGATAAACCCAAACCACAGTTTGCTAATTCTCTAGCAAATGGGTCCTGGGCAGGCCTAATGCCTTTCCTCTAATTGTTCCTTTCTTTTGAATAAGAGTTTGATACATAACACATATGTCCTCATTTAAACTTTTAGAACTTGCCTATAAATACTGTTTATCATCTTTCAAAGAGAGATTAACTTGCCTACCTGAGCATCAGGAGAATTGATATGTTCTTTTTAACTGTCATACAGACAAGCAAGGCTGAGTTGCAAAGACTTTAAGACTCAGATTTCTAGAACACAGATTTCCCAAGTCTTGCTGGCAATGTTAATTCTATCTTCTTGTGCTCAGGCATTAAAATAGGATCTTTATTTCCATCTTTACAAAAGATCACTTAATACTATACATGATGCAAACAGGATTTCTTATGAGTAAATTCAGTAAATTAAAATCTAGACTATAAACTTACCATGTTTCCTCTACATTTCAATAGTGTCCAAAGCTGTCCCTTTTTTGCCCTTATCCTAAGGCAGGATTTTTCAAATTAGCTCTGATCTAAGCAGCTCTGATGCCACTTTTGTTGCAGTCAGCTAGAAGTAGAATGGGTTCCTGACAAACAGTTCTTGAAATCCCACTAAAATCATAGGATTGGAAGTGTTCAGGGCAAGGAATTACTCTAATTCATGGTTCTCTGAGAGGTCTTTGAGAAATCAAGGGATTGTTTAACATCCCTAGGAACAACTGAAAGCTTTCCTAGGTAATTCACTGAATATACATTTTGATTATTTGTGAAATCTCCTTTCAATGAGACAGCTCCAAACATGAGTCAAAGATGCCTGGTAATCATTTGCACAAGCTCTTCTATTTCATTTGTACCAAAATTAGGTTCCTCTAATTCTTGAGATGCCATTTGTCCTTGAAGTATATCAAAATCCCTTGAAAGAATAGATAAATAGAAGAGCTTTGATTTAAGCAATGATTTAAAAAAATAGTGACCACAACATATATTGGGATAGTAGTTCTTTGTTTTGTAAAATAACTTACATATCTTTTTTATTTTTATTTTTTTTTAAATAGAGGTCATACAATTTATTGCAAAATTATCAGGAATAAGAGCATTTCTGTACCACATGTTATTTAATCTGGCTACCTTTTAAAAATACTTTCAATTGTGGCTTTTGCAGAATTTTGTAGTTTAGAACTATTTAAACTGCAGATCAATGTGCAGCACTTATGTAATGGCCATAGATGAACATATAATCCTCTAGCAAGGATGATGTCTGCAGGCAAGCTGCAGGAGTTGCCAATGAATTCAGAGAAAAAAAATTTGCTCAGTAAAAGTTCTTTGTGAAAACTCCATAGAAAACTTGTCTAGACACATTTTAATAGCCTTAACATTCCTGTCTGGTCTAGCTTTCATTCTGATGTTCCATTCCTGATGTTATCTGTCAACTACAGTAGGTAATGTCTATATGCATGTTTACTTAAAGAGCTATCTGTTTAGGCCAGCATATTTTTGACATCTCTCTTATTGCTCTCTGGTATTAGTACTATAATCTCCAGGAAAGAATTTAACACTTTTTCATCTTACATTTAGCTCTCCATGTGATTTGCTTCCAGCACAGACGCAATCATTTTCCTTTCTGGCAAAAACTTTCAGCTTCATTGTGTGGCTTTAGTAGCAATGATCAGAGCACCAAACTTTCTCTCACTTCAGCCAGTCCGGGTCAGCTGTCCTGGCTATGCTCTCCCAGTTTCTTGTGCACCTGGCAGGGTGTGGGAAGCTGAAAAGTCCTTGACTTAGTGTAGACACAACAACTACCTAGCAACAACTAAAAACATCACTGTGTTATCAATATTATTCTCATACTAAATCCAAAACATAGCACTATACCGGCTACTAGAAAGAAAATTAACTCTACCTCAGCCAAAACAAGGACAGTGAGTGCATGCTTCTGTGTGCATGTTAGCATGTCTTCCTTCTAATAATTTTTAACCCTGCATGATATCTACAAAATTTAATGGTTTGATAAGAATCTAGGAGATAATTAAACTGTTGGAAGTCTCCACTCTCCATTAGACTTTCTCACTGGCCATATGGGACTGTTAAAGGGTGAGTGAGTTCTGCTGATCACTCCTTGGCTCTCCAGTCAACGAATCAGCTTATGGATGGGAATTAGGGAGTCCCAATTGGTGTAATATTGCTGCCGGTGCACTGTTGTGGTAGTGATTGGTACCTGTTGTTCTTCAACCCTCAGCAACCCCACAACAGAAGGGTTCTCCAAGAGACCAGGCAAGTTAGACAGCTGTTTAATTTCCTCTGCTTCCAAGGCGGCTATTCCAAAAGGCCTTTGGTACCCTTTTGGGTCCTTGAAATACCCTCTCCGGAGGTAGTCTATGCCCAGGATGCACAGAGCCTCTGGGCCAGTCACAATGGGGTGCTTTTCCCAGTCATTCCCAGTTAGTCTCACTTCAGCCTCCAGCAGAGTCAACTGTTGGGATCCCCCTGTCACAACAGAAATAGAGATGGATTCTGCCCCTTCATAGCTTGATGGCATTAGGGTATGCTGTGCACTGGTGTCTACTAGGGCCTTATATTCTTGTGGATCTGATGTGCCAGGCCATCAAATCCACACAGTCCAATAAACCCTATTGTCCCTTTCCTCCACCTGGCTGGAGGCAGGGCCCCTCTAGTCATGATCATAGTATTTGTTACTGACGAATGGATTCGTGTGGGGCATGTGGGTTCAAATCTCATCCTTGTTATTCATTTCTTGTAAATACAAATCAGAAGCTCCTTCCATAATATCAGAAGTAACATCAGCCCTTCTACTCTGTCTGGGAACTGCCCACTGGAGACTGGAACAGCAATTTTCCTGCAGGAATCCCCATTTGAGGTTGTTTTTCCTTGCAACTCACATACGTGTGCCTCTAGAGTCGAGGTAGGTTTTCCATTCAACTTCCTCATGTTCTCTTCGTGATCATGCAGGTAAAACCACAGGTTGCCTCGTGGTGTATACCCTCTATATCCTCTCTCTTGAGCAGAGGAACACTTACTCCTAATAGTTGAGATACTGGTCCATACAAGCGGGGAACTGGGCATATCCTCTTTGAGTTGCCAGACCTCCCTGGACAGTTTCTTGAACAGGTTTTCAGATTTTTGGTACAGTCTTTCCACAGCTGAGACAGAGGCTTGTAGGGAGGAAGAGAGATTTTCTTCCTATTGCTGGAATTGGCTAGCCACTTCCTTCACTGTTGGTGCATCTTCGTCTTACCAGGCCAGTACTGCCAATGATTTGGCATACACTGGTAGTGCGCTCTGTACAAGCCTCTGCCACATGGGTTAGGTACATTGGACTTCATCTGGATCTGTGAGTAACTGCACATTGTCCGGGTCATAATAAACCATCTCCCACATGGCTAATTCCCTCAGGTACTGGATACCTCCCTCCATGGTGATTCATTTGCCTGGATGACATACATCTTCTTTAAGGGATACCTTTCCCTCATCCCTGACAAGAGTCACTGCCAGAGGCTGAGGGCTTGTGTCCCTTTTTCAGTCGCCTGGAGAGGGATCCCAGCTGCTTGGCTTCCCTACCCTCTTATTCCAGGCTACTGGCTCTACTATCACTGCATCAGAGCAGCCAGGTGACAAGTTGCTCACCTAATCAACAACTGAAATCATTTCACATATCTTGCAGCTCACTCAGGGATAGGGATCGGGTGGTTATCTCTGGTTCTGTCTCATCCTCCTGTTCTTGTGATGGCCCTGTGTGGTGGGGTGACCCTGGCTGGGGGCCAGGTGCCCACCAGAGCTGCTCTATCACTCCCCTCCTTCACTAGACAGGGGAGAAAAAGTACAACGAAAAGCTTATGGGTCAAGATAAGGACAGGGAGAGATCATTCACTAATTATCGTCACGAGCAAAACAGACTGAACTTAGAGAGGGAATTCATCTTATTTATTACTAAGCAAAACAGAGTAGAGGAATGAGAAATAAACCCAAATCTTAAAACACCTCCCCTCACCCCTCCCATCTTCCCGGGCTCAACTTCACTCCCGGCTTCAACCTCCGCCTCCCTCCCTCAGCGGCACAGGGGGACAGGGAATGGGGGTTTCGGTCAGTTCATTACACATTGTCTCTGCCGCTTCTTCATCCTCAGGGGGAGGACTCCTCTCATCGTTCCCCTGCTCCAGCATGGAGTCCCTCTCACGGGAGACAGTCCTTCACGAACTGCTCCAGCATGGGTCTCTCCCACGGGGTACAGACCTTCAGGAGCAGACTGCTCCAGCGTGGGGTCCCCCACGGGGTCACAAGTCCTGCCAGCAAACCTGCTCTGGCATGGGGTCCTCTCTCCACGGGTCCACAGGTCCTGCCAGGAGCTTGCTCCAGTGTGGGCTTCCCACGGGGTCACAGCCTCCTTCAGGTGCCTCCACCTGCTCTGGCATGGGGTCCTCCACAGGCTGCAGGTGGAATCTCTACACCCCCTCATCCTTCCTCCATGGGCTGCAGGGGGACAGCCTGCTTCACCATGGTCTTCACCACAGGCTGCAGGGGAATCTCTGCTCCGGCGCCTGGAGCACCTCCTCCCCCTCCTTCTTCACTGACCTTGGTGTCTGCAGAGTTTCTTACATCTTCTCACTCCTCTCTCTGGCTGCAAAAGCTCTCCCTAACTGTTTTGTTTTCCTTCTTAAATATGTTATCACAGAGGCGCTGATTGGCTTGGCCTTGGCCAGCAGCGGGTCCGTCTTGGAGCCGGCTGGCATTGGCTCTATCAGACACAGGGGAAGCTTCTAGCAGCTTCTCACAGAAGCCACCCCTGTAGCCCCCCTGCTACCAAACCTTGCCACACAAACCCAACACAAGGGTCAGAGTTAGAAATATGAATTCTCAGAGATAAGTTATGTCTATCAATAAGTTATCTGATTATATGTACTATTTATATGGTAAAGGGTACTGTGAGAAACTACATTCCTCAAAAAAATTATAAATATACTATAACTGGGTATATTTTGCTCTTTGGAGGAAACATTTTTCTTATGTTACACCGACAAATGCACTACAGGGCCAACTGACAATAAATCTCTTCACACCATGAAATAAGCTTTGAATATATGGGATTAACAGGTGAAATCTCTGTTTCCAGGCCAAAAGTCACATTATTCTTGATCAGTTTAAAGAATATACTATATAATTAAATTATAATAATATGGCATGCAGTTTCCACAGAAATAGAACTATGATCATACCAACAGTGGTTAGTAAGCAGGTCTCTGGGTATCATAGTCTTCTTCACAATCACGATATCATTAAAATTTGAGTGATTAATAGATCACTTTAAACATACCTAAATGATAATACTGGATGTGAGCATTGCCAACTGTTTTTTAACCTGGCAGGCAGCTAAAACAATCACACAGCTGTTCGCTCACTCTCCTCCGACCGGTGGGATGGGGGAGAGAATCGAAAAAAGGTAAAACTTGTGGGTTGAGATAAAAACAGTTTAATAGGACAGAAAAGGAAGATGATAATAATAATAATAGAATAATATACAAAACATGTGATGCACAGCACAATTTCTCCCACTGACTGATACTCAGCTAGTTCCCAAGCTGTAGCGCCCCCTAACCAACTCCCCACAGCTTATATACAGAGCACAACATCATATGGTATGGAATATCCCTTTGGCCAGTTTGGGTCAGCTGTCCTGGCTGTGCACCCTCCCAGCTTCATGTGCATCTCTTGTGGAAGGCTTATGCCTCCTCACTGGCAGGGCCTAGGAAGCTGAAAAGTCCTTGACTTAATTGTAAACATTGCTTAGTAACAACTAAAACATCAGTGTGTTATCAACATTATTTTCATATTAAATCCAAAACACAGCACTATATCAGCTACTAGGAAGAAAATTAACTCTATCCCATTAGAAAGCAGGACACCAAAATCAATATTTCTCTTCTGGCAAATAAAACCAGGGTAGGCTGCATTATTATAATTACATCCTAAATAACATTGCCAGGTATATTTCCTTTTCATATTCTATTTCTAAAAAGGATTTTGTACAACACATTAATACAGCAGCAAAATATGGTTTTTTTCTTTTTTATAAAGAAAACCAAACCAAACATGCTTATTATTACCCATCTTTCCTCCTCCTTAGTGCCCTTCCTTCACTATTACACTAAACCTGCTAATGCAGCCAATGAAAATAAGGTCATAGAAATAAGCTTCTTACAAGATTACTAAAGACTAAATTCATACCTCGATATCAAAACCACTTATTGTCACTGTATAGTGGCATGTAGTAGATCACTGTATCAAGACAAATTGCAAGGTTTATGGAAATTCAAGGAAATGAAGGAGCAAATAACTCTGTAATGCACCTTGATTTTTACAGAGAAGTCACTAGGCTCTTCCTGCCTTTTTTCTTTTCTTTCAGAAAAAAAACAATCAACATGTCTAGAAGCACTCGAAGAACATAAAATGATTTGACATTAAGTTGTTATCTGTAGGCAGTGTTTTGTAGAAAAAATATCTCAATATCATGAATAAACAAATATCTAGCTTTGTATAAAAGAGGTAAAATCAATGATTGCACTCTATGATAATCCAGACCTCTTATAGAAATGCATATTGTAATAAACATTTATGGTGCAATATCTTCGACATTCTATGCAGTTTTGTGATTGCAACTTTTGGTCTACATTTTTGACAGATATTAGGATATCAGTCTCACACTCCTAGCTGTTCAGTGGCACTACTATAGTATGTTATTATTGATGACTTCAGGTTTACGGGATCTACAAAGAGTGAACTATTAAGGAAACATTTATTTTACTATTCTCCCAGATATCTAAACTACTGCTATTTTATTTTGAAAAGGTTCATATAAATGAATCACAAAATAATATTTTTCATAATTAAAAGTGCTAAACTTAAATTAATAGACTCTTTTTTTGGTCAAAGTCATGTAAGTATAAAAGCTCTTAGTAGTAAGCAAGTCTGGTGATAAGCATAAATATCTATACAGACTCAGTTCACTTTCCCACATGTGTCCCGAAGTATTTTAGAACTCAAAGGGCCAAGTTTTGTCTCTAAATTCCTCTCAGTGTATCCAAAGCTCAAATAACTACACCTTTAAGGGGACTGTGGCCAGGAGGCTTGCCAGTGGTGGCGATGGTGTTTTCGCAGACATCTCCACTTTAATCCAGCTCCATGCTTTGGGTTATATGATGGGAACCCACTACAGAGTCCAGATGCATGACAGACCATGCTATTCAACAGAGCATGTGACAGGGGTATAGCCTGGGCCTGGACACTACGACTCCTAGTATAGTTTCTTTAAGTAGCCTCCCTCTCATGCCTTGATCTTGTGCATCAGGTGCAACCCATGACAAACTCCTAGGTCAGCTTCATCAGCTGCATTTGATGTGCCATCCTGAGTGGGCAGCAGGAGGGATGTTACACTGCCATCGTGCTAGGCAGAAAAGAAGGCTCCAGGGAGATCTAATTGCGGCTTACCAGTATCTTAAGGGGGCCTCCAGGAAAGATGTTCAGGGACTGTTTATGAGGGAGTGTAGTGACAGGACAAGGGGTAATGGGTTTAAGGTGAAGGAGGGTTGATTTAGATTAGATGTTAGAAAGAAATTCTTTACTGTGAGGGTGGTGAGGCACTGGAACAGGTTGTCCAGAGAGGTTGTGGAGGCCCCCTCCCTGGAAGTGTTTAAGGCTAGGTTGGATGGGGCTTTGGGCAACCTGGTCTAGTGGAGGGTGTCCCTGCCCATGGCAGGGGGATTGGAACTAGATGATCTTTGAGGTCCCTTCCAACCCAAACCATTCTATGATTCTATGATTCTATGAATTAATTTCCAGATACTGCATTAAACAAGAAGAAAACTGGTACGGGGGTAACCTACCAATGTTTATTTTATGCCACTGGAGAATAAGTTTGTCCATTGTGGATCTGAATAGATCATTTTTTTATTGCAAAGGAAATTGAAAAACTGGAATTTCTCATTGGAACTAATTTACTAGAATATATTTCTGAGCCCCAGAAACCACTAATATATACAGGTCATTTCTTGTTTTAGTCTGGTGTCCTTAGCCATAGGAGCGTTGTTATATTTCATCACAGGGGTGGTCCATGCCAACTAATCCAGCTCCTAGTCTGTGACAGCAGCCAGCAGCAAATGTTTGAGAGAGAGCAGTAAGAAACTTGGTGGTTACAGTATAATCTTCCTTGAGGGAAAATCTCCTCAACATCTTCGATAGTTTCCTATGAATGAGTGTTCCAGAACTCTCCTTGCTGTGTGTATTGCTTACTCTAATAAGTCTAGATATTTTATTCACACCAAATTTTGATCTTTTTTAAAAATTATGCTAAATTTTTTTGCTTCAGCAGTATCTTTTGACACTCAGTTTCGCAGGTGATGTGCAAAAGTTTCTTCCTTCTGTTTTCATCTTTTTCCTTGTAATGTTTTAAGAAGTATTGTGATCTTATGTTGTTAAAGGATTAGTTGTTGGTTTATATATTTGTATACCACTCTTGCTCATCAGCTTTCTAAATAATCTATATTTTCACTGCCTCTTTTCACATGGAAAAATTTCATATCCATATCATTTATGTTGCAGATCTCAACCCCTTCTCCTATTGCAATGTTCCTTCTAATGCAGAGTGACTAGAAGTAAATCCAGAGCTGCTGATGAGGACATATAGTCTAGATAAATGATAATATTCCTATTGTCATGGAAATATAATTTTAATAATGTTTCCATTATAACATTTCTATTATTACCCTCTATCTCATTTCTGATATAGTTTAACAGATTTGCTGATTAACTAATGTTGAGCCATGAGCAATAACCTCCCATTCCATTAAATACCTTGTAGCGTCTGTACTGTCCAGACTAGATATTCTGTGTTTGTAACCCTGTTGGAATAGTCTCACTTCCATTACCATGTACTTTTTCTCTTGTTCCATGTCTGCCCATTCTCTTTCCTCTGAGAGAAGTTTACAAGGACAGTATTGAGTGAAGGCAAAAGGGATCATTGCAGGAGATGGAATTTCAATCCCAATTCTTTTCTTAAAAAAAAAATTTACACAATTTTGTATGAGAAGACCATTTCTGTTTTAAGATAATGAAATATAAAATGTAATTTAGTTTTTTTATAACCTCTTTTCTTCAGGATTCATGACTTGTTAGAAGGTTAGAAAGTCCTTCAGGCAAACTGCCAGAATCTGGGCAACCATAGAAATCAGAGGTCTCAGCAGTAATAGGAGACAGAGGCTTCCCATCAACACACTCATACAGTTGGTCATTATATACATGTATATTATATATACACTGTGTGAACGTGCACACACACACATATTCTATATTAAAGTGAGCAAACTATCAGAAATTTGTCATGAAGAAGCTGAATACACAGTACTTTATTGTTTGTCCATGTGAACTTGGTTTTGCTTTATTTATTTTACCTTGCAAAGTTTCCAGTCAATACTTGGCTCTTTAGTGGCTTAGCTTTCATAGACTTTGGTACAAATTTCTGTTGAAGTTGTAAAAGCACAGTAACACAGCAGAACACACAACAGCAAAGCCTAAGAATATCTATCATCTCTCCCAAACAGGATCAGATAAACTCCTGTTAACACTAGCTGAAGTTATTTAGCTAGTGAAGAAACCTAAAATGGAAGAAAGCAAAACTACTTAAATAGGATATAATTGCCTCCAGATGGAGAATGGGAGGCCTCATATTTTCTTGGTTATAACAGATGTAGGTGAAGCAAAAAGACAAATATCAAAACAAAACAAAAACAAAACCCAAAAATAACTCCAGCTTGAGCTACATGTGCATTACTCTAATATACCCTATGAGTTAGACTGTGAATCCAACTTAAGTTGCAGTTGCTGGGAAGCGAACCATACCAGATATTTCAGTGTCCTCATGACACTTCATCTGGAGGCACCTTTTCCTTCCCCAAGCTCTTTCTAGGCACCACTATGCACCTGCAGCCCTTGCTAGAAGTTGCTACAGAAATACTAGCAGCAACGAAAAGCACTTGGGCACATTGGCACTCTTCAATGACTTTCTTTCCACTTGCTTTGTCAGGAGTTATATTTGGCTCATATCAGATCTGCTGTGAGAAGCCTCTTACCCGCAGAGAAAACACAGTTCATACTCCAAGGGAAAGTTTGCCAGTTTCTTAAACGGTGAATTCTCTGCTTCTGTATATGATCATTTTAGGTGTGCTGAGCACAAGAAGGATGGCTGGCTGGCTGAAGCTTTCATCCTTCCAAAGGGGTATGCGTGCCTAGGGAACAGTACATCAGGGTTTGTTTTTTTCAAGTTAGAAGCACTCTAGTTTCTTCTGTTCAATTTAAAGTTCTCTTTTCCTTGTGATAAACTGAAATGTGGCGATACATGGAACATGACATGTTTTGAGGCTTATCTGACTTTGGCATAAAAATACATGTAGCTCTGTTTTCTGATAAACTCTGCTCAGGATCATAGAAAACAGAAGGAATTCTAGCCAGGGTGGTTTTACAGTGCAAATCTGAGCACATTTTAATGCCAAAATAATACTTACTGTTTATAGATAAGAATATTAATGATATAACACAGATGGTGTACTAATTTATACTTGGGGCTAATAGCAAAACGTAGTGTGATCTCATTAAAAATCTGTTTCAAAATACAGACAAAATTTCATCCTCACATGCAGAGAAACAGATACTTCTGTGATCCCCTGAGGGCTTAAGTTTTGCTGTCACAGTTCTTCCTGCTTGGCTCTCCCTGCTAGGGTATCATAAAAAGATATACAATTTTAATTATGCTTTGCATACTTTTCAATCCAGACTCCTAAATACATCAAATATTAACCTGCAAATTTATATACAATTTAAATAGAAATATATAGTAATCCAGGTAGTGTCTGTTAAACACAAAATCATACCATGACATGATTGTCTTATCCACATTGAATGTCAAAACTTTATGTTTCTGTAAAATTTTGACATGAAAGCTCTTTTTGAGATAACTTGATGCTATCAGAAAGTGCTAGCTTGACTGGTTTTAGTGAGTGCTATGTGAGGACCCTGATTTTTCCTTGGTTGTATCTACACAGTGAATAAAACAGCCCAGGAATCCTTCCAGCTGGTGAACTAGGACTAGCTGACATGGCAAGGCTAGTGTCCATAACGCTAACCTCTCCTACTCCCTGGAGAAGAATGTGAGGGGACAAAATACTCATCTGGAGTGGTCCTTGGTCCAGGGCTCAGGTGGTCCATGGTAACCTCCAAACCAAGAATGCTTTACTCCCTTTCTGCTCCATTAAAATAAACCAATCACAGTTTTCTACTGGATTATATTATATTCTGCTTGATTATATTACAGTACTGTCAACCCCAACTATTTTTAATTATGCCTTGGAGAATCACTAGAGTTTGTTTTAAAAGTCTTTTTTTTTTTTTGTCCTTAAGTGGTTAAATCTAAAAGGGTTTCCCAAAACCAGAAAAGTTAGGAGCTTTCTTAAGATGCAGTTTGAGATTTTCATCTAACAGCTGGACTCTAGGAGCTTTAAGGAAAATAGCTTAGTCTGTGAAACTGGAAATAACATTTCAGAGGTTGGCAGGGCAGGATAATGTGACTTTGACAGTCACACCTTGAAAACTTTATTTATCTAAAATTCTACTTTTCACATCACAGAGATTGGAAGTGTGGCCCAGACTGCTCCTCATGACGCCCTACTATTTTGAAGTATTTGTTTCTTCTGGAGTTCAAAGTACAGCATTGTTATGTGTTAGTATTAAGATAGGCAAGGGATTTACTAGCATGCAAAACTCACCAGCCTCCTCTTCACTGATATTCTTTCAAGATGCAGATTTTCCAGCTGCATAACAGGACTGTTTAAAGATGTAAAGAAAGTAGCAGACAATCTTGGAAAAGCTGTGCTCTCTCTTTCCACTAAGAGAGAGATTTGCTACATTTGCATTCTCTTCACCCTGTCAAAGGAACAGTTGATCTTTGACCAAGAAAATATTTCATAATTTGGACCACTCATTTTGAGTTAATTTTTCATTTTGATTATAGTTTATAATAGCTAATGTAAGTTTAAATGAAGGAGGATAAAAAGCAGTCAGACAATGTCAATGAAAATTATTTATTATGGTGCAGAACAGTCTGATGTAGTTACAGTTTGCCAGCTTCTTAACTTTGATAAAGAGAAATAAATGGATGTTACTAGCAATTTATTGTAAATATTCTATCATACTTCTAAACAGTTTAGATAATTTTTGGGGGGTACAATATTTTTTTTTGATCCTGGAACATTTAATTCACCATTAAATGTCATACACTCTGTTACTATAAAAGGATAAGAGTAAAACTGTTTCCAATTACACACTGTTTCAGTAAGACACGAGCTTGTTCACGCCAGCTCTCCAAGTTTACAGACAAAGTCACTTCCCTCAAAATAGCTGCTTTGGGAGTTATGGTAATAATGTAAAGCAATGTAAAGCAGCTTGTAGTAACAATGTAAAGCATTCTTAGGCATCTGCATTTGAAGTCCTACAGCTCTTATCCTAACTTTGGTGCAGCATCATCATTTTTGCCTTTATACTGGATAGCTTAGGAAAGTGAAGTATGAGTATACTTTTAGAAAGACATTATGTCTCTACATACTTAAGGAAAGGGATTTTTTTCTTCAGTAAATTTAACATCTGCAGTTTAGGAACATTTTTATATTCGATATGTTTACGTACAACCAAAATAATTGTTTTTCATTATAGTTGTTATCTATTCTTTTTCCTTAAATAAAGTAATTGCAGAATTTTTGCCATGTTTTTAGAATTTATTTCTGGCTAACAAATTGCTTTAGTCATCTTCTGTTTGTTGTGTCTCTAGGTATACATAATAGCACTGCAATTTGATTTACAGTTAGTAGAGTAACACTTTGTTCATATCACATTTATGGAAAACTTATTTTCATACTTGGCAGGAAGATAAAGAAAATATCTTTCTTTTGTGTATTTCTAATAATCTAGTGATTTGCTTCGGGTTTTTCAGTATCTCTTTAAGTTAAAATTCAAAATAGTCTGATGCTATTTTTCATCTACAAATGTTGGGTTACATGGTAACATCTTGCTACCTGTTAACTGAAAGCTGCAAAGTAAGAAAAGGGTGACTGCAGAAAATTCAGAGGAGTCACAGAATTAACTTTTACAACTTTGATATCCATCTTTGTTTTGGCTACATGGAGGAAAAATATGGGGCAAAGAATGGAAAGGAGAGAACAAAGAACTGTTAGGGGGAGAAAATTACGCAGATGAGAGAGGTGTATTAGAGTGACGTACAACCACTAAGGAAAAGCTGTGTCATACTGCTACAGCTCAATTCTTTAATTTCTCCCTTTTGCAGGGCTGAAATTGTTTCCCAGCTGCCTTTTGATCCATAATACCTGTCTTTGGCAAAACAAGATTTGCAGCTCCTTAGGAACAGGAGTTCCTGGAGCTGACAGTCTGCCCCACTTGCATGTTTAATGGGATTTTTGATATATAAAGTAATAAAAAATTATGAAATAGTGCTCAGAAAAAAAACAAAACAAAAAAAAAAACCCAAAAAATCCCCCCTGAGATAGTTCAGCTTCTTGCTAATTATAGCAGCAAAATTACAGGGAAAAATTCTTTCCAGGATACGTGTGAAACCATATTAACTGAACTGAATCTATCTTGCTAAGATGACTATCAGGAAACTGACATATTATAAAAAATAATTCAGATTGATTAAAACCAAGGAAAATAATGGGACCACAAGAGGTTTTGAGTATCATTTAGCATGAAATTAAAATGGAAAACATAGGAGTATGGATATCTTCATATTACTAACTTTTATGTGTTGGTAGAGAAAAGTGACAGCAGAGAACAAGTGAACACAGATATCCCCTGAGATGTGAAAGGGCTCTCCAGCTGTTCAGCCAAATACATCCTGGTTAGTTAAGTTGCAAATGCTTTGGATCATTGTTCTCTTTTTTTATTTTTTTTCTTGGTGGTAGTTATTTTTAAATAAAAACATAGTGCCACATTTATTAAGTGAATTTGTCAGCGAGGAACGCGGAGGCGGCAACGGTGGACGGGCGCTAGATAAAGTTGGACAGAGGGTTCCCAGAGCCAGGGAAACCCGAGGAAGAGCAGAGAGAGCCGCCAGGGGCCAGCAGCTCTCGCGAGTGAGGCTGATGTAGCCTGCGCAAGGCTGACGTGGCTTGGGCGTTGCCAAGAGCAACGGCGGGAGATTTAAACGGCCCTAGGCAGCTCTAATGACCCGAGTGTGGCGCGGCAGTTTGTGCAGGAAGGGGTACGGGGAGGGCCCTGTAATTTCCTTGTAGGTCCACAACCTAGGGAAGTGCTCCAGGTCTCTGCCAAAATGGAGGGCACTCACCTTGGAGCTAAAGACAGTGTTCCTACAGAGAACGTCTCCCCTGAGATGTCTGATGCATCCACCCAGATGGAACTGGTAAGGAAGGAGACTTCAGTACAGGTGGTAGGTTGCAGCGAGTGCCCAGACCCTTCTGCTGAAAAGGTAAGTACCTGCACAAAGTGTGCACAGCTTGATGATCTGTTAGACCAGGTGGCTGAGTTGCAGGAAACAGTAAAAAGGCTGTGCAGTATTAGGAGGGCCAAGACAGAGATTATAGAATCATAGAATGGTTTGGGTTGGAAGGGGCCTCAAAGATCATCTAGTTCCAACCCCCCCCTGCCATGGGCAGGGACACCCTCCACTAGACCACGTTGCCCAAAGCCTCATCCAACCTGGCCTTGAACACTTCCAGGGATGGGGCCTCCACAACCTCTCTGGGCAACCTGTTCCAGTGCCTCACCACCCTCACAGTAAAGAATTTCTTTCTAACACGTAATCTAAATCTTCCCTCCTTGAGCTTAAACCCATTACCCCTTGTCCTATCACTACACTCCCTCATAAACAGTCCCTGAACATCTTTCCTGTAGGCCCCTTTGATGTGGTTTAGCCCCAGCTGGCAGCTGAACACCATGCAGCCGCTTGCTCACCCCTCCCCTAGTGGGATGGGGAGGAGAATGGGAAAGAAAAAGGCAAAGCCTCATGGCTTGGGATAAGGACAGTTTACCGGGACAGCAAGGGAGAGGGAAACAATCAGCAACAGTACTGATAAAGGAATGCTCACAATGTGTAATACCAGAAAGCAATTTACCAATCCAATGACGACCAACCCCGACAGACCAGACACTCAGCCCATGCTCAGCTCACACTCAAAACATCCCGGAGCTACCTGTCCCTGACTAGCCCCCTTTTATGGTGAGCATGATGTCACATGGTATGGAATAGCCCCCTGGCCAGCTTGGCTCACCTGTCCTGGCTCCTTGTGAAAATTAACTCTAACCTTGCCAGAACCAGGACATTATCCACCCCTTATTCTATACCATCTACATCATGCCCAGATTATTTCACAGGTATCATTCCCTTACTCTATGGGCCATCCCTCTAAAATGTCTGTTGAGTTCATTTAGTCCATGGCTTTGGGTTCCATCTGTCATGACAGTCTCTCAGGGCAGGAGCAATGGTGCGTGCTGCTGGGTTGTTGCACGCTGCATCTGGAGTTTTAACGGCTGGTGTAGCTGGCATGGTCCATACTCACAGTCTGCACGTTGAAGATGTGATTTTTCGATGAAGTTCCTGGGCACCAGTTGCTGAGGTCAGTTCTAGTTCCATCATCGTGGCACTTTGCTCAGTTTCAAAGTTCATCCTTCATTAGTTTTGGGTGGTTCTTATGGTCATACCATTGATACAGTATATAGCTATTAACATCATGCAATTTAATTTGTTGGCTATTCTCACCCAAAATCAAATCCCCTTGGGGTACACACCAGACTTCCCCATCCTTTCTCATCACCCGCCAAGTGCACCCTGGTCCCTGAGCAAAACCAATCCCGCAGGTGGGCTTGCCTTTGCCTGAAGCAGGGATAACCCAAACTGTCTTCCCCAACATATTCTTCATGCGCACTACAAGAAATATTATCCCCTTCTACTGGGCGTGGAAATTTTGATTGGGCAGGGCCAGCTCGATTGGCAGATCCCCTAGTGTTAACTAACCAGGTGGCCTTTGCTAAATGTGTGTCCCAGTGTTTGAGGGTCCCACCACCCATTGCCCTCAGGGTAGTCTTTAGCAGTCCATTGTACCTTTCCATTTTCCCAGAGGCTGGTGCATGATAGGGGATGTGATACACCCACTCAATGCCATTCTCTTTGGCCCAGGCGTCTATGAGGTTCTTGTGGAAATGTTCCCGGTTGTTCCTGGAATGTGTCGATGACAACTATCTCCTCCAAGGGACAGAGGAGCCCACGAGGAGAGGTGCCATGCTGGACCTTGTTCTCACCAATAAGGAGGGCCTGGTAGGGGATGTGAAGCTCAAGGGTAGCCTTGGCTGCAGTGACCATGAAAAGGTGGAATTCAGGATCCTCAGGGCAGCGAGGAGACCATGCAGCAAGCTCACTACCCTGGACTTCAGGAGAGCAGACTTTGGCCTCTTCAGGGACCTGCTTGGTAGAAAACCATGGGACAAAGCACTGGAGGGAAGAGGGGCCCAAGACAGCTGGCTAATATTCAAGGGTCACCTCCTCCAAGCTCAGGAGCGATGCATCCCAACAAAAAGGAAGTCAAGCAAATCCACCAAGAGGCCTGCATGGATGAACAAGGAGCTCCTGGGCAAAGTCAAACAAAAAAAGGAAGCCTACAGAGGGTGGAAGCAAGGGCAGGTAGCCTGGGAAGAATAAATAGAAACTGTCCAAGCAGCCAGGGATCAGGTTAGGAAAGCCAAAGCCCTGATAGTATTAAATCTGGTGAGGGATGTCAAGGGCAACAAGAAAAGCGTCTATAGGTATGTAGTGATAAAAGGAGGACAAGGGAAGATGTGGGTCCCCTCCAGAATGAAATGGGTGACCTGGTTCCCCAGGATATGGAGAAGGCTGAGGTACTCAAGGAGTTCTTTGCCTCAGTCTTCACTGGCAAATCCTTGAGCCACACTGCCCAGGTCACAGAAGGCAGGGACTGGGACAATGCAGAAACGCCCACTGTAGGAGAAGATCAGGTTTCGAGAATATCTAAGGAACCTGAAGGTGCACAAGTCCATGGGACCTGATGAAATGCATCCATGGGTCTTGAGGGAACTGGCAGATGAAGTGGCCAGGCCACTCGCCATCATATTTGAGAAATCCTGTCAGTCTGGGAAGTTCCCGCCGACTGGAAGAGGGGAAACATAACCCCCATTTTTAAGAAGGGTAAAAAGGAAGACCCAGGGAACTACAGGTTGGTCAGTCTCACCTTTATGCCTGGCAAGATCATGGAGCAGACCCTCCTGGAGACTATGCTCAGGCACATGGAAAATAAGGAGGTGATTGGTGACAGCCAACATGGCTTCACTAAGGGCAAATTGTGCCTGACAAACTTGGTGGCCTTCTATGATGGGGTTACAGCGTCCGTGGATAAGGGAAGGGCAGCTGACGTCATCTATCTGGACTTGTGCAAGGCATTTGACACTGTCCCGCACGACATCCTTGTCTCTAAATTGGAGAGACATGGATTCGATGGATGGACCACTCGGTGGATAAGGAATTGGCTGGATGGTCGCACTCAAAGAGTTGTGGTCAACAGCTCAATGTCCAAGCGGAGAACAGTGACGAGTGGTGTTCCTCAGGGGTCGGTACTGGGACAAGGGCACTGTTCAACATCTTTGTCGACGACATGGACAGCGGGATCAAGTGCACCCTCAGCAAGTTTGCCGACGACACCAAGCTGTGTGGTGTGGTCGACACGCTGGAGGGAAGGGATGCCATCCAGAGGGACGTTGACAGGCTGGAGAGGTGGGCCCGTGCGAACCGCATGAAGTTCAACAAGGCCAAGTGCAAGGTCCTGCACGTGAGTCAGGACAATCCCAAGCACGACTACAGGCTGGGCAGGGAATGGATTGAAAGCAGCCCTGAGGAGAAGGACTTGGGGGTGTTGATTGATGAGAAGCTCAACATGAGCCAGCAGTGAGCGCTTGCAGCCCAGAAAGCCACCCGTGTCCTGGGCTGCATTAAAAGAGGTGTGACCAGCAGGTCGAGGGAGGTGATCCTGCCCCTCTACTCTGCTCCTGTGAGACCCCACCTGGAGTACTGCATCCAGCTCTGGCGGCCCCAGTACAGGAGAGACATGGAGCTGTTGGAGAGAGTCCAGAGGAGGGCCATGAAGCTGATCAGAGGGCTGGAGCACCTCTCCTATGAGGACAGGCTGAGAGAGAGTTGGGATTGTTCAGCCTGGATAAGAGAAGGCTCCGGGGAGATCTAATTGCGGCTTACCAGTACCTGAAGGGGGCCTCCAGGAAAGATGGTGAGGGACTGTTTATGAGGGAGTGTAGTGACAAGACAAGGGTTAATGGGTTCAAGCTGAAGGAGGGTCGATTTAGATTAGATGTTAGAAAGAAATTCTTTACTGTGAGGGTGGTGAGGCACTGGAACAGGTTGCCCAGAGAGGTTGTGGAGGCCCCATCCCTGGAAGTGTTCAAGGCCAGGTTGGATGAGGCTTTGGGCAACATGGTCTAGTGGAGGGTGTCCCTGCCTGCAGCAGGGGGATTGGAACTAGATGATCTTTGAGGTCCCTTCCAACCCAACCCATTCTATGATTCTATGAAATAAGTCATGTTGTCTGACTCAGTTCTTTCTGGGGTGCCATGTCACCACAGGACTTCCTTTTCAAGACCCAGGATAGTGTTCTGAGCAGTGGCATGTGGCACAGGGTATGTTTCCAGCCCTACAGTGGTTGCTTCCACCTTTTTAAGAATGTAGCACTTGCCTTGGTGGATTTCTGGGAGTATGATATAGTCGTTTTGCCATGCTTCCCCATATTTATATTTCAACCATCATCCTCCATACCACAGAGGCTTTACCTGCTTGGTTTGCTTGATTGAAGCGCATGTTTCACATTGATGGATGACCTGTGAGATGGTGTCCATGCTCAAGTCCACGGGCCCATCTATATGTTGCATCTTTTCCTTGATGGCCTGAGGTGTCATGGGACCATCGAGCTATAAATAATTCACCCTTACGCTGCCAGTCCAGATGCATCTGAGCCACTTCAATCTTAGCAGGCTGATCCACCTGCTGGTTGTTCTGATGTTCCTCAGTGGCCCGACTCTTGGGTACATGGGCATCTACATGACCTACCTTTACAACTAGCTTCTCTTGCTGGGCAGCAATGTCTTGCCACAATGGGGCAGCCCAGATGGGTTTGCCTCTGTGCTGCCAGTTGCTCTGCTTCCACTGCTGTAACCACCCCCACAGGGCATTGGCCACCATCCATGAATCAGTATAGAGGCAGAACATTGGCCCCTTTTCTCTTTCAGCAATGTCTAAAGCCAGCTGGATTGCTTTCACCTCTGCAAACTGGCTCGATTCACCTTCTCCTTCAGCAGCTTCTGCAGTTCCTCATTTAGGACTCCATACAGCAGCCTTCCACCTCCGATGCTTTACCACGATGCGACAGAACCCATCAGTGAACAGGGCATATGGCTTCTCATCTTCTGTTAGTTTATTATACGGTGGGGCTTCTTCAGCACGTGTCACCTCCTCCTCTGGCGACATTCCGAAATCTTTCCCTTCTGGCCAGTCTGTGATCACATCCAGAATTCCTGGATGATTGGGGTTTCCTATTCAAGCCTGCTGTGTGATCAGTGCAGCCCACTTCCTCCACGTAGCATCAGTTGCATGGTGTGTAGAAGGGGCCCTCCCTTTGAACATCCAGCCCAGCACTGGCAGTCAGGGTGCCAGGAGGAGCTGTGCTTCAGTGCCAATCGGCTCTGAAGTAGCTCAAACCCCTTTATAGGCTGCCAACATCTCCTTTTCAGCTGGAGTGTAGTGGGCTTCGGATCCTCTCTGTCCCCGACTCCAAAACCCCAGGGGCTGACCTCGAGTGTCCCCTGGTGCTTTCTGCCAGAGACTCCAGGTCTGGCCATTCTCCCCAGCTGTGGTGTACAGCACATTTTTAACATGTATTCCTCCTTGGACTGGCCCAAGGGCTACTGCATGAACTATTTCCTGTTTCATTTGTTCAAAAGCTTGTCGTTTCTCAGGGCCCCTTTTGAAATCATTCTTCTTCCGGGTTACGTGGTAGAGAAGGACAGACTGTAATTTGGAATGTGCATTCACCAGAAACCCACAACACCTAAGAAAGCCTGTGTCTCCTTTTTGTTGGTTGGTGGAGACATGGCTGCTGTTTTGTTTATAATATCCATTGGGATCTGACGACGCCAATCGTGCCATCTTATTCCTAAAAATTGGATTTCCTATGCAGGCCCCTTGACCTTACTTTGTTTTATGGCAAAGCCAGCTTTCAGCAGGATTTGGATTATTTTCTTCCCTTTCTCAGAAACTTCCTCTGCTGAGTTGCCCCATGCAATGATGTCATCAATGTATTGCAGGTGCTCTGGGGCTTCACCCTTTTCCAGTGCAGTCTGGATCAGGCCATGGCAAATGGTGGGGCTGTGTTTCCACCCCTGGGGCAGTCGATTCCAGGTGTACTGGACGCCCCTCCAAGTGAAGGCAAACTGTGGCCTGCACTCTGCTGCCAAAGGGATCGAGAAAAATGCATTAGCTATATCAATGGTGGCATACCACTTGGCTGCCTTTGACTCCAGTTCATATTGAAGTTCCAGCATGAAGTTCCACGGCAGCACTCATCGGCGGCGTGACTTCATTCAGGCCACGATAGTCTACCGTCAGCCTCCACTCTCCATTGGACTTCTGCACTGGCCATATGGGACTGTTAAAGCGTGAGTGGGTTCTGGTGATCACTCCCTGACCCTCCAGTTGATGAATTAACTTGTGGATAGGAACCAGGGAGTCTCGGTTGGTGCAGTATTGCTGCCAGTGCACCGTTGTGGTAGCAATTGGCACCTGTTCCTCTTCGACCCTCAGCAACCCCACAACAGAAGGGTCCTCCGAGAGACTGGGGAGATTAGACAACAGTTCAATTTCCTCCGCTTCCAAGGCAGCTATTCCAAAAGCCCACTGGTAACCTTTTGGGTCTTTGAAATACCCTTTCCAGAGGTAGTCTATGCTAAGGATGCACGGAGCCTCTGGCCCAGTCACAATGGGGTGCTTTTGCCACTCATTCCCAGGTAGACTTACTTCAGCCTCCAGCAGAGTCAACTGTTGGGATCCCCCTGTCAATCCAGAAATAGAGATGGGTTCCACCCCTTCATAGCTTGATAGCATTAAATTACGCTGTGCACCGGTGTCCACTAGGGCCTTGTACTCCTGTGGGTCTGATGTGCCAGGCGATCGGACCCACACAGTCCAATAAACCCTATTGTACCTTTCCTCCACCTGGCTGGAGGCAGGGCCCCTCTAATCCTGCTCATCATGTTTGCTACTCACTTCTTGCAAAAAGGACTTAGAAGTGCCTTCAAGAGGATTATAATTGCAATCAGGCCTTTCACTTGATCTGGGGCATTGCGCGTTGGAAACTGGAGCAGCATTCTTTCTGGAAGAGTCCCTTTTTACGACTGTCTTGCCTAGCAGCTCACGTACTCGTGCCTGCAGGGTTGAGATAGGAAATGGGATGGGAAGCCTCATATCTTCTCCATGGTCGCGCTGGTAAAACCACAGGATACCTCGTGGTGTGTACGCTCTATATCCCCTCTCTGGAGGAGAGGAACATTTAGTCCTAATAGCTAAAATACTGGCCTGAACGTTCCAAGGGTATTCAAAATTCTCAAAAATTCTTATAACCAACCAAAAGGGAAAAGGGGAGGTGAAAGAGTGGGAGAAGGTATTCCCCCCCCGTCTTCCCCATAGATTGGGTCCAATTATTAATTCTGAAAGATGTTGACCGAGGTACGGGCATGACAGAAGCGCTACATACAAGTACCAGCTCAGACTCATGACTGTCAATGATATCTTATGATAAGTCATTATCACACAATACAACAATATGAGAACACGAACCCCTCTCCCAGAGGTGATAAACAGCAGCACAGGGATTACATAGAGTAAACACGGGTTTACAAAACAGAGCCATGGGACCAAACAGAACATCATTATGATCAGCAATTGATTAAATAACATTATAAATGCTTATAACAACTTTGTTTTAACACACTTTCGTCACTCTTGTCGTTATCACAACCCCTCGAGCCCCACGTTGGGCACCAGAAAGGACTGACATGGTTTAGCCCCAGCCGGCAGCTGAGTACCACACGCTGCTCGCTCACCCCTCCCCCGGTGGGATGGGGAGGAGAATGGGAAAACAAAGGCAAAGCCTCGTGGTTTGGGATAAGGACAATTTGTCGATCCCTGGACCGACGGAACACTCAGCCCACACTCAGACCATCCCGGAGCCGTGTCCCACCCACCCCTCCCTGACTATCCCCCTTTTATGGTGAGCATGATGTCACACGGTATGGAAGAGACCCCTGGCCAGCTTGGCTCACCTGTCCTGGCTCCTTGTGAAAATTAACTCTATCCTAACCAGAACCAGGACACCCCTTCAGGTACTGGAAGGCCGCAATAAGGTCTCCCTGGACCCTTCTCTTCTCCAGGCTGTACAATCCTAACTCTCGCAGTCTGTCCTTATAGGAGAGGTGCTCCAGCCCTCTGAATCAGCTTCATGGCCCTCCTCTGGACTCTCTCCAACAGCTCCATGTCTCTCCTGTACTGGGGACCCCAGAGCTGGATGCAGTACTCCAGGTAGGGTCTCACAGGAGCAGAGTAGAGGGGCAGGATCACCTCCCTCGACCTGCTGGTCACACCTCTTTTAATGCAGCCCAGGACACGGTTGGCTTTCTGGGCTGCAAGCGCTCACTGCTGGCTCATGTTGAGCTTCTCATCAATCAATACCCCCAAGTCCTTCTCCTCGGGGCTGCTTTCAATCCATTCCCTGCCCAGCCTATAGTCATGCTTGGGATTGTCCTGACTCACGTGCAGGTCCTTGCACTTGGCCTTGTTGAACTTCATGCGGTTCGCACGGGCCCACCTCTCCAGCCTGTCAAGGTCCCTCTGGATGGCATCCCTTCCCTCCAGCGTGTCGACCACACCACACAGCTTGGTGTTGTCGGCAAACTTCCTGAGGGTGCACTCAATCCAACTGTCCATGTCACTGACAAAGATGTTGAACAGTGCCCTTGTCCCAGTACTGACCCCTGAGGAACACCACTCGTCACTGTTCTCCGCTTGGACATTGAGCTGTTGACCACAACTCTTTGAGTGCGACCATCCAGCCAATTCCTTATCCACCGAGTGGTCCATCCATCGAATCCATGTCTCTCCAATTTAGAGACAAGGATGTCATGCAGGACAGTGTCAAATGCCTTGCACAAGTCCAGATAGATGACGTCAGCTGCCCTTCCCTTATCCACGGACGCTGTAACCCCATCATAGAAGGCCACCAAGTTTGTCAGGCACAATTTGCCCTTAGTGAAGCCGTGTTGGCTGTCACCAATCACCTCCTTATTTTCCATGTGCCTGAGCATAGTCTCCAGGAGGGTCTGCTCCATGATCTTGCCAGGCATAAAGGTGAGACTGACCGGCCTGTAGTTCCCTGGGTCTTCCTTTTTTCCCTTCTTAAAAATGGGGGTTATGTTCCCCCTCTTCCAGTCAGTGGGAGCTTCCCAGACTGACAGGATTTCTCAAATATGATGGTGAGTGGCCTGGCCACTTCATCTGCCAGTTCCCTCAGGACCTGTGGATGCAACTCATCAGGTCCCATGGACTTGTGCACCTTCAGGTTCCTTAGATATTCTCGAACCCGATCTTCTCCTACAGTGGGCGGTTCTGCATTCTCCCAGTCCCTGCCTTCTGTGACCTGGGCAGTGTGGCTCAAGCATTTGCCAGTGAAGACTGAGGCAAAGAAGTCGCTGAGTACCTCAGCCTTCTCCATATCCTGGGGAACCAGGTCACCCATTTCATTCCGGAGGGAACCCACATTTTCCCTCGTTCTCCTTTTATCACTAACATACCTATAGAAGCTTTTCTTGTTGCCCTTGACATCCCTGGCCAGAGTAATCTCTATCAGGGCTTTGGCTTTCCTAACCTGATCCCTGGTTGCTTGGACAATTTCTCTGTATTCCTCCCAGGCTACCTGCCCTTGCTTCCACCCTCTGTAGGCTTCCTTTTTTTGTTTGACTTTGCCCAGGAGCTCCTTGTTCATCCATGCAGGCCTCTTGGTGTTTTTGCCTGACTTGCTCTTTGTTGGGATGCATCGCTCCTGAGCTTGGAGGAGGTGACCCTTGAATATTAGCCAGCTGTCTTGGGCCCCTCTTCCCTCCAGGGCTTTGTCCCATGGTATTCTACCAAGCAGGTCCCTGAAGAGGTCAAAGTCTGCTTTCCTGAAGTCCAGGGTAATGAGCTTGCTGTGTGCCTTCCTCGCTGCCCTGAGGATCCTGAATTCCACCATTTCGTGGTCACTGCAGCCAAGGCTGCCCTTGAGCTTGACATCCCCTACCAGGCCCTCCTTATTGGTGAGAACAAGGTCCAGCATGGCACCTCTCCTCATTGGCTCCTCTGTCACTTGGGGGAGAAAGTTGTCATCAACACAGTCCAGGAACCTCCTGGACTGCTTGCGCTCTGCTGTGTTGCCCCTCCAACAGATGTCGGGGTAACAGATAGATAGATGGTTGCACAACCAAGTACCTGTAGTGGGCACCTCTGATAATGAGGCACCTTGGGCCCTGGTCACCCACAAAAGTAGGGCTCTGCTTTAGTCTTCACCCTTCAGCTTCACAACCAAAAACAGATATGAAGCTTTAACAGCTACAGACACTCATGAGCAAGGTGTGCAAGGAGAAACTGTACCAGCAGCACACAGTGGATACCATAAAAAGAAATGTTGAGTGCTTGTAGTGGGTGACTCTCTGTTAAGGGGCACTGAGGTGCCTATCTGCTGACCTGACAAGGAGTCGTGAGAGGTATGCTGCCTTTCGGGATGTTACTGAGAGGGTGCCACAACTTGTCAAGAGCACAGACTACTATCCACTGCTACTCTTTCATGTGGGCATGAATGACACTGCAAGCCAGAACCTGGGCAGAATCAAGGAAGACTATAAAGCCCTGGGGGTGGAAGTGAAAAACATTGGTGCCCAAGTTATCTTTTCCTCCATTCTACCAGTTGGAGGGAAGGGGGCAGCCAGAAATAGACGTATAATGCATCTCAACTCCTGGCTATGTATCTGATGCTGTCATGAGGATTCTGGCTTTTATGACAATGGGACATTCTATGATGACTATAACCTGTTAGAGAGGGATGGGATCCACCCGTCTAGAAGAGGGAAGGGAATCTTTGGCAGCAGGCTGGCCAACTTGGTGAAGTGGGCCTGAAGGATTCAGAGGGTGAAGGTCCAAAGTGGCAATGCTCATGCCATTGCATACAACTGGGGAATAAGCCAGGCTAACCAGAGCAGTGACAAATGTTCCTTAGCTGCCTCCCATGATGAGAACCAGAAAGCCAACCACCTCAAGGGTGTGTATGGCTATGGTGGACCCTCTTGCACCCCTCCGGGGAAACCTCCACAATCGATTACCTCTCTGAAATGCCTGTACACCAATGCACACAGCATGGGGAATAAACAGGAAGAACTAGAGGTCTGTGTGTGCTCACAGGGCCACGATCTCATTGCAATTACAGAGACATGGTGGGATAGCTCGCATGACTGGAATGCTGTCATTATGTACTTTTTCGGAAAGACAGGCCAGCAAGGCGAGGTGGTGGAGTTGCTCTTTATGTGAGAAAGCAACTGGAATGTATCGAGGTCTGCCTAGGGGTGGATGAAGAAAGAGTCGAGAGCTTATGGGTAAGGATTAAGGGGCAGGCTAATATGGGAGACACTGTTGTGGGTGTTTACTACAGGCCACCTGATCAGGAAGTCGATGAGGCCTTCTACAGACAGCTGGAAGTAGCCTCACAATCAGAGGCCCTGGTCCTCATGGGGGACTTCAACCACCCTGACATTTGCTGGAAAGGCAACAGGGCCAGGCATGCACAGTCCAGAAGGTTCCTGCAGAGCATTGATGATAACTTTTTGACACAGGTGGTGGAGGATCCCATGAGGAGAGGGGTGCTGCTGGATCTTGTACTAACAAACAAAGAAGGACTGGTTGGGGATGTGAAGGTTGGGGGCAGCCTTGGCTGCAGTGATCAGGAGATGGTGGAGTTTGGATCCTACGTGGAAGGAGCAGGGCAACAAGTAGGATTACAGCCCTGGATTTCAGGAGAGCTAACTTTGGCCTCTTCAAGGACCTGCTTGGGAGAATCCCATGGGTTAGGGCTCCAGAAGGTAAGGGGGTCCAAGAGAGCTGGTCAATATTCAGGCACCACTTCTAGTTCAAGATCAGTGCATCCCAAAGAATAGGAAATCAAACAAAGGAGGCAGGAGACCTGCATGGAGACCTCCTGGAAAAAAAAGGATAGAAGGATGTTTACAGAATGTGGAAAAAGGGACTGGCCACTTGTGAGGAATATAATGTAGTCAGAGTGTGTAGGGATGCAACAAGGAAGGCTAAGGCCCACTTGGAATTAAAACTGGCAAGGACAACAAGAAGGGGTTTTTCAAGTACATCAGCAGCAAAAGGAAGACTAGGGAAAATGTGGGCCTGCTGCTAAATGAGGTGGGTGCCCTGGTGACAGAGGATACAGAGAAGGCAGAGTTACTGAATGCCGCCTTTGTTTCAGTCTTTACTGCTAAGGTCGGCCCTCAGGAATCCCAGACCCTGGAGGTAGGAGAGAAAGTCTGGAGAAAGGAAGACCTTCCCTTGATCGAGGAGAATTGAGTTAGAGAACATCTAGGCTGCTCATGCAGCAGCACCTGACAGTTTCAAAGGGTACCATGGCTGAATATCCTCAGACAAGGCATCATGGCAGACTAAAGTATCCTTACATAAGGCCCTCACTGCCATGCTACCTATGAGGAGTTTTGCATGCTTGAGTCTGGGTAAAGCCTTTGTAGAGCATGTAGCAACTTTATTTACACTAATCATTGAGCAAATAAACCATGTTTATTCATAAATCAGGTAGTTTGATCCAGGCAGCTAAATATTGTAGTAGGTTGACCCTGGCTGGATGCCAGGTGCCCACCAAAGCTGCTCTATCACTCCCCCTCCTCAGCTGGACAGGGGAGGGAAAATATAACAAAACGCTCGTTGGTTGAGATAAGGACGGGGAGAGATCACTCACCAATTACTGTCATGGGCAAAACAGACTCAACTTAAGAAAATTAATTAATTTAATTACCAATCAAATTGGAGAAGGGTAATGAGAAATAAAAGCAGATCTTAAAAACACCTTCCCACCACCACTCCCTTCTTCCCAGGCTCAACTTCACTCCCGATTTTCTCTACCTCCTCCCCCTGAGTGGCGCAGGAGGATGGGAAATGGGGGTTGCGGTCAGTTCATCACACATTGTCTCTGCTACTCCTTCCTCCTCGCACTCTTCCCCTGCTCCAGCATGAGGTCCTTCCCACAGGAGACAGTCCTCCACCAACTTCTCCAGTGTAGGTTCTTCCCACGGGCTGCAGTTCTTCACGAACTGCTCTAGCATGGGTCCTTTCCACGGGGTACAGTCCTTCAGGAATGGACTGCTCCAGTGTGGGTCCCCTAGCCTTTGCCAGTGGTGGGTCTGTCTTGGAGCCGGCTGGCATTGGCTCTGTCAGACATGGGGGAAGCTTCTAGCAGCTTCTCACAGAAGGCACTCCTGTAGCCCCCCCCTTGCCACACAAACACAATACAAATGTGAATGAATATAGAAGGGAAACGGTAATGAGATGTATTTCTTCTGTGCCCTTTGGTTTGCCTTTTTCCATTTTTAAGAGTTCTAAGCTGTAATTTTTCTTACATTTTTCAGTTATTTTACTTATGCAGTTATATATACCTTTCCTCTTTGATAAAGTATCTCCAGTCAAAAGGGAGTTGTTACCTAGAAATGAAGGGCAGAGTTTAATTCTCTGGCATTCTGTCCGCACCCTACAAAAGCGTATTTTTCAAATTGGTTGCTATGGTGGGCAATGGTACAATCTTCTGATAAGTCAAAAATTTTCTTCCCTAATTCTCTGGCTAATGATTGTTATTGAAAGATGTCTCTTCTGAACCAACACCTGCGTTACTAGTTCTCAACACTACCCATGCAGGTAACATAAGAACATCTTGGTAATCTTTTCTATCCTTCAGTCTTGTTCTGCACTTCAGGACATAAGAGGATAAACAAGTGCTGTGGATGAACTAGGATGAACTGTGCAACTCACAGTTTAGCAAAACTAACTGGTATGGTGCATGCTTTGTGAGAAAGTTTTCCTATTGTAGAATATGTGCTCCTAGAGTTTAGAAAAGTCGGGTTCAGGTCTCAGTGCATATTTTTTGTATATTGAAAACTATATTTCATATAAACATGTAAGCTGGCAAGTATATATGAAGAAAGGAAGGATGCAAAATGTGCACAAGACCACATGCAATAGTGGCTAAGCAATGCTGGGGATAGTCCTGAGTGAATGAGGCCAGGTTCAGGTTTTTAGAGATACTGTGATAATCCTATCTGAATTTATGATGAAATGAAGGTTGCACATCAAGAAGCAGTGTCTAATATACCTTTCATTTGCTAATGTGCATTCCGAACAACATTAAGACTTGATTTTAGGTTTCCGGGGTTCTGTTTCTCCTGATACATTGCCAGTGTCTGTATGTGTCCTAAAGCAATGCATATTTGCTAGAAATTCCTGATTTTTTTCACCCCAGTAAACAAGAAGAATTGGTATCAGCTGTTGCAGATTTAACTTACAATGTTAAACTCCAGTCTTATCAGACTCCAGGGGCTTTTCACTTTGTCTTACAAAGTAAGAGTGTGAATCTATTTCTTCAACTTGTATACAACAACGATAATAACCTGGCACCTATTGCATGTTTTCAGCCCTTTGATGTCCAGGTGCTTTTCAAGCAGCATGATGTGCATTATCCCTGTTTTACAAACGAGGAAGCCAAAATGCAGAATGGTTAAAAAAAATTTCCAGACTCTCAAGTCAATGTTCCCAGGCATGAAACAGAACAATCGGTCCTGTGCCTTGTTCCCTAAGCCATGCTTTTTCAAATTCATTTTAATTTTCAATTTTGTGTAATGTAACACTTGTTTCATTCAATTACTTACTAATTTGAAGATGAGTAACTAAGATGCAAGCATCCTCAAAGTGGGTTGAATCCTGTACACGTTTCATTATTGGTAGCGTGATTACTTCTATATCTTTTCTTCCTTAGGGAGTTTGACTATAGAGCCAAAACCTCAGTCGACTGATACATGCAGATAAAAAATATTGTTGCTTTTCCTGTTTTTTTATTATTAGCGTATGTAGCAGTACTGAATGGCTCCATCTTTTATTATTTTCATTATCTTAAAATCTTTTTTTTCCTTATTTTCATTATCCAATCAACACTTGCCTTAATTGTGATGGCATACCAACAAGAGCTCAGTTAGAGAGCAGCTTTGTTTTCTTTTTTTTTTATTCCTGTCACCCTAAAAAAGGATTCAAAAAAGGAAAAGAAATACGATTTTTTGAAGTTACAGAATTACATGTACAAATCAGATGCTACAAATGCCTGTTGCATGTCTCAAATGCTTGTATTTATGTACAATATATACTATGCGTACATCTATAAGACCATGCACATCTGCTTATAAGCATGCAGTGTACAATAATGAATATGCTTATATTTCTCTTCTTTATAGTACTTTCTATATCTGTACATAATTTTCATCTTGACATTTTGGATTTAATAACATAAAATGCAGTAGCTCTTACTCATAAAATATTCTGGGAAAAAAGAATGCCTCCAATTAACATAGATACATTTTCCATCTTCTGAAATGTAAATCTTAGCTCTTATAATGAAGTTGGATCTGATACTGTGATTTCTTATGTCTTTGAGAAGTTTCATTTACTTCTCTTGCTGATGGCTTCTTACTGGCTATTTTAAGAAGTAATTCATTGATATCACAATTTTCCATTGCTATCAGAGTGGAATGGCCATTTGTCTCTTTATTCTCTTAATTTCTCTCTCCCTTAAGTTCTCACATTGTGAGAAATTGAGAATTCATATTATTTGACCCCATACAAAGATCTGGGACCTAAAATAAATTCTCTGTCATCTTCCATGAGCACAGTGGACTGGTTTGCTCCTATCTTTATTTAAATCACTGATAAAACTGTCATTTATATTAATGGCAATGCAACAGGTTTTATATATGAATTAGAAGCTATTGGTAACTGCAAAATCTGTTCTCAAAATTTCCCTAGAAACTTCTCTAGAAAAGATTTGTCTTTATCACACTTTCAAATCCCTGGGTTCCCTGCAAAAATCTTTTCCCACTAATGGAGCTGAGAAATCACACACTTTGCAATTGTTCTTGCTTTGCACACAGCTTGCAAGATACCAATCCAGATGAGAAATTAAAGGGGTTTTTGTGATTGCTTATTGTTGTTCTTTTTTATTCCTCATTTTGTGAAACTCTACTTTTTTTTTAGCTTCACCAAAGTCAATTTTTGAATTTCACATAAAACTAATATTCCCTGTAGGGCTGTGAGCTCTCCATCCTACTGATACATTCTTTTTTTTTTTAGGAAACCTATGCTTCAGGTCGCTACCTGAGGACAGGCTCGGATTTGACTGCTTGGAATATTGTTGCAATACCACAGTTGTCTTGTTGCTAATTAATATGTATTTCATAATGCCATCTGGTCTGAAGTCGGCAGGCACTTGGAGGGCAGTGGTTTATTTTTAAGGAGCTGATGGAGACCAAAATAGAAAGCATGTTAGCAATAGGTATTAGTATTTACCTCCATCAGACATTTTTTTTGAATGTGCATTAAAAAATCTTAATTTTGTAAGTACCTATAACTATAGTGTATTTATATTGTATATTAATATTTAGTATATACTATATTTATAGTTATATTTCTATTTACTACAAGTAAGAGGCAGTGTCTTGACTGATATGATTTTGAGAATGAACCATCCTGAGATATCTACTGTGTGGCACAGCAAAAAAAGTCCTTGGATATTCCATTCCAGTATGGTATTGTGAAACCATTTAGTCAAAAGATTGCTTTTTTTTTTAATTTTCTGTTCCTTCATTGATATGGGAATAATGTTGATATTTATCAATAACAAATAATCAGATGAAATTTTAAAGCTTTTAAATGGCCAGCTATTCTGTAATAGCCCAGCATCTCTATTTCATATGATTTTTGTTTTTCTTCATGACCAATCCCATCTGTTTAATGAATAAAAATGTTTCACAACATGGTGCCTGATTTATGTCCACTACTATAGATGTGTGACCTGTGCAGTGACAGACTGAACTGTTATTAAAGGTCCCATGACCACATGACCCTTTGAGCTAAATTTATCACAGATGTTTTTACCACTCTTTGAGACGAATTTTTATGATTCCACAGGACTCTTACAAAAGTTCTTGTGTTAACCACTAGGTGATATTTAAAAGACAGGTGCCAGAAAACATGAAGAACAGAATGCTTAGCAAGAAACCTTATTAACATTCCTTTTGCTGTTGTGGAGCATTTTATTTGCAGATGAGTGGCACAAGCCTCCAGGGCAGTTAGGATCTTTCCTGTTGATACACGATGTAGCTTGTAACGCATTTTATTGCACTGTTATAAAAAAAAGTGCAAAGGTTCTAGAGAGCTTTACACACTTTATGCACATTCATATTTGATTAATTTTTTTTATTTTAATGCATAGCCTGTTTATCATGTTTTCCTTCTATTTGCCAAGTTTATATAAATTTTCTAAATACAATTTTTAGTGCTTGCTTTCATTATTAACCTAGCTGTACTACCATCTGTCCCGATCCAATGTCGGGGAGGTTTCGATACGATCCCAAGAGTGAGATTAAGACACAAACGAGGTCAAATGCCGTATACCAGAAACAGTTTTATTATGAAAAGAGTAAAAAAAAAACAGGTAAAGGTAACCGATAAGAGCGATAGGACAGGGCAGAAAAGAAAGGCAGAAAACCAAGCAAGACTCCGGGATAGAATCGCAAGAATAGTCACCGCCACAGATCCACGATGTCTCGGTGGAGGGATCCAAATCTCTCGTTCTGCGACGGCGGACGAAGACGCGGGTCCACAGCGCCTCGTGGGCGACGTTCTGCGGCGGTGGACGAAGGCGCAGGTCCACAGCATCCCGCGGACAAAGGCGCGGCGCGGGTCCACAGCGTCTAGGAGGTCCGTCTCGGGAGAGTCCAAGTCTCTTGTTCTGCAGCGGTGGGCGAAGGCGCGCCACCCTCATCTTGGCAGTCCCCTTTTATACTGGTGGCGGTCTTCACGATGGCACGTACGACACGGCTCCACGTTCCTGCACATGTGTACACACAGTTCCAGCCCCATTCTTCACACGACTGTTATCTGACTCCGTGGCGCATGACCCGGCAAGACGTTTTTCGCAGGTTGAAAGTCTCTACGACCCGGCAATCGTCCTTATGACCCGGCAATTGTCCTTATCGTCGTTATCGCACTCAGTAGCTGAAGGGGTTTCCCGCTTGAGCAAAGCGATCTTTGAGACAAAAGTTCTTACAATCCGGTTTCTCACACCACCAAAAGTAATATGCTGCAACACTTGTAAAGACTGTACAAAGGAATAGCTATTATGCATGTAACCACTTGTTGAGCAATAACTCTGCACTTTCAGTTTAAAAACAATACTAACACAGTTCAGAGCAAATTCAATATGTATAATTTAAATGGTATATTCACTATCCAATTCTCTGCATTTTCTTTTTTCTTCTTCTAATGCAGAAATTGCCAAATAAGCTTACACTAATATTTCCTAAATGGAATTAACTCTCAAAGCTTTTATGATAAGTTTTTGGCTAGAAATTATAAATACAAGTTTGTTTGTAATGCATAAACTATTAATGTATTTATTATAATAGGAAAAGATCTCTTTCTGCAGTACAGTAGAGAGGATGTCACCTTAGAGTTCAACTGAGGTATTTTGTCCTTCAGTGATTTATAACAATAGCTGTCTTTATGTGTGTTTGACAGTCAACAAGGAATTTTATTTTTACTTAGCTTCCCCACAGTGTTTTGAATGACATTCAGACAGGCAATACTTTCTGTTTTGTGAAGTTAGACAATAGTACTTATTCACAGTATCTAGGCAAGGGTTAAGAGAAAAGGAAAAGGTAAGACTTTTAGTTAAACTGGAATAAAAAAATCTTTGTTCCTTTCTTTACTCCACAAATTAATTTAGCTAGCACATCTCTAAATGGAAATTCCCTGCAAACTCACTAATGTTACTGTAACTTGCATTAATCTTTTCCTTTCATTTCTTATCCATCAGTATTGGGGTTTTTTGGTTGGTTTTTAAATGTGATTGTCCTTTAAACCTGTTATAAAATTGCAAGAAAGAGATAGAGACTGTTTTCAGCTGCCTTGGTTCCCATGTGACCTACAGGGAGAATAGATTCAAAGTAGACTAGTTTCTCCCAAGGCAATATAAGACACAAGAGAAAAGCACCGTTATTGCCAAAAAGCACAGTGCTAGAGTAAATTCAGTGTAAAACTGGAAGAAGTCGCAGTGGGTTAGAATTCTTCCTCCAGAGCTTGGATTATTACAGGAGACAGATTTAAATGGTTTTTTGTTTTGTTTTTTTTTTTAAAAGAGGATTTTAAAGAAGTACTTTGAAATGGAGTACTTTGAGAATGAGCTTTGTAAGGACAACTGATGTTTGACTGCTAGAAATACTGATGGAATTTTTCAAAATGAGCATTGTTATGAAGCCAAAATCCCAATCTACCAGCTCCTTAAGGACTGCTGAGACAATGTGGTAACATGTTTGGTTTTTTTCTTTCAAGCTTCCCTTCCTATTATGACACACAGACACATCTCAAGAAAGTCACACAGTTTAATTTTGATTTGATAGATTTTGCATGATTATTGAAGATGTTCAGCTTCTGAGTTTCACAATTACTAGTAAGAAATTTAACTTGTGCAATATTGTGTGTAGTGGGTTTTTTTTTAATGAGAACACATTACATAAATTTTTTAACCCATTACATACGTTTTTCCCATTCAGTAGTCAGATTCAGTCCTTGCACTTACAGGTACTTTTTAAAAATCTTCAATAGATTTACTTCAGGAACAAAGTTATAATATAAAACTTGCAGTTCTGGAAGCTGGAGGGTAAAATGAAACTATAATTTGCATGAACTATTTTGGGATACTTACATGTAGTTTTGCCGCATAAATAGACTGACTGGTAGAGATAAATGTCCTGGGAGACAGACTTTATTGTAGCATGTGTGAGACTGCTGTGTTATGCTTCATGCGTTTCCCCTCCTCTTGACGTGCAGAAGACAGACTCCACAACTGAGAAGGTTGTAAAGTAGGTATGTTTATTCAGCGCTGGGCAGCACAGGGGGTCGCCCCACCACAATCGTGCGCGCCTTACAGCAGCTTTTAGCTTCCTTATATGCTACAGAGTATTACATATTCATAATAGTTTCGCAAGACGCCTATACATATTCATAACCTTTCCCGTCTTGTATTAAAAATAGCTTTTTCCCCGACTCCTCCTCCTGGCGCATGTGTAGTGTCCTCTAGTCAGGGTGGGCAGGGGTCTCTGATGATGAAGTAAATATCATCCCTTCATAATCTTTTGACCTTCTTCCCTTACGCAGGTGCAGTACTCTCCCTGATCCTTTCCCAAACCGCAAGGTTAGTTTGTCTTGTAAGATGTTTCCTACTGCGTCAGGGATTCTGTCCTCGGTTCTTCCTCTCATCATTGTGATATGTGTAAACTATTCTTAATCACCCTGTTTATTTTAAGTTTACTTGTGTGGGAACAAAGTTCCTGCCTCCCTTATCTCACTCTCAGAGGAGTAGAAGCAGATTGTAATAGTGATCTGTGTGTATGATTTTCTTGCAAAGTTCTATAAGCTTTATATAGCTTAATAGTCACAGACAGGACAATTTTGTCAGGTGTGCAAAATAAATTCCTTCTTCTCTTTTAATGTCTCCCACATCTTAGTCTCTCTCCATGTTTTTAATAAAACCACCATCATTTTTATAAACACATACTAGACTAATTCTTCAGGGCGATATTTAACTGATATAAAATGATGTATTTTAAAATATAGCCTTTGTTTAAAAATAAATGGCTGATGTGTTACTGTGGGATAGATTAGTAACTAAATACATTTTTTTCTGAGAAAATATATTGAGTTAATATAATTGAACATTAGTCTGTTAGAAGCTTTATGTTTCTAATAGTATTGGTTCTGAGTTAAAGCTATGTTAGTACTACCATTAAAGCAGCTAGTAATTTTTTCCATTATCTTTTACTAAAACTATCTTGTAAAAGAAAATGAAATAACTACACTTCTCAAATTAAAGAGTAGTCCCAGTTCTCAGAAACTGCTAAGGAAGAGTTTTGCTGAAATAACTGCAATAAGTAGTGGCTCTATATCTTTATTAAAATGTAATAAAGTAATAAAATGTCAGTGATCTATATATTGGTAAACTGTTACACTGTACATGGTGTCTCCAAGGTAGTGAGCTAAAGCATACATACCTTAATTATTATGTACAACTATGCAAATGAATCAGTATCTTTCTGCTTAATTCTTCTGCCTTTCAATTATTTCTTTTTTTGACTGCTTCCATTGATCCTTGCAGGGAAAAAAATTCTCTCAAAGAAAAATATCCTTGTAGCTGATATGTGCAGGCTGATTTCACCACCAAGTATTCTGTCTAAAAAAATCTGCCTACCTCCCTTTTGTTGCCAACACTTTTAGTTAGAACATTGATCTGCTAGGTGAGAATGTTAGCGGAAAGCAGCAAAATAATTCACTCTCTAAGACTTATTTTGAAGTTTTAGAAAGCAGGCATTCTTTATTGCAGCACTGGGTGCATGGGGGATACCTCCACCTAACGTGCACACCCAAAAGACAAAACTAGCAAGTATTTATACTTTGTTAATATACATATTCAGTATATTTCTGAGTAATGCTTATCACATTCATGCTTTTTCCGGGAACTTGTTCTCATATGCTAATGTCTTTCGCGCATGTTTGTTGGCACCTCCGGGGGTAGTCATCGGGGGTCTTCAGACTCAGCCCTGGTATCACCTATACCTTATCCCTCAAGGCTGGTTTTGTGATCACCTTGTAACTTTCTTTGCGCATCTGTTCTTCCAAGGCCGAGCTCTTTAAAATGAGATTGTTCCAGAGCTTCTTATCTTGCAACTAATTATTTTCCAAGTTACAGTGGTTTCCCTTTTGTTTGGTTACATCTATTGAGCAATGGCTCTAATTGCTTGAATTGATCTCAATATTTCAATATTCACAGGTATCAAGAATACCTGTTCTGCTAATTTTGAATTGAGAGTTCTCTGCTACTCTACCATTTGGAAACATTATCTGAGCTCTAGAGGTGACTCTTGGGGAGATCCTTGGTAGCTGACTAGATAAGGTACATGCTGTTCTCTGGCAGCATGTAGCTAAGCAAGGCAAGCCCTGCCCCAGCCAGAGACTAGATGGAACCTGGAGTGCAGAGGGAGGCGAAAAGGGAGGGGAGGTGGCTGCTCAGGCCAGCCCAACCTAGCCACACCACAGCCCCATCCAACCAAGCAACCTTTGCAGTGGGTCTGGGCAGGACCAGTTTCCAAATCACATGCATGACTTCATTTGGTGTTCTTAATCACCAGACTTAAGAGTCTGTGAGTTTGTCCCTGTGGGTCAGTGCTGCTCCTTGCAGTTCTGTGGGGCAGAACAGCAACACTACAGTCTCGCCACAGTATTAAACAGCACCAAAATGCTTAAGCAACAAGTAATGTGATAGAGTCAGCAGCACTAATGGATGTTTAGACCAGGAGGTAGGGAAAGCTGCAAAAAGTAATTCTCCTTTCTTTACCTGTTAACGTAGCAATCCTGTTGTGTGTTGAAGGAGGAACTAGAGGGAAGGAGAAAATGGGTGAGTGAGAAGAAAGAAGAGCCACAGAGGGTTTTGTGGGGCCCAGGAACACAGGAACTGACAGGGTTGTACTGAAGTATGGATATCCCTCTTGCAAGAGTTTGAGAGAAATGGTCCCAGGATGTCCTTGGACTGCATTTTCCCATGTGTCCTGGTTCTGGCAAGGATAGAGTTAATTTCACAAGGAGCCAGGACAAGTGAGCCAAGCTGTCCGGGGGCTATTCCATACCATGTGACGTCATGCTCACCATAAAAGGGGGCTAGTCGGGCAGGGGCGGGCTCGGCGTGTCGGCGTGGCTCCGGGACGGGTCGAGCGTCCGGTCGGTCGGTCGTCGGATCGGTAAAATAGTTCTCTGTTATCAGCACTGTTGATTGTTTTCCCTCTCCCTTGCTGTCCCAGTAAACTGCCCTTATCCCAACCCTCGAGGCTTTGCCGTTGTTTTTCCGTTCTCCTCCCCATCCCGCCGGGGGGGAGGGGTGAACGAGCGGCGCGTGGCACTTAGCTGCCGGCTGGGGCTAAACCACGTCAGTCCTTTTTTGGCGCCCAACGTGGGGCTCGAGGGGTTGTGATAACGACAAGTCTGACCCAAGTGTGTTAAAACAAAGTTGTTATAAGCATTTATAATGTTATTGAAACAGTCGCTGGTCATAATGATGTTCTGTTTGGTCACATGGCTCTGGTTTGTAAACCCGTGTTTACTCTATGTAATCCCTGCGGTGCTGTTTATCACCTCTGGGAGAGGGGTTTGTGTTCTCATGTTGTAGTATTGTGTGATAATGACTTATGATAAGATATCATTGACAGTCATGAGTCTGAGCTGGTACATGTGTCACCGAAATCCAGGAATAAACCTTGTAACACCAATGTAGTGTTAAAAGGCAGGCATTCTTTATTGCAGCGCTGGATGCACGGGGGATAGCTCCACCCAACGTGCATACCTAGCCTACGAACATGCACATATTTATATTCTCAATACACACATGGTTACAATTACATCACATAGTTACATAGTTACTTCATTATGATTGGTGTAAAACTTTCTCGCTTTGCTTTTAAAGCTACAGACTTAAAGAAATTCAGAGAGCATGCCCAGTGAGAGGGGTGGTCGTACCTTGGAGGTGGGTAGCTTTTAGCATGGAGGTGTGTTTTGGTATTATAATGAGATTATAATGAACAAAGTTCACTCAAAGGACATGATTTTGACAGAAAATGAAATATTATTTGGCTCATGTACCAACCATGCAGTTTATCAGTTCCATGGTACATACCAACCACACAGTTTATCAGTTCCATGGTACCACCAAGCTCTCAGGTTCTCATTCCTAAAATGTTTTTCTCATTCCCTACTACTGCTAATAATCTCATCTTGATCCCATCACCATGATTAAAAAGTTAAACACATCGGTTACACATGTATGTAGCATTTCGGTCAGGCCCGTACTTCGGTCCATATCTTTCAGAATTGATTAATAATTGGACACAATCTATGGGGAAGACAGGGGGGGATACCTTCTCCCACTCTTTCACCTCCCCTTTTCCCTTCTGGCTGGTTACAGCAGCTTTTGAGAATTTTGAATACGCTTGGAATGTTCAGGCTGGTATATTCCTGTTGCTAGGTCTCCTGAATGCTTTCCAAGTCCTGTCCAGGGTTAGCAAAAATTTTTTCAAGAGTACCACCCAGGGATCTTCCCCAAGGCTGAATGGTCAGGGCTGGCATGGCATGTGGGAGAGTATGGGCGGGTATCATCTAGAGACCTTTTCACCCCCGATGGTTTGGAGCTTCACTCCTGAACAACTGCAAGACCCTGATAAAGTGGTAGAATATTTGAAAGGAAAATGCTGTGGGGATTCTAAGGAGATACAACTTACTGCGCTGTGCTGGGCCCTGGCCACAATCTATCAAACACTGCTTGATAGTAGACAGCACCATCCAGAAGGAGAAAGCGGACCCACAGGCACTGCAGCTGCCCAAGCCCCTGCAACAGGCACTACAGCTACCCAAACCCCCGCAACAGGCACTGTAGTCGAGCTAAAAGATCAACCCATACCAGTATCAGTCGCCCCTATACACAAAAAGAAATACACAAGGAAATCGGTTCGCTTCATGAAGGATGATGATGAACTGGGACCATCACGAGAACAAGAAGAAGAGCCAGAACCAGAAGTGATTACTCGATCCCTGTCCCTGAGTGAGCTGCGAGATATGCGGAAAGATTTCAGCCGCCTTCCAGGGGAGCACATTATTACCTGGCTGCTCCGCTGCTGGGATAACGGGGCCAGTAGCCTGGAACTGGAGGGCAGGGAGGCCAAGCAGCTGGGATCCTTGTCTAGGGAAGGGAGCATTGACAAGGCAATTCAGAAGAAGGCACAGGCCCTCAGCCTCTGGAGGCGACTCCTGTCAAGTGTGAGGGAAAGGTATCCTTTCAGTGAAGATGTCGTATGTCGGCCAGGCAAGTGGACCACCATGGAGAGAGGTATCCAATATCTGAGGGAATTAGCTGTGCGGGAGATGGTTTATTATGATCCGGACAATGCACAGTTGCCCACAGACCCCGATGAAGTCCACTGTACCCGACCCATGTGGCGAAAATTTGTGCAAAGTGCACCATCATTGTACGCCAACTCACTGGCAATAATTGACTGGAAGAGTGAAGAGGCACCCACAGTGGACGAAGTGGCTGGCCGACTCCGGCAGTATGAAGAGAGCCTTTCTTCCTCCCTCATCTCAGCTGTGGAGAAACTGTCCCAGGAGGTCCGGCAACTCAAAGAGGATATATCTTATTCCCCACCTGCACAGACCCGCATTTCAGCTGTTAGGAGTAAGCATTTTTCTGCTCCGGAGAGGGGATATAGAGCATACGCACCACAAGGTATCCTGTGGTTTTATCTGCATGACTACGGAGAAGACATGAGGAAATGGGATGGGAAGCCCACCTCAACCCTGCGGGCACGCGTACATGAGCTACAAGGCAAGACAACTGTAAAAAGGGACTCTTTCAGAAAGAATGCTGCTCCAGTTTCCACCGGGCAGCCCCCCAGACCAAGTGAAAGGCCTGATCGCACTTCTGATCCTCTTGAAGGGACTTCTAAGTCCTTTTTGCAAGAGGTGAGTAGTGACTATGACGAGCAGGATTAGAGGGGCCCTGCCTCCAGCCAGGTGGAGGAAAGGGACAATAGGGTTTATTGGACTGTGTGGATCCAATGGCCTGGCACATCGGACCCATAGGAGTACAAGGCCCTAGTGGACACTGGTGCACAGTGTACCCTAATGCCATCGAACTATGAAGGGGTGAAACCGATATCTGTTTCTGGAGTGACAGGGGGATCCCAACAGTTGACTCTGCTGGAGGCTGAAGTAAGTCTACCTGGGAATGAGTGGCAAAAGCATCCCATTGTGACTGGGCCAGAGGCTCCGTGCATCCTAGGCGTAGACTACCTCTAGAAAGGGTATTTCAAAGACCCAAAAGGCTACCGGTGGGCTTTTGGAATAGCTGCCTTGGAAGCGGAGGAAATTGAACCATTGTCTAGTCTGCCCGGTCTCTCGGAGGACCTTTCTGTTGTGGGGTTCCTGTGGGTTGAAGAGGAACAGGTGCCGATTGCTACTACAACTGTGCACCGGCGGCAATACCGCACCAACCGAGACTCCCTGGTTCCCATCCACAAGCTAATTCGTGAACTGGAGGGTCAGGGAGTGATCAGCAGAACCCACTCACCCTTTAACAGTCCCATATGGCCAGTGCGGAAGTCCAATGGAGAGTGGAGGCTGACGGTAGACTAGCGTGGCCTGAATGAAGTCACACCGCCGATGAGTGCTGCTGTGCCAGACATGCTGGAACTTCAATATGAACTGGAGTCAAAGACAGCCAAATGGTATGCCACCATTGATATAGCTAATGCATTTTTTTCTCGATCCCTTTGGCAGCAGAGTGCAGGCCAGAGTTTGCCTTCACTTGGAGGGGCATCCAGTACACCTGGAATCAACTGCCCCAGGGGTGGAAACACAGCCCCACCATTTGCCATGGCCTGATCCAGGCTGCACTGGAAAAGGGTGAAGCCCCAGAGCACCTGCAGTACATTGATGACATCATTGTATGGGGCAACTCAGCAGAGGAAGTTTCTGAGAAAGGGAAGAAAATAATCCAAATCCTGCTGCAGGCTGGCTTTGCCACAAAACTAAGTAAGGTGAAGGGGCCTGCGCAGGAAATCCAGTTTTTAGGAATAAGGTGGCATGATGGGCGGCGTCAGATCCCTATGGATATTATCAACAAAACAGCAGCCATGTCTCCACCAACCAACAAAAAGGAAACACAGGCTTTCTTAGGTCCTGTGGGTTTCTGGCGAATGCACATTCCGAATTAGTTTGATAGTAAGCCCTCTCTACCACATAACCTGGAAGAAGAATGATTTCAAAAGGGGCCCTGAGAAACGACAAGCTTTTGAACAAATGAAACAGGAAATAGTTCATGCCGTAGCTCTTGGGCCAGTCCGGGCAGGACCAGATGTAAAAAATGTGCTCTACACCGCAGCCGGAGAGAATGGCCCTACCTGGAGTCTCTGGCAGAAAGCACCAGGGGAGACTCGAGGTCGACCCCTGGGGTTTTGGAGTCGGGGATACAGAGGATCCGAGGCCCGCTACACTCCAATGGAAAAGGACATATTGGCAGCCTATGAAGGGGTTCGAGCTGCTTCAGAGGTGATTGGCACTGAAGCACAGCTCCTCTTGGCACCATGTGATGTCATGCTCACTATAAAAGGGGGCTAGTCTGGCAGGCGCGGGCTCGGTGTGGCTCGGGGACAGGCTGATCCTTGGGGTGGGTGGGTGGGTCGTTTGATCAGTAAATCGTTCTCTGTTATCACCCATTGTTACTATCTGTTATCAGCACTGTTGTTGATTGTTTCCCTCGCCCTTGCTGTCCCAGTAAACTGCCCTTATCCCAACCCTCGAGGCTTTGCCATTGTTTTTCCGTTCTCCTCCCCATCCCGCTGGGGGAGGGGTGAGCGAGCGGCGAGTGGCACTTAGCTGCCGGCTGGGGCTAAACCATGTCACCATGTGAATAAAGTTCTCATGAGGAACAAAAACCAGGCTCCCAACATGCTGAGACCAGTGAGAGGATGGAAAAGAACTTAACCAAGTCAGAAAAACCTCTGCTCTCAGTTCCCTAAAATCACACTCATCCTCTGTCCAAAAGATGCCATAACATCAGAGTATGTGAAAAAAGCATGATATTCTTTTCATAATATTTTCAATATTATGAAGCATCCGAAGGGTATGATATGGTTTAGTCCCAGCCAGCAGCTGAGCACCACATGCCACTCACTCACCCCTCCCCCTGGCTGGATGGGGAGGAGAATGGGAAACCAAAGGCAAAGCCTCCTGGGTTGGGATGAGGACAGTTTACTGGGACAGCAAAGGGAGAGGGCAATAAGAACAACAGTACTCAGAATATACACAACGTGTGATAACACAAGGCAATTTACTGATCCAATGACCAACCAGACCGGGCAGACACTCAGCCCACACTCAGACCTTCCGGGAGCCTCTCCGAGCTGCCCCTCCCCGACTAGCCCCCTTTTATGGTGAGCATGATGTCACATGGTATGGAAGAGCCCCCTGGCCAGCTTGGCTCACCTGTCCTCGCTCCTTGTGAAAATTAACTCTATCCTTGCCAGAACCAGGACATTATCCACCCCTTATTCTATACCATCTACATCATGCCCAGATTATTTCACAGATATCATTCCCTTACTCTATGGGCCATCCCTCTAAAATATCTGTTGAGTTCATTTAGTCCATGGCTTTAGGTTCCATCTGCCATTACAGTCTCTCAGGGCAGGAGCAATGGTGCGTGCTGCTGGATTGTTGCACGCTGCATCCAGAGTTTTAACGGCTGGTGTAGCTGGCATGGTCCATGCTCGCAGTCTGGACGTCAAAGATGTGATTTTTTGATGAAGTTCCTGGGCACCAGTTGCTGAGGTCAGTTCTAGTTCCATCATCGTGGCACTTTGCTCAGTTTCATCAAAGTCCATCCTTCATTAGTTTTGGGTGGTTCTTATGGTCATACCATTGATACAGTATATAGCTATTAACATCATGCAATTTAATTTATGGGCTATTCTCACCCAAAATCAAATCCCCTTGGGGTACACACCAGACTTCCCCATCCTTCCACATTACCCACCAAGTGCATCCAGGTCCTAGAGCAAAAGGAATCCAGCAGGTGGGCTTGCCTTTGCCTGAAGCAGGGATAACCCAAACTGTTTTTCCCAACATATTTTTCATGCACACTACAGGAACTTTATCCCCTTCTACTGGGCGTGGAAATTTTGATTGGGCAGGGCCAGCTCAATTGGCAGATCCCCTAGTGTTAACTAACTAGGTGGCCTTTGCTAAATGCCTGTCCCAATGTGTGAAGGTCCCAGCACCCATTGCTCTCAGGGTAGTCTTTAGCAGTCCATTGTACCTTTCCATTTTCCCACAGGCTGGTGCACGGTAGGGGATGTGATACACCCACTCAATGCCATGCTCTTTGGCCCAGGTGTCTATGAGGTTGTTCTGAAAATGAGTCCCGTTGTCTGACTCAATTCTCTCTGGGGTGCCATGTCGCCACAGGACTTGCTTTTCAAGGCCCAGAATAGTGTTCCGGGTAGTGGCATGGGGCACAGGGTATGTTTCCAGCCACCCAGTGGTTGCTTCCACCATTGTAAGAACATAACGCTTGCCTTGGTGGGTTTGTGGGAGTGTGATGTAGTCGATTTGCCATGCTTCCCCATATTGATATTTCAGCCTTCATCCTCCATACCAGACAGGCTTTACCCACTTGGCTTGCTTGATTGCAGCGCACGTTTCACATTGATGGATGACCTGTGAGACGGCATCCATGCTCAAGTCCACCCCTCGATCACGGGCCCATCTATATGTCGCATCTCTTCCTTGATGGCCTGAGGTGTCATGGGCCCACCGAGCTATAAATAATTCACCCTTATGCTGCCAGTCCAAATCCACCTGGGCCACTTCAGTCTTGGCAGCCTGATCTACCTGCTGGTTGTTCTGATGTTCCTCAGTGGCCCGACTCATGGTTACATGGGCATCTACATGACGTACCTTTACAACTACCTTCTCTAGCTGGGCAGCAATATCTTGCCACAATGGGGCAGCCCAGATGGGTTTGCCTCTGTGCTGCCAGTTGCTCCCCTTCCACTGCTGTAACCACCCCCACAGGGCATTGTCCACCATCCACGTGTCAGTATAGAGGTACAGCGTTGGCCACTTTTCTCTTTCAGCAATGTCTAAAGCACTGCTGAAATTGTGGTGGGTTGGCCCTGGCTGGAGGCCAGGTGCCCACCAGAGCTGCTCTATCACTCCCTCTCCTTCACTAGGCAGGGGAGAAAAAGTATAACGAAAAGCTTATGGGTCGAGATAAGTGCAGGGAGAGATCACTCACTAATTATCATCATGAGCAAAACAGACTGAACTTAGAGAGAAAATTCATCTAATTTATTACCAAGTGAAACAGAGTGGAGCAATGAGAAATAATATCAAATCTTAAAACACCTCCCCCCACCCCTCCCAAATTCCCGGGCTCAACTTCACTCCCGATTTCTACCTACTCCCCCCTCAGTGGCACAGGGGGACGGGGAATGGGGCTTGCAGTCAGTTGATCACATGTTTCTGACGCTCCTTCCTCCTCAGGGGGAGGACTCCTCACATTCTTCCCCTGCTCCAGGGTGGGGTCTCTCTCACAGGAGACAGTCCTTCACAAACTTCTCCAAGGTGAGTCCTTCCCACGGGCTACAGTCCTTCACGAACTGCTCCAGTGTGGGTCTCTCCCACAGGGTGCAGACCTTCAGGACCAGACTGCTCCAGCGTGGGTCCCCCATGGGGCCACAAGCCTCCTTCAGGTGCCTCCACCTGCTCCGGCATGGGGTCCTCCATGGGCTGCAGATGGAATCTCTACACCCCATCATCCTTCCTCCATGGGCTGCAGGGGGATCTCTGCTCCAGCACCTGGAGCATCTCCTCCCCCTCCTTCTGCACTGACCTTGGTGTCTGCAGAGTTTCTTACATCTTCTCACTCCTCTCTCCGGCTGCAAAAGCTCTCTCTAACTTGATTTTTCCCTTCTTAAATATGTTATCACAGAGGCGCTGATCGGCTTGGCCTTGGCCAGCAGTGGGTCCGTGTTGGAGCCGGCTGGCATTGGCTCTATCAGACACAGGGGAAGCTTCTAGCAGCTTCTCACAGAAGCCACCCCTGTAGCCCCCCCCGCCCCCGCTACCAAAACCTTGCCACACAAACCCAATACACAATCTAGAAGAAGGGTTGCAAGGAGGATCCGGGCAACTACAGACCTGTCAGTCTGACCTTGGTGCTGGGGAAGGTTATAGAGCAGATCATCTTGGGTGACATCACATGGCACGTACAGGACAACAAGGCGATCAGGCTCAGTCAGCATGGGTTTATGAAAGGCAGGTCCTGCTTGACTAATGTTAAAGAAAAATTCTACCAGACGTGAGTTACCCTAGGTATGCTTTATTGCAGCGCTGGATGCACGGGGGAAATAGCTCCACCAAACGTGCATGCCAGGTGATCACCAACATACAGGTTATATAGAATCAAAATATACATATTCATTATTTTTCCGAGAAAAGGCAGTCCTATGATAATCATTTCTTGGAATCCATTTCCATATTCTCCTCCCCATCACGCATGCTCAGTGATTTGAGTTGGTGGTCCTCAGGGGTCTCTGGTGGTCGTCAGTGGTCTCGCACTCGTGTTCGCTGGATGACCCTCTTCTTGCAGGCATGCGCAGTATCCTCGCTGTGGATACACTTGTCCCTTACAACTTACTTCATAAGATTAATATTCCCGGGCCTATTGTCCGGTTGGGTAGGGACTGTACAAGGAACGTAGCAGCATTGTACATTGCCATGGTCAGTTAGCTATTACCTTGATTACAAACCCCTTTCCCACGATTATAGGCTTTAAAATAGTTCTAGGCCTTAAGCAGCTTTCTAGTTAATATAAGTTTTCTTATAGCTAAGCTTCTATATTTTTACAATTCCCTCCTTTTGTTTTCATTGCATCCCTGCAATTATTTATATCTCCAAGCTCCTTGTAATTTTGCTACTATACTAGAAAAACAGGTTATGCAACATTGAAAAATCACTATTATACATACAATCCCTATGATCACTAAGGCTGCTACAGCAAGCGCCTTTTTGAGCCACACAGATAAATCAGGAGCCCAGGAAGTCAACCACGACACAATATCGGTAAAACCCCAAGATGTATCGTCTTTTTGTACTTGTCGCATTTGAGAACTAATCTCCCAGATTTTATGTACATCAGTTAGTAATTCCCCTGAATGATCTACATACATGCAACAACTCACATTTAGCATTGTACAAACTCCACCTTGTGATGCTAACATCATATCTAAGGCCATACGATTTTGTAGGGTAATTTTTGAGAGTTCTGCAATTTCAATTTGCAAGGTTGTTAGCCCATGAGCAGTATAATTTGCCAATTTTTCAATTTCCCCCGATATGTTTAAAATCGCTTTTTCCAGTTCACTCACCCCTAAAGATGGTATGAACCATCGGAGAAAAGAGTGAAATCCTGAGGGTTTTTCTATTAGTGGGTTATTGGTCCTTTTAACATGAGTTAAAAAGGTGCAATGCCAGATTGGAACATTTATAGTTTTAGGGAGAATTTGTAAATCCACAGTTACCAGTCCTAAGAGTGCAAATTCCTCCCCAGCGTGGTGGGAGTACTTTATAAGCTTTGTCACCACATAACCAAAATAGTCCTAGTGCCTTTGGTGCCCTCCAAGCCCAGCTCAAGCGAGATTTAATATGATTAGTTGTGTTGCATTTAGTCCAATTTCCCACAAAAGTGTGATTAAGAGAAAACTGCCAAGTCCAGTTCTCTGGGGGGTAACATCTCTCTACACAGAGGACGTTATGATATTCGTCTAAAGGAGGAATTCTGATGGTTAATATTTGCTCCTCATATTTAGTCGTTATAGAGGTATTTCTCCAAAACTTTTCCCAAACTGAATCCTTCGGAATTGGAATACCAATTAAATCAAACCCTTGACCTACAGATTTTGGTAAAGATGCACAAAGCCAACATTCAGTATAATTCAAATTCTTCGCAAAGGACTTCATTAAGGAAACGTGAGTGTTATTTAACCAAAAAGTTTCTTCTTCATTTCCAACTAAACTTCGTTTACTTAATCTAGATTTGGTCATTATTTTGTCAGTATTAAAAACGCCAGTTTGAAAACCCCATGGAAATTCATAATCATGTGGAAAATTCTTAAACCCATCTTTGATAATGTAATACATTACAAAAAAGGATGGACTCATCAGATTCAAATTGATACAACACCAATCATTGTTTTTACCCTCTGTCATTACCCATAAGTGATGGTTGACACACCAGGTTCCTGTTCCTGTTTGCGGCTCATATATATATATATGTGATATGGATACATTTTCCATGTATAACTTCTTGATGATTCTGTTCCATTCTCAGGATCTCCCATCACAAATCCAACACAAAATTCTAGAAAAACATTAGGATTAAAAAAAGGATTCCATACAATCTCAGTATTTCTACCCGCTACAATATTTTCCCCTTTTGCATTCTTAGTTCCCCAAACTTTACAAAAGGTTTGCTCCCAGAGACTAGTATTACTATATTGTATTATGGTTCCTTTTGTAATTGCATCTCGGTATCGCAGGATGAACTTTGTCCACAAGGTATCAGTCTTACTCAAGAGAAAACAAATCAGCAAATACAGCAGTGCGTTGATTTTCATTCTGTCGCGGAGTCTTTAAGCACATGTGAGTGATGGATCCATGTCTCTTTTCCTTGTACCTTTACAGCATAAAAGGAGGTTAATAACACCATGTAAGGTCCTTCCCATTTGGGCTCAAATCTATTTTTCCGTTTAAAATTCTTTATATACACTTTATCCCCTGGTTGAATATTATGTACCTGAATTTCAGGTGTTATCCCTTGATACCAATAAGCATGATTTCGTAATTGCATAAAAGAATTTTGCAAATACAATAAATACTGAGTTACCTGTTCATCTCCATCCAAAAGGCTTGTTTTTGCTGGAATATAAGTTCCAGGTACTGCTAAAATTCTCCCAAATAAAACTTCTGCTGGAGATACACCTACTGGTTGCCTTGGTGTATTTCTAATGTCCCAAAGTACTAAATTTAATGCTTCTGGCCACTTCAAGCCAGTTTGTTTACAGGTCTTTACTAATTTGTCTTTGATCGTCCTATTCATCCTTTCTACTTGTCCTGACGATTGTGGATGATAAGGTGTGTGCAATTGCATCTTGATATTTAATGAATGATAAATTTGCACTAAAATTGCGGCAGAGAAATGTGCTCCCCTGTCCGAGTCAATTATTTCAGGATTTCCATATCTAGGTATTATCTCTTTTAACAGAGCTTTAACCACTGCTTTTGAGTCATTCTTTCGAGTTGGGAAAGCCTCCACCCAGCCCGAAAGCTGATCAATGATCACAAGTAAATAAGCATATCCCATAGCCCTAGGCATCTCCGCGTAGTCAATTTGTAGTTTTTGAAAAGGATACGTTGCTGGAGGTCGCTTTCCTGCTGGTGCCTTGATTTTCAAAGAGGCATACTGTTTGCACAGTCGACACCCTTCGCAAACTCTCTTAATAGCAGCATAAATCCCTGGTGCTGCCCACAGTCTCTGTACTCTCAAAGCTACATTCTCAGGTCCACCATGGGTTTTCTCATGGTGCCATCGCGCGATTGGTATTAAATACCTTTTTGGGAGTAATGGTTTCCCCCCTAGAGTCCATTGTCCATTCTGCTGTTCAGCTCCCAGCTTCTCCCAGAGCTGTCTTTCTTCCTCAGGAAGTTCCTCATACAGCTTTTGCGTGTCTGGCAATTCCCGGTCGAGCTCTCCTTGATGGGTCAGTGTCATTGCAAAGGTGACTTGTCGGGCTGCCGCTTTTGCAGCCTGGACCGTGAGCGCATTCCCTTTTGCCAATTGATTCTCTTGGTTGGTGTGTGCTTTAATATATATCACTGCTGGTTCAGATGGTAATTGGATCGCCTCCAAAAGTTCTTTAATCTGTTGTCCATGGGCGATCGTTTTACCTGCTGATGTGAGAAATCCCCTTTCTTTCCAAAGCATACCTGTAGCATGACAAACTCCAAACGCATACTTAGAGTCAGTATACAAATTAACCCGTATTCCGATCGCATATTGTGCAGCTTTCGTGAGGGCGACGATCTCTGTGCCATGAGCACCTAGAGTGGGAGGCAAAGGTCCTGCTAACAATACCTTAGTTTCCGTGGTAACAGCAAACCCAGTACATTTCCATCCTTCTTCATAATAGGAGGAGCCGTCGGTAAACAAGTTCATATCTGGGTTATCCAAAGGCTGATCTCGTAGGTCGTCTCGTGGTTTGCTCGTCATTTTGATCACCTGTTCACAATCATGTTCATCCTTTTCTCCATCCGTGGGCAGTGGCATTAAGGTAGCAGGATTCAAAGTGTTACATCTTTCCAATCTTAAATTGTCAGCAAGCAAAAGTATTAGTTCATATTTATGTGCTCTTTGTGGAGAAAGTGCTTTCTCGGCATATTGTTTCAATAATATTTCAACTTCATGTGGCACACAGACTACTAGGGGATGTCCCAAGACTATGTTCCGGCTTTTTTCCACTAACTCAGCAGCAGTAGCCACAGCTCTTATGCAAAACGGAGTTCCTCTTGCTACTGAATCTAATGTGCAAGAATAATAGGCTATAGGTCTTTCATGTGGCCCTAAAGTTTGAACTAAAACTCCATTTGCTGTTCCTTTGTTTTCTGTGCAATAAAGTTTAAAGGGTTTAGAATAGTCTGGAAGCCCCAAAGCTGGAGCTTGCATTAATGCTTCCTTTAATGCACGAAAGGCTTTTTCTCGTTCAGGACCCCAAGCTATTGGTTCCACTTCCTCATTTTTCGTTGCCTCATTAAGAGGTTTTGCTATTTCACTAAATCCAGGAATCCACGGCCTACAATATCCTACTTGTCCTAAAAATCCCCTTAACTGTTTCTTTGTTACTGGTCTGGGAATTTCTTGTATAGCTCTTACCCGTTCTGGATCTACTTCTCTCCTCCCTGGTTTAAGAATAAACCCCAGATACTTTACCTGTTGTTGACAGAGTTGCAGTTTGGATAGAGATGCACGGTGACCCTTTTTTGCAAGTTGGATGCACAAATATTCAGTATCCCGCATACAATCTTCAGCCGTATGGCTTGCTAGTAACAAATCATCAACATATTGAATCAAGACAGAACCCCCAGAAAATTTTAAGTCTCTTAGATCGTTTCTGAGAATTTGAGAAAAGATGGTTGGTGAACTAGTAAACCCTTGTGGCAAGCGTGTCCAAGTCAACTGTTTTCCTTGCCAAGTGAAGGCAAAAATCAATTGACTTTCTTCAGCAATAGGTATACTGAAAAATGCTCCTGTTAAATCCAAAACAGTAAAATATTGTGCCCATACAGGTATTTGGGTAAGAATTAAATTTGGGTCAGGGACAACAGGGTGTGGGGAAATTACATGCTCATTTACTGCACGGAGATCTTGAACAAATCTATATTCTGGATCCCCATCTTTATCTAATCGATGTTTACTTACTGGTGAATCAAAGAAATTCACTCAATAGCCAATGTGACTATTAAGCAGGTATCCTTTATTGCAGCGCTGGGAGTCGCACCGGGATATTTCCACGAATGTGCGTCTCGACGAGAAACAAATTGTTCGTGATTTATATTACAAAAGAGTTTACATATTCATTAGGTTTCTGATACATTTAATACATATTCATTATTATTCCGGGAACTCCTGAATATATGCTAATGTCCTGATACGCCTGCGCAGTTTCTTTCTCAGGTGGTCGTCAGGGGTCGTCCTCCTCAAATCTTCCTCTTTCTCCTCTTCTTCAGTGTACAGAGTTGGGTGACCTCTTCTTCATTATCCCCGTTTTGCAAGCTCAGCAACCTTGTTATCCATCCTGCCCAGATGGTCCCAGGCTTGTTGGCATGTTGGGCCTCCCTTTATCAGGTTGCCTCAAACTTTGTGTCTTTTCTAGTTCATACCCAAGGACTATTCCCTAATTTACGGCTTCTCTTATCCTGCTTCTGCATTCCAACTATTTTATTAATTGTTTTCTTTTGTACTGGAGCATGAGACAGGCGAAGCCTGAGTTTGTGGGGCCTGACTCAAGTATTGCCAAGTTATATTCTTTTTTTTTTTTTTTTTTTTTTAAATTGTTATACGCTAATTAGATTCCCCTATTCACTGGCAAGATTGGAGTATTATATGGACTTTGACATTCCTTGAGTATTCCTTTTTCTAAGAAAACTGCAATCTGTTTTTGAATACTTGGGATAGCCTCATCTGCAATCGGGTACTGTTTAATTGATGGAGGTGACCCTCCTTTTGTTTTAATTATTACCGGTTCCGCAGATAACAATAATCCTATATCATCACCAGAGCTGCTCCATAGTTCCCGGGGAACTGCTTCAAGTCCTTTTGGAATTTTAAAAGCTGATTCTTCTTCTTGTGGAATTTGCACAATTTCTGATCCCATGATTATTAACTTGATTCCAGCCGGAGCAAGGAGTATTTGAGTACCAAATTCCTGCAAAAGATCACGTCCTAGCAAAGACACAGGTGAATTTGGAGATATCACAAATCTTCCCCATACCATTTTCTCTGCAATGATAATTGGAAGTGGGGTTGAAATATATTTTATTTCTTGTCCAACAACCCCTCTTATAAGTACCTTCTCTTTAGAAATCAATGTTTGTGGGAGTGCGTAATTTAAAAGGGACAAAGTTGCTCCTGTGTCTACTAAAAATTCAACAAAAAGTCTGTTTACCTTTGCAGTAATTTGTCCATACTCATTTACCTTCACTCCTTCATTCGACATTTTCGCAGTCCTTCGGTAAGCATGGAATTCAGCTCATTAATTTTCTATTGTGAGTGAGGGCGCGGTGGATATGGTGGATTTGATCCTCGTCCAGCACTTACTGGGCGGAGTGGGCACTCTCGCTGGATATGTCCTATATTCCCACAATAAAAACACTCTAAAGTATTAGGATTAGATTGGTTAAGAGAAGAAAGAAAGGGAGCCCTTCCCCCACGTCCCCTTCCTCTTGGCGTTCCCCTTGAAATTCCACGTCCCCTTCCTCTTGATTGATAATTCTGTGTAATTGCTGCAGCCAACAAACTAATTTCTCTCTCTTTTTCCTGTCGCTCTCGTTTCCTTTCCTGTTTATTTCTCTCGTTCTCTCTCTTTTGTTTTTCTTCATCTCTACCATCAAAAACAAATGCAGCAATACTCAGTATTTTAGTCAGGGTTTCCCCTTGCCACCCAGGCATGTGCTTTTTAAAATACTTATTTATATCAGGAGAAGACTGCTCCACAAATACACTAATAGCCAATGGTTCTTGAAAATTTTCTCTAGTCATTCCCCCGTATTTCAACAAGGTAGTTTTCAATCTTATCCAATAATCGCTGGGGTGTTCATCAGGTTTTTGTCTGCATTCAAGGACCTTTGTCCAATTTGTAACTCTTTCGCCACATTGCCGTATGGCCTCCAATAATTGTCCAATGGCTGCCCGATAAGCTTGCATTCCATCGGTTGTGGCTAAATTCCAATTAGGGTCCTCAGTGGGCCAGGGATTTAATCCTTGACCCCTCTGAGCAATTTCTCGGTCCTTTTGAAAAATTTTATCTCGCTCATCCATCTGGAATAGTTCTCTTAACAAAGTTTTCATGTCACTCCAATTAGGTGTATAATCAGTGACTATTCCAGATAGCATTTGCGCACATTTTTCCGCATCATCTCTTAATCTTGGCATTTTGCTTTGCCACATAATCAAATCACCTTGTTTCCAAGGTTCGTGGCGCATCACAGCAGTCACTGCAGGAACTTCAGGAGGAGCTCCTGGTCCTGCTCTGGGATTTGGGATGTAATCCAATTTCATGGGAAACATCCCTGCTTGGGGAAGGTCAGTTTCCTCGGCCTCAGGGGCAGAGGGAAGTGGGCTTACCCGTGGTTTAGATGGCTTACGTCTTTGACAAGACCAATCATACCAAATATACCAATAATCAATATTTTGACTTGCAGTATCTTCTAAAATAGTCCTTAAAAACTTTAACTTATGGGGCTTAAAAGTTCCTTTGGGAGGCCAAATATCCATAGGTCCTCCCCCTCGAGTTCGAGTTAGGAATGGCCATTCCTCCTGACACAACACAATCAGTCTTTTCTTTTGCAAAGTCTGTGCCCCATAAACCTTATTCCAATTTTCCAAAACCTCAGCAAGGGGCGTCCCCCTTTCAACGCTGGGTGTATTTCCCATTTCTTACTTCTTTTCCTCTTACCAAATCTTTTAGCAAGTTTAAACACAAGAGTACTCCCAGTATCGTCTGGAAAGACCCGTGTCCAAGTCTCTTAGGTGAACCCACCTATTTTTGCCGGCAACAAGCGTTGGTCACGGGTTTGTCCAGAGAATTAACTGGTGCTCCTTCCTCTTGCGTCCTAGGGTCCCATCTGGGTCGCCATCTGTTAAAGAAAAATTCTACCAGACGTGAGTTACCCTAGGTATGCTTTATTGCAGCGCTGGATGCACGGGGGAAATAGCTCCACCAAACGTGCATGCCAGGTGATCACCAACATACAGGTTATATAGAATCAAAATATACATATTCATTATTTTTCCGAGAAAAGGCAGTCCTATGATAATCATTTCTTGGAATCCATTTCCATATTCTCCTCCCCATCACGCATGCTCAGTGATTTGAGTTGGTGGTCCTCAGGGGTCTCTGGTGGTCGTCAGTGGTCTCGCACTCGTGTCCGCTGGATGACCCTCTTCTTGCAGGCATGCGCAGTATCCTCGCTGTGGATACACTTGTCCCTTACAACTTACTTCATAAGATTAATATTCCCGGGCCTATTGTCCGGTTGGGTAGGGACTGTACAAGGAACGTAGCAGCATTGTACATTGCCATGGTCAGTTAGCTATTACCTTGATTACAAACCCCTTTCCCACGATTATAGGCTTTAAAATAGTTCTAGGCCTTAAGCAGCTTTCTAGTTAATATAAGTTTTCTTATAGCTAAGCTTCTATATTTTTACAACTAACCTGATCTCCTTCTATCACAAGGTGACCCGATTAGTGGATGAGGGAAAGGCTGTGGATGTTGTCTACCTAGACTTCAGTAAAGCCTTTGACACTGTTTCCCACAGCATTCTCCTGGAGAAACTGGCTGCTCATGGCTTGGATGGGTGTACTCTTCACTGGGTAAAAAACTGGCTGGATGGCTGGGCCCAAATTGTTGTGGTGAACGGAGTTAAATCCAGTTGGCGGCCGGTCACAAGCGGTGTTGCCCAGGGCTCAGTACTGGGGCCGGTTCTCTTTAATATCTTTATCAGTGATCTGGATGAGGGGATCGAGTGCACCCTCAGTAAGTTTGCAGACAATACCAAGTTGGGAAGGATATGTTTGAGGGTAGGAAGGCTCTGCAGAGACATCTGGACAGGCTGGATTGATGGGCTGAGGCCAATTGTATGAGGTTCAAGAAGGATAAGTGCTGCGTCCTACACATGGGTCACAACAACCCCATGCAATGCTATAGGCTTGGGGAAAAGTGACTGGAAAGCTGCCTGACAGAAAAGGACCAGGGGGTGTTGGTTGATAGCTGGCTGAATATGAGCCAGCAGTGTGCCCAGGTGGTCAAGAAGGCCAATAGCATCCTGGCTTGTACCAGAAATAGTGTGGCCAGCAGGACGAGGGAAGTGATTGTCCCCCTCTACTTGGCACTGGTGAGGCTGCACTACTGTGTTCTGTTTTGGGCCCCTCACTACAAGAAAGACATTGAGCTGCTGGAGCATGTCCAGAGAAGAGTAACAAAGCTGGTGAAGGGTCTAGAGAATATGTCTTATGAGGAGTGGCTGAGGGAACTGGGGTTGTTCAGTCTGGAGAAAAGGAGGCTGAGAGACCTTATCACTCTTTACAACTACTTGAAAGGAGATTGTAGTGAGGTGGGTGTTGGTCTCTTCTCCCAAGTAACAAACAATAGGACAAGAGGAAATGGACTCAAGTTGCGCCAGGGGAGGTTTAGATTGGATATTAGGAAAAATTTCTTCACTGAAAGGGTTATCAAGCTTTGGAACAGGCTTCCCAGGGAAGTGTCGGTTGGACTTGATGATCTTAAAGGTCTTTTCCAACCAAAATGATTCTATTATTCTATTATCAGGTTACAGACTATATTAGATTTGCTTGGCAAGGTTTTGGTAGTGAAGGGGGCTACAGGGGTGGCTTCTGTGAGAAGCTGCTAGAAGCTTCCCCTGTGTCTGACAGAGCTAATGCCAGCCGGCTCCAAGATGGACCCGCCACTGGCCAAGGCCAAGCCAATCAACGCCTCTGTGATAACATATTTAAGAAGGAAAACAAAACAGTTAGGGAGAGCTTTTGCAGCCAGAGAGAGGAGTGAGAAGATGTAAGAACATCTGCAGACACCAAGGTCAGTGAAGAAGGAGGGGGAGGAGGTGCTCCAGGCGCCGGAGCAGAGATCCCCCTGCAGCCCGTGGTGAAGACCATGGTGAAGCAGGCTGTCCCCCTGCAGCCCATGGAGGAAGGATGAGGGGGTGTAGAGATTCCACCTGCAGCCCGTGGAGGACCCCATGTCAGAGCAGGTGGAGGCACCTGAAGGAGGCTGTGACCCCATGGGAAGCCCACACTGGAGCAAGCTCCTGGCAGGACCTGTGGACCCGTGGAGAGAGAAGCCCATGCCAGAGCAGGTTTGCTGACAGGACTTGTGACCCCGTGGGGGATCCACGCTGGAGCAATCTGCTCCTGAAGGTCTGCACCCCATGGGAGAGACCCACGCTGGAGTAGTTCGTGAAGGACTATCTCCCGTGAGAGGGACTCCACGCTGGAGCGGGGGAACGATGAGAGGAGTCCTCCCCCTGAGGATGAAGAAGTGGCAGAAACACCGTGTGATGAACTGACCGTAACCCCCCACTCCCCGTCCCCCTGTGCCACTGCGGGGGGCGGAGTTTGAAGCCGGGAGTGAAGTTGAGCCCGGGATGATGGGAGGGGTGGGGGGAGGTGTTTTAAGATTTGGTTTTTTTCTCATTCCTCTACTCTGTTTTGCTTCGTAATAAATTAGATGAATTGCCTCTCTAAGTTCTGTCTGTTTTGCTCGTGATGATAATTAGTGAGTGATCTCTCCCTGTCCTTATCTCGACCCATAAGCTTTTTGTTATACTTTTTCTCCCCTGCCTAGTGAAGGAGGGGGAGTGATAGAGCGGCTCTGGTGGGCACCTGGCCTCCAGTCAGGGTCAACCCACCACACAGACAAAACTCTGTTCAAATGTAACTGTGCTATGAGGCCAGTATGGGATGAGGCACTTCAGTGTCTGTCCCTAGCATTACATAAGGGAGAGGCCAGCAGTCTTCATGGGCAGGTCACTTGACAGCTCAGCCTGAATGACCAAAAGCCCATTTACAGCTGGCTCAACTAAGGATCGGATGTAGCCCAAATCTGGATCAATACCAAGATGCCTTGACAGAAGTCCCCTCCCTTTTATCCCTTACATTATACCATGGCTGAATTAGTTGGTTGCATTTTTTTCCAAGATGAGGGGTACATTTCTTCCAACACAACTTCCTGAGAAGCACAATTACAGTGTAAGGCAAAACAGACAGGATTCAGCTCACCGAAAAATAGATGTCTGCTATACCTGACCTAGAACCTCATGCTTTCAGTGGAGAGAAATACTTGCTTTCAGGATATGATTTACATCACCTATTTTAGATGTTTGCCTCAGGAGGAGATGTGTTCTTGATGTCACTGATTTTATCAACAAAATCTCTGCTAAATACAAATAATACATATAAATGGAATCTAACTTGCATATGGACACCTGATGTGTGCACATTTAACCAGATTAATTCCTTTTAATGCAACTAATTCTCTTGCAACTGAAAAAGAAGGTATAAGGAAAAAAAAAAGATATACAAATGTAATCCATTAGGAATAAGGCTATGTTTTCCTTTGAGCAGCCATAGCAAGTTTCAAAGAAAGAAAGACATAGATGATACATACATAGAGTGCAAGACAACACATGGCCAAAACTTGCATGTTGGTGCCAGCTGTGGTGCCCTTCGGAGCTGGTGGGATGATGCTGTACCGAGGCCAGTCAGCCACCTGCCACAGTGACATGGCTATGCTGCTTTCTTAATCCCAATGATTCACTCTACATGGTGTCATACTACATCTCATAGCTGCTGCCAGCATCACAAACATTAGGGCAGATTCCAGCAAGCACTTTTAGGAAATTCTTTCCAAGAGGTATATATAGAGAAAAAACAGCCAATAGCTACAAAAGCTCCTTGACTGCTTCTGCCCTGAAGCATCCCCTACATGAGATCATCTTCCTTCTTCGAGCTTTATATTCATAATCATCTTTATTGTCTCATAAATTTCCATATTTAGTGATTTGAAACTTGTGTGCAGTGCTTTCATTTAACGTGTGATGTTTCCTTGACTTAGCCAACACCTATTTTCCTCTTGTCGTATCCCTATGCATTTGTCTTATTATCTGGAGTCCAACTCCGTAGCTAGGGTTTACTTTTACATTCCCCCCTTTTTTCTATTGTACTTTTTCTGTCCTTCTTTGAATTTCAATCATCTTCCTTTCCAACTGAATTTCAAATAGCCTTTCTCATTTGAATGTAATGAAAATTTGCCTTTGCGAGGCTGCAACAAAACAGTTATTTTCATAAAATTAACTTCATTTCATGAAAAAAACCCACTTGGTTTCAGTTTTTGCCTTCAAAACTTACAGATATAAAATAGATATTTATACACCTAAAAGTGAGCTATCGGATAATTGTTATTGCAGATTTCATCCTTCCTTGTTCAACCTCTCCTACACTGTTTGACATGCTTATTGCTGTATCACAAATCCAGTTATGTTGTAAACAGCTTAATTAGTTTGTTTACACTTTAGATGTGTGATGCCTGTAAACTTGGACAAGTATACTTTTGTGGATGTATATGTTATATACTATAACTTGCAGTTTCCTCTTTTGTATCTCTGTATTTTTCTAGTGCACCAGGTGTGCTAAAAATTTGATTTAGCCCTCACAAGTTATGCTTCTTCATATTTAATGTGAGAAGCCACAGTGTGATAAAGTCTGTATGCCTTACAGTGTATATGATGAAATGAAGTGCATCTCACTTCCATAAGTGACCCCCTTTGTCTTAACAGTTTGTAGTCTTACTGCTATCATCTCAAGCCATTCTAAGGTGTGTCTGAATTAAATTGTATATGTAAATAGTCTTTTCTTTTTCCATCATAACTTTTGTTTTGGTCAAGTCTTTTTCATTCATAAAAACATACCTGCTTTTATTATTTTCCACTTGACATAGTTACAGAGATTTTTATATGAACCCAAGTCTTATAGTCATGTGAAATTCTAACATTTAAAAATATAAGATTTAATGATGACACAAAAGGTTGTAAATTTGAATTCAAAGATTAAAAAATTAAAAAGTGAAAAAAAGATCTGTTATTTGTTTTTAAAATCTCACCATTTTAAAGACAATCCCATAATTCCGGGATACTTTTTGTTGAATACACAAGAGAAAATTTAAGGAATATTTTTGTCTTATATTCAGATACACAGGCTATATACCAAAATCTCCATGTGGGCAAGGACCGTAAGAGCCTTGACCAAAGCAGGGGATAGTAATATCTTCAAGAAGTTTCACTCCTCCACTGGAACTAGGATGGACTACACAGTTTGGTCCCAGGCAACATAACCCCAACAGGTATAGAAGTCACACTCCCATTGGCAAGGTGCAATCACTCCTTGGCCCATGGGCTTGGACAACCCTCCCACTAGGTATAAAATATATCCACAACATGGGAGATAAATTTAAACTGCTTGTGAGACACACCAATTTTTCACCCATGCTTGTAGAGTTGATAAAGAAAATGGTGTAGGTCTAGAGGGCTGTTCAGAAAATCATGAGTGACATCTGAATACAGGCAGGTGCTCCCAGCTTTCCTCTGAGCCATCTCCCCAGGGACTGCCATGGAACCTGGCTTCCACATTCAGGCATCTGTTCAAATCTGTGCTGTAAGTTTTCCCCACATGATTTATAAACAAACCTTTTATCAAGTTTTGCCAAGTGGTGTTGGCAACTTTTTAGAAAACAAAACCCATCCTTTTGTTTTGTGTATTTCTTCTTATTCTTGATTCATATGTATATTTACTTTTCATGTTTTCATAAAGACGGTATGATAAGGCCTTTATCTGCTGGGGTTGCAACGTACATAGGAAAAAGGAAATATGGAGGAAGGAGATCTGATAGACTGAAATGCCATTTCACAAATGCTAGATAGATGTTGTCCAATTCCTGTGTACAGATTTTCATCATTTTTAGTCTGTTATGTCTGAAACTGCATAAAAATTTGTCAGCAGGTATAGCCCCATTTTGTAGACAGAAATCTGATAAACTGAAGATGAACATTTTAGAGTTAGCAGGCCTGCACTTGCAATAAGAGTGTAAGACAACTATTTAAGCTAGCTCTGACAGACTCAATAATGGTAAAACGGAACATGTTCATTTATGACAAATGAAAATTTTCGACAAATGAAAATGTCAAGTGTCAAAAGAACAACAGTAATATCAGTACATCTGCTGGTAGATGTTCTGGTTATACTCATTAGCAGATATTTTTCAGTAGTAGAGGCCATATTGTAGCCAAAAAGATAGGCCTGTAACGAAGGCCTGCTTATATTATACATAATAAGAAAATGTAGCCAAGAAGAAAGGCCTGTAAGGAAGGCCTACTTGTATTATATGTGATAAGAAACTATTCATTATTACTTTAGGTAGAAGGCTAACGATTCTTAGAATGAGCCACATCATGAGAAAAAGGAGGAGCTACAAGACACTTCAAGGTCCTTATGGACATACTTTGCAGAAAGGGAGGACATTAATTGCCTCCAGCAACATCCTTATCTTTCTGAGGCATATAGCAAACAATTACCAACACTGAAATACTGAGAAACTAGGGGAAAGGTAATTTGGGCCAGGGTCCCCACGACCACCGACCCATAAGCCCCCTACCCAAATTATACCACCTACTCAAAAGATAGAGGCGGAGAACAGAACTGAGCATGCGTTCTAGTTTGCATACTAAGCGAAGAAATATGAACCAATTATTGGAACGGGGAGTGTACCACTTTGTAATCTTTGTAACATTTGTGTATAAATATGACAAGAGAACCAGCATTAGGTGTGCCTGATTTGAGGAACTATCCTCCTGACACCCAGCGCTGCAATAAAGGAAATGCCTGCTTCTTAATGCTAAATTAGTGTTAAGGAGTTTTCTTTCATTCCCAAATTTCGGTGACAGTTTTGGCGACCCAGATGGGACAAGGCTTTTGAATCTCGACGGATCCGTGGGATCATAGGACCTCCAGCCGGCACCGAGGGATTCTCGGGGAGACCCTTCAATCCCCCGGACCGAAGAGTTCTGAGCATGTTCCCTGGGACAGGTAAAAGGCATTTCTCTTACTTTTTAAATGAAATTTAAGATTTTGGGTTAGAGGCCCCCTTAGCCTTCAAGTAAGCCGTGGCGTGAGCTACGCGAGGGGCTATTGTACTGTGATTTAAGATTTTGGGTTAGAGGCCCCCTTAGCCTTCAAGTAAGCCGTGGCGTGAGCTACGCGAGGGGCTATTGTACTGTGATTTAAGATTTTGGGTTAGAGGCCCCCTTAGCCTTCAAGTAAGCCGTGGCGTGAGCTACGCGAGGGGCTATTGTACTGTGATTTAAGATTTTTGGGTTAGAGGCCCCCTTAGCCTTCAAGTAAGCCGTGGCGTGAGCTACGCGAGGGGCTATTGTACTGTGATTTAAGATTTTGGGTTAGAGGCCCCCTTAGCCTTCAAGTAAGCCGTGGCGTGAGCTACGCGAGGGGCTATTGTACTGTGATTTAAGATTTTTGGGTTAGAGGCCCCCTTAGCCTTCAAGTAAGCCGTGGCGTGAGCTACGCAAGGGGCTATTGTACTGCAACTTAAGAATTTTGAAAAGAACTTTTGAAAGGTATTGATCAATCAAGAATTTGTGTTTTAATTGTTTTGTGTTGCTTTTGTCACCTTTGTCATTTGTCAATTTTTGTTTTGTGTTTTTTTTGTGGTATTGTTTTGTGTTACTTTTGTCATTTGTCAATTTTTGTTCTGTGGATTTTGTGGTATTTGCGTTACAATGGGTAACAAACCTTCGGTGGATGGGGGAATATTAAAGAAATCTCCCCTAGGGTGTATTTTAAAACGTTGGAAACAAATAGGAGGGGACCCTCTTATAAAAAGACAACTAATTGAGTATTATAATCACTGGTGGTCGATATATAAATTGGATGATCAGGAAAAATGGCCCAAGAATAAGAATTTGTAATATAATACAATATTACAATTGATGTTGTTTTGTAGAAGGGAGAAGAAATGGGATGAGGTACCTTATGTTGATTTGGTTGGGTTTTTTTCACCTTGCGAAATCATCCTGAGTGGCTGAAGGACTGTGGGTTTACCCTGCAAGACCCCCTGGCATCAGCATTAGAAAAGCAGAAAAAGGTAGCAGGAGGCTGTGAAGGTGTTGCTCTGCGTGTAGTACGGGGCAATGGTGTTTGAAGTGCGAGCGTGATGAGGAGGATGATTTGGAATTAATGAAAGATGTTGGAGGTTGCATGGATGGTTTTTGGTAACAGGGAGAAAGGGAAGGAAATTAGAGAAGAGCAACGAGAAAACGAAGGAGAGCGGAGACAGGCAGGGAGAGACAGGGAAAGAGACGGTAACCTGAGAGCTGCGCTGCAGGGAGCGTCAGCAAAGAGTAACTTCAGGGGAGGACGGCAATACTATGGGGGAGAGGCGGGGCCCCTCCAGCACAAAATACCAGTAATACCTTAGGAGATCATCAGTGTGTCTATTGTAAAGAATTGGGACATTGGAAATGGGATTGTCAGAAATTTAAGGACTGTTTTAGGGGTCCTATGCCTATCAGTCCAGAGGTTCTGGAGGAGGCATGATACAATCAAGAAGCAGCTCCCTTTCCACCTCAGTTCCCCTTAACTAAGTCCTGAAGGGGACCAGGGGAAACCTCCCCAGCAGAACCCCTGGTTATAGTAGAGCTGGGAAAACAGAAAATAGATTTCCTTGTAGATACTGGGGCAAATTATTCTGTATTAAACACTTGTCAAGGAAAATTGAGCAATGATGCGGTAAATGTTGTGAGTGCCACAGGGAAAGCGGAACAGCGTGTCTTTTTCCATCCTTTAAATTTTAAGCTTGGAAAACAATGGGTAACTCACCAATTTTTATATATGCCTGAATGTCCTATACCACTCTTGGGACGGGACCTATTGAGTAAATTGGAAGCACAGATCACCTTTAAAGATGGAGAAGTTCAACTATTAATCCCTGAATCTAAAGCCATTGAGGCAAGAGTTTTTATGTTGCAGGAACAACCTAAGACTAACGAAGGAATTCCCAAGGAGGTGGAGAATGCAGTGACACCTTTGGTACGGGCTAGTGAGGTTCCAGGTAGATCCAGAAGAGCAGAACCACTAAGAATTATCCTTAAACCTGGAACAAATCCGGTAAGACAAAAACAATACCCATTGAAGACAGAGGCCAAAAAGGGATTAGAAAAGTTAATACTCAACTTTATAGAATATGGGTTGCTCACATAATGCGAATCAGAATTTAACACCCCAACCTTACTCGTTAAAAAGCCAGGGGGTGAGGAATACAGATTAGTGCAAGATTTACGAGCTGTGAACCAAATTGCGCAGGACATTCACCTGGTGGTGGCAAACCCCTATACATTACTTACAGCCCTCAAAGATAAACATGAATGGTTCACAGTCCTAGATTTAAAGGATGCCTTCTTTTGTATACCTCTCGAGAAACAGAGTCAGGCTATTTTTGCCTTTGAATGGGAAAGCCTGACCACTGGACGAAAAACTCAACTAACCTGGACTGTGTTGCCTCAAGGATTCAAAAATAGTCCAACAATCTTTGGAAACCAGTTAGCTAAAGAATTAGAAATATGGAGAAGAGACCATCCTGGAGGAGTTATGCTGCAATGTGTGGATTATATCCTATCTTATTAGCAGCAGAAACCTGGGAGGAGTGTATACAAATGACTGTTGAACTTCTTAGGACAAGAAGGATGTAAAGTGTCCAAGAAGGCGGCACAGATTGCAAAACCAATGGTCACTTACCTGGGATTTGAGATTTTACAGGGCCAGCGGAGATTGGGAACAGATCGGAAAGAGGCTATTTGTCAGATCCCAGAACCGAAAACAGCAAGAGATCTGAGGGCCTTCCTGGGAATGGCTGGATGGTGTCGTCTGTGGATATCCAACTATGGACTGCTGGTAAGACCTCTTTACGACATCTTGAAGGAGGCACAGAGAGAATATCTGCCTTGGAACCCTGAATGCGGGCAGGCCTTTCAGAGCCTAAAAAAGGCTTTGATGATGGCGCCTGCCCTAGGGCTGCCGGACTTAGATAAGCCCTTCGAACTATTTGTATATGAAAGGCAACATCTCGCTTTGGGAGTATTGGCCCAGAAGATTGGGGACTGGAAGAGACCAGTCGGGTACTTCTCTAAGCAACTGGACCCTGTAAGTAAGGGATGGCCGGGATGTTTGCGAGCTGTAGCGGCCACCGTCCTATTAATACAGGAAGCCAGGAAATTAACCATGGGGCAAAAGATAATTGTATATGCACCCCATATGGTTACCACAGTTCTAGAACAAAAGGGGGGACATTGGTTATCCCCCAGCAGAATGCTTAAATATCAGGTGATGCTATTAGAACAAGATGATGTAGAGCTCAAAGTCACCTCTGCTGTCAATCCCGCTATGTTTTTAACCATGAATGAGGAAAGTGAGGAATCTTTGAGCCACGACTGTCTGCAAACAATTGAAGAAGTCTATTCCAGTCGCTCAGATCTGCATGACGAACCTTTGACTAACCTTGATCTGGAGCTATTTACAGATGGTAGCAGTTTTGTACAGGATGGGAAACCAAGGGCTGGATATGCTGTTGTTACAACTACAGAAGTTGTGGAGGCCGAGGCATTACCCATTGACACATCGGCGCAGAAAGCGGAACTGATTGCACTATGTCAGGCCTTGAGAATAGCTAAAGGTAAACAGGTAAAAGATATGGACAGACTCCAAATATGCCTTTGGTGTTGTGCACGCTCACAGAGCCATTTGGAAAGAAAGAGGATTGCTGTCAGCACAAGGATCTTCTATTACACACAAAGAAGAAATTTTACAACTTCTCCAAGCTGTCCAGGAACCAGAAGAGATTGCTATAATGCACTGCTGGGCACACCAGTTTGGGCAATCCAATGTTAACATAGGAAATCGTTTGGCAGATTGCACTGCCAAGGAGGTTGCACAACAAGGTATTCTAGCACTAATCCCAGCTAGAAGGATACAGCTACCAGGGACTAAGCCTTTTTACAGTGAAGTAGACCGTAAATTGGCATTGCATTTAAAAGCAACAGAAAATTCAGAAAGATGGCTGATAACCCCCAATGAGCAAGTTATTGTGCCACCTCAATTAATGACACAAATAGCTGAGGCCAGACATAAACAAACACATTGGGGAGTGGAGTCTTTGATTGACAACCTCCAATCACAAGTACTTAGTGTTTGAATGACTAAGATTATAAAATCAGTTACACAGAAGTGTCCAGTCTGTTTAAAAAAAAAAAAAAAAACAAAAAACAACCCTCTTAACCAAAGGAGGCCACCCCCAGGGGTTACTAGGTGAGGGAACTCCCCCGGAGATTACTGGCAAATTGATTTTTCTGAGTTACCCAGGCAAAATGGCTATCGATATCTTTTGGTTTTGGTGGATACCTTTTCAGGATGGCCTGAGGCTTTTCCCTGTCGCACCAACAAAGCACGGGAGGTTGTTAAATGCTTATTAAAGGAAATAATACTTAAGTTTGGTGTACCAATTGGAATGTCCTCAGATAGAGGACCGCATTTTGTGGCTGAGGTTTTGCAACAATTAAGTCAAACCTTGAATATTACATGGGATATACATACTCCATGGAGACCGCAATCTAGTGGAAAAGTTGAAAGAATGTATCAGACTCTTAAGAGACAAATAAGTAAAATCTGTCAGGAAACAACATTAAAATGGCCCCAAGCCCTTTATTTAGCACTTCTCCACATTAGGGTACAACCTCGGACTAATAAAAAGGAAAAACGCTTGCAGGTCTAAAGAGATACGTCACTTTATCTGAACCTCTGACCCTTGATACCCCCATGCATCCATACCAGCCTGGCAACCACGTCTACATGAAGACTTGGAACTCTGAACCGCTAAAGGAAAAGTGGAAAGGCCCCTTCCAGATTCTTTTGACAACCTACACAGCAATCAAGGTTGAAGGAATTGAACCATGGATCCACTATACCCGAGTTAAGAAAGCCCCCCCTGGATCAGTGGCAAGTAACTACAGAAGGACCTCTAAAAATCAAATTGAATCGGGTTTGAAAAAGTATGTCAAATATGTAAGATGTCTTGCTCTGTTAGGACAGGTACGGTCCTGTTCTGGGTATTACTGGCAGTTTCTTTGCTCTCCAGTCAAGGGAACCAACAGGAGCTATGGTCTCAAGCCCATAAACAACATACTGGTATAATGGGGAATGTAGGCAAAGCTACCTTACTGACAGTGGTAATACATGGAACTGAGGTGTTTTCAGAAAATGAATGGGGCTTGGAGGATGGCCATTGTGGGAAAATTCCCATAATTAAGGGGAAGGTAGGGAAAGAAATGAAAATAGGATGCAGAATGATAAATGGATCTACACATCAGAGGGCAAATAAGGCCACATCTTGTATAGGAGAAGGTCAAATTACGACCCAATGTATTTCTAGTACCTTAGATTGTTGGCACAATTTTACTTTGGTACAATCTGTGCACGTAATCTGTTTAGGCATCCTTGATCAATTGTTGGCATTAACATTAAATTTAAGATAAACGTTATCGAACCTAGCATGACACGATCCCCTAGTCTAAGCCTGGGCCTGTGCCAACTGGACCCTCTGGACTGACTCCACTTACTTTTAGCATTGGTCCGTATGTCATTAAAAATGTGGGACAACAACAAATCTTATTAAATCCATTTTATTCCCTTAAAAGGGTAGAGTTGTCCATACAAATCAATATTGCCGAACTAAAACCCTCATGTTCCCCATTCTTGAACACAGCCCATACGGGATGGCTGGCCTGGTTACATGGGCGGACTCCCACCTCTCGTAGAACACAAAGAGATCTAACTGGCACTTTGGGAACAGGAATGGGAATATTGAACAGCATAGATGCTGAAATCCTTGCCAATAAGTTAGCTGCTGCCACTAAGGATGTGCAAGGATTACAACATCCTCTTCGATCCTCTCTTTCAGCTTTAGGGGCAAATCAGTGGCTGTTACCAGATATATTGCCTCCATAGAAACAAATTAATGAAAATGACCATGAGATAATCCTGGAGGGCTTGGGCACTGGCCAAAGTAATATCTCGTTAGCTCTTAGCTGTATTCAAGCCCAACTATGGGTCCAGTCGGTGGCATCAGCAATCATTAGAGAAGGGGAAGAAGGGGTCTTACCTAGTGAAGTCCCTAAAGTCATTTGGGATAACGCAAAATGAATTTGAAAAAGAATTCCAGTCTTGATGGCAGTTAGTGAATTTCACCTACAATCCCACCAACCATAGTGCCACAGCATTTGTACTGACTGTATGAAATGCTTCAATACATACCCCTATAGAAATGAATTTAACACTTGTGAGAGAACTTTTACATCATCAAGACCTACAGGAAATTTTGCAGACATGAAAATGGACAGAAAACATTGATAACCATCCACCACGATACTGAGAAAATCCATCAGGTGTTGGAAAGAGTGAAGGAAGATGGGGAGCATAAGTGGTGGGATACTCTGTTTGGATGATCGCCTAACGTTACTGGACTATTGAACAAAATGTTGCATCCGGTTATTGTATTGCTTTTGCTTGTCTTATTAGGCTTTGTTTTAACTACAGCTTTGTATATTAAACTTTGGATAATGATGAAGCACATGATACAGCTCACAACATTTGCCAGAAGTACTGCTAATATATCTACTGATTTATATATGGCTTTGATAGAAAAGGGTGAAGGTGAAACTTTTAAGAATCTGAAAGGATCTGAAAAGTTTCAAAAGGGGGGAATTGTAGCCAAAAAGATAGGCCTGTAACGAAGGCCTGCTTATATTATACATAATAAGAAAATGTAGCCAAGAAGAAAGGCCTGTAAGGAAGGCCTACTTGTATTATATGTGATAAGAAACTATTCATTATTACTTTAGGTAGAAGGCTAACGATTCTTAGAATGAGCACCTGCTACACATCATGAGAAAAAGGAGGAGCTACAAGACACTTCAAGGTCCTTATGGACATACTTTGCAGAAAGGGAGGACATTAATTGCCTCCAGCAACATCCTTATCTTTCTGAGGCATATAGCAAACAATTACCAACACTGAAATACTGAGAAACTAGGGGAAAGGTAATTTGGGCCAGGGTCCCCACGACCACCGACCCATAAGCCCCCTACCCAAATTATACCACCTACTCAAAAGATAGAGGCGGAGAACAGAACTGAGCATGCGTTCTAGTTTGCATACTAAGCGAAGAAATATGAACCAATTATTGGAACGGGGAGTGTACCACTTTGTAATCTTTGTAACATTTGTGTATAAATATGACAAGAGAACCAGCATTAGGTGTGCCTGATTTGAGGAACTATCCTCCTGACACCCAGCGCTGCAATAAAGGAAATGCCTGCTTCTTAATGCTAAATTAGTGTTAAGGAGTTTTCTTTCATTCCCGAATTTCGGTGACAATATTACTCCCTTCTTGCTGTTCTTATGCACTTTTTTTGGCTACTAAACACACAGACTTAACTTAAGGTCAGTAATGGAAAGAGAAAAAACACCATATGTTCTTTCGGACTGGAAATGGAACAAAGGCCTTGAAGGGATCCCTTGCTGATGCTGGAGAATCATAGAATCATAGAATGGTTTGGGTTGGAAGGGACCTTAAAGATCATCTAGTTCCAACCCCCCTGTCACAGACAGGGACACCCTCCACTAGACCACATTGCCAAAGCCTCATCCAACCTGGCCTTGAAGACTTCCAGGGAGGGGACCTCCACAACCTCTCTGGGCAACCTGTTCCAGTGCCTCACCACCCTCACAGTAAAGAATTTCTTTCTAACATCTAATCTAAATCGACCCTCCTTCAGCTTAAAGCCATTACCCCTTGTCCTGTCACTACACTCCCTCATAAACAGTCCCTCCCCATCTTTCCTGGAGGCCCCCTTCAGGTACTGGAAGGCCACAATTAGATCTCCCCGGAGCCTTCTCTTCTCCAGGCTGAACAATCCCATCTCTCTCAGCCTGTCTTCATAGGAGAGGTGCTCCATCTCTCCAATCATCTTTGTGGCCCTCCTCTGGACTCTCTCTAACAGGTCCATGTCTCTCCTGTACTGGGGCCCCCAGAGCTGGACGCAGTACTCCAGGTGGGGTCTCGCAACAGCGGAGTAGAGGGGCAGGATCACCTCCCTCGACCTGCTGGTCACACTTCTTTGGATGCAGCCCAGGACACGGTTGGCTTTCTGGGCTGCAAGTGCACACTGCTGGCTCATGTTGAGCTTCTCATCAATCAATACCCCCAAGTCCTTTTCCTTTGGGCTGCTTTCAATCCATTCCTTGCCCAGCCTATAGTCGTGCTTGGGATTGCCCCGACCCATGTGCAGGACCTTGCATTTGGCCTTGTTGAACTTCATGCAGTTCGCACGGGCCCACCTCTCCAGCCTGTCAACGTCCCTCTGGATGGCATCCCTTCCCTCCAGCGTGTCGACCACACCACACAGCTTGGTGTCGTCGGCAAACTTCCTGAGGGTGCACTCGATCCCACTGTCCATGTTGCCAACAAAGATGTTGAACAGTGCCCTTGTCCCAGTACCGACCCCTGAGGAACACCACTCATGACTGTTCTCCACTTGGACATTGATCCCTTGACCACAACTCTTTGAATGAGACCATCCAGCCAATTCCTTATCCACTGAGTGGTCCATCCATCGAATCCATGTCTCTCCAATTTAGAGACAAGGATGTCGTGCGGGACAGTGTCAAATGCCTTGCACGAGTCCAGGTAGATGACGTCTGTCGCTCTTCCTTTGTCCACCAACATTGTAACCCCATAATAGAAGGCCACCAAATTTGTCAGGCACAATTTGCCCTTAGTGAAGCCGTGTTGGCTGTCACCAATCACCTCCTTGTTTTCCATGTGCCTGAGCATAGTCTCCAGGAGGGTCTGCTCCATGATCTTGCCAGGCACGGAGGTGAGACTGACCGGCCTGTAGTTCCCCGGGTCTTCCTTTTTACCCTTCTTAAAAATGGGGGTTATGTTCCCCCTCTTCCAGTCAGTGGGAGCTTCGCCGGACTGACAGGATTTCTCAAATATGATGGAGAGTGGCCTGGCCACTTCATCCGCCAGTTCCCTCAGGACCTGTGGATGCAACTCATCAGGTCCCATGGACTTGTGCACCTTCAGGTTCCTTAGATATTCTCGAACCCGATCTTCTCCTACAGTGGGCGGTTCTGCATTCTCCCAGTCCCTGCCTTCTGTGACCTGGGCAGTGTGGCTCAAGGATTTGCCAGTGAAGACTGAGGCAAAGAACTCCTTGAGTACCTCAGCCTTCTCCATATCCTGGGGAACCAGGTCACCCATTTCATTCTGGAGGGGACCCACATTTTCCCTCGTTCTCCATTTATCTCAAACATACCTATAGACGCTTTTCTTGATGTCCTTGACATCCCTCGCCAGATTTAATACTATCAGGGCTTTGGCTTTCCTAACCTGATCCCTGGTTGCTTGGACAGTTTCTATGTATTCTTCCCAGGCTACCTGCCCTTGCTTTCACCCTCTGTAGGCTTCCTTTTTTTGTTTGACTTTGCCCAGGAGCTCCTTGTTCATCCATGCAGGCCTCTTGGTGGATTTGCCTGACTTGCTCTTTGTTGGGATGCATCGCTCCTGAGCTTGGAGGAGGTGACCCTTGAGTATTAGCCAGCTGTCTTGGGCCCCTCTTCCTTCCAGGGCTTTGTCCCATGGTATTCTACCAAGCAGGTCCCTGAAGAGGCCAAAGTCTGCTCTCCTGAAGTCCAGGGTAGTGAGCTTGCTGCATGCTCTCCTCGCTGCCCTGAGGATCCTGAATTCCACCATTTCGTGGTCACTGCAGCCAAGGCTGCCCTTAAGCTTGACATCCCCTACCAGGCCCTCCTTATTGGTGAGAACAAGGTCCAGCATGGCACCTCTCCTCATGGGCTCCTCTGTCACTTGGGGGAGAAAGTTGTCATCAACACATTCCAGGAACCTCCTGGATTGCTTGTGCCCTGCTGCGTTGTCCCTCCAGCAGATATCGGGGTGTTTGAAGTCCCCCATGAGGACCAGGGCTTGTGAGCTTGAGGCTGCTCCTGTCTGCCTATAGAGGGCTTCATCTGCTCAGTCTCCCTGGTCAGGTGGCCTCTAGCAGACCCCCACTATGATGTCCCCTGCCCCTGCCCTCCCTTTAATCCTGACCCATAGGCTCTCAGTTGGCTCCTTCTCCATCCCCAGGTGGAGCTCCATGCACTCCAGCTGGTCACTGACATAGAGGGTGACACCCCCTCTTTGTCTGCCCTGCCTGTCCTTCCTAAAGAGTCTGTATCCTTCCATTCCAATACTCTAGTCATCGGAGCCATCCCATCATGTCTCTGTGATGCCAATAAGGTCATAGCCTTGCAGGTGCACACACGTCTCCAGCTCCTCTTGTTTGTTCCCCATGCTATATGTATTTGCATAGAGGCATTTCAACTGGGCCCCCGATGAGGCTGACTTATTGGCTGGGGTGGCTGGAATTCTGTTGATGTATCTTCCCAGTGTTTCCCTGTTGGTTCCCTTTGCATCTGGAGCCCCTGGCTCGTCTCCTCTAGGCTTTGAGTGTGCTGCAGGGCATCCAGCACGTCTCTCAGCAATAGGCTGAATGCCCTCACCAGCTCCCCATCCCTCCAACCTGGGCACATCATCCCACAACATGTTGCTGGCAAGCCTGATGTTATCCCCCTCCCCCTCTGAGCCTAGTTTAAAGCTCTGTTGATGAGCCCCTCTAGTTCCTGGGCAAAGATTCTCTTCCCTCTTTGAGAGAGGTGAATCCCATTAGAGTTCATCAAGCCTGGTGCCATGTAGGCTGCCCCATTGTCAAAGAACCCAAAGTTGTGTGGCTGACACCAGCCATGGAGCCATGCATTTATGGACTGTGTCTGCCTGTTGCTCCCAACGTTGCTGCCCTCAACTGGAGAACCAAGTCTCATTTTACGCTCACTTCCATTGTAACACAGGTTTTCTTCTAAGCATGTTCAGTGATGTGAAAGCAATTAAAAAATGTACAAAGGACTGCTGCACTTGAGCTTACTTGTAAAGTACAGCTTGAAAACTGTTTGCAGCTAGGCAGCTAGGCTGAAAAGGATGTTGCTAATGCTTCCACATGAGTTTCAAGTTTTCTTCATTTCTCCTTCAATTTTACATTACTTTAGCCTTAAACCAGTACTGAATTCTGAAGTTGAAATAATACTTTAATTTCCTACTTTGCTGTTGTGGTTTAACCTGGTGGGCAGCTAAACGCCACACAGCTGTTCACTCACTCCGCCAGTGAGATGGGGGAGAGAATCAGGAAAAAAAAATAAAAATTGTGTGTTGAGATAAAGACAGTTTAACAGGACAGAAAAGGAAGGGAAAATAATAATAATGATAAAAGAATATACAAAACAAGTGATGCACAATGCAATTGCTCACCACCTGCCAACCGATACCCAGCCATTTCCTGCCCCCCTGGCCAGATTTCCCCTAGTTTATATATTGAGCATGATGTCATATAATATAGAATATTCCTTTGGTCAGTTTGAGTTAGCTGTCCGGGCTGTATCCCCTCCCAGCTTCTTGTGCATCCCCAGCCACCTCCCTGGCAGGGCAGTATGAGAAGATGAAAAGTCCTTGATTTAGTGTAAGCATTGCTCAGCATCAACTAAAACATCAGTGTGTTATCAACATTCTCATCCTAAATCCAAAACACAGTACTATACCAGCTATTAGGAAGAAAATTAACCCTATCCCAGCCAAAACCAGAACATTTTCTCACTATCTCTTGCCAATCATTCAACCACCTGGATGTCAAACAATTCATATAGACTCTGCTCAGGCCATTCCTTGCTTCTTGTTTACTTGGGAATAAATCTGTCAGTTTAAATGGAAGAAATTCTATACCATAAATTAAGTAAATGCTTATTTACAGCAGCAGACAATTGGGTTTGGATTTCTTTTCTTTCCTGGCCCATATTCTGACTCTGCTTCCTTTCTTCTCTAAATTTCTTTGGATTTATTTACCCTTTAATATCCACTGTTTCACAATTTATTTTTTCAGAGATTCTGAAAAAGTAAAATCACACCTGACTGTTCTTTCTACAAATCAGGGCTGAAAAGAGGAATTGGCTGTATGTCAGGAACTACTGTGATTTGTTGCTTTTCATACTGGAAAACAATGATGTTTCCCTGACTTCTTTTCTGTCATTATTCTACAATATAAACCTCTGTATCAATCAGATAATTATACAGTAGAAGTGTGCCTTTTCTGTGGCAAGGAAAAAAACATTCTGCTTAAGTCACTCTGGGTCTTCTTTGGTTTACATCTTGCATAGTGAGCATTTTGGCTGTTTTGTCCACAGATTATTCAGTACTGTAATTCTACTTTTACATCACCTTTCATAATTTTCAGTTCTTTCCTTTTAAAATGTGAAATTTAGTATTTCCACCTCAGTAGCACATGACACACCAAAACCTGCACTGTAAGTATCCTGAAAAACAGTTTCAGTATTACTGCTCATAGTTCAGCGTGTATTTCGGTAGCTACTCTACTAGCTCTGGAAGACGATGTCCAAAGAACTGACTAGATTGTTACCTTCTCCCTCCCTTTATTATGTTTACGTCCTGATTTGATACTGTTGTCACCGAAATCCGGGAATAAACCTCGTAACACCAATGTAGTGTTAAAAGGCAGGCATTCTTTATTGCAGCGCTGGATGCACGGGGGATAGTTCCACCCAACGTGCATACCTAGCCTACGAACATGCACATATTTATATTCTCAATACACACATGGTTACAATTACATCACATAGTTACATAGTTACTTCATTATGATTGGTGTAAAACTTTCTCGCTTTGCTTTTAAAGCTACAGACTTAAAGAAATTCAGAGAGCATGCCCAGTGAGGGGTGGTCGTACCTTGGAGGTGGGTAGCTTTTAGCATGGAGGTGTGTTTTGGTATTATAATGAGATTATAATGAACAAAGTTCACTCAAAGGACATGATTTTGACAGAAAATGAAATATTATTTGGCTCATGTACCAACCATGCAGTTTATCAGTTCCATGGTACATACCGACCACACAGTTTATCAGTTCCATGGTACCACCAAGCTCTCAGGTCCTCATTCCTAAAATGTTTTTCTCATTCCCTACTATTGCTAATAATCTCATCTTGATCCCATCACCATGGTTAAAAAGTTAAACACATCGGTTACAATCCCCCCTTTGGAAGTTTTGAAATAATCACCTTTTCAATACTTCCACTATACTAACTATTTTCTATGTGTTGGAGGAAACTCTGGGATTGTTTGTTTATTTTGCTGTTTCGCAACAGCTTGGATGATCATATGAGTGAGAGAAGTTTCACGAATAATTTGTTCTTTCAGATGTGTTAACCGATTCATCATTTTCCAAGTTATGATATATAATATTACTGACAAGGTCATACTGATCAAAACCAATGTTAAAAGAATCACGATGGGGTGACACAACTTGTTTAGGATGCCTGTAGCAGTAGGCGACCATCCGAAAAGTGTGTCCCACCATTTAAGTTCTGCATCTCTCTGCACTCTTTCAAAAACTCGATGTATTTCTTTCACATTGTGATGAACAGTTATTAGGGTTTTCTGCCCGTTTTCCTTAATTTTTTTCCAGAATTTCAATCAAATCCTTGCGTCGTAATAACTGTTTTACTAAAGTGAGATTCATTCCAATGGGGATAGGTAATAATTCATGGATCAACATGTAGTTAGACTGCAAAAGTTGGTGCGATGTGACCGGGGTCGAATAAGAAAAGTCACATCCATCAATCTTAGTAAAATTACAAATACAAAAATTTGAATTCTTTTTAATCTCTACCACTACCTCATCTACATATAAAAAATCACAAACAGTTCTCAAGCATACACAGCCCTTGCCAATATATATAAGTATGGTTTCAGGGTTTTCGTTAGGATGAACCTCAAAATGGCAAATATTTTGTTCAGTGTCCAAACAAATATCTTGTGCCTCAATTGCATTACCTTCACAGACAAATCCTTGTTGTTCCCGCACGATGCAAGATTCCAAATTAACAGTTTGCCATTTTTCATTCATCTTTCGGGCCCATACTCTATGCTCGGAAGGATAGAGTATAGTTCCGTTATGGTTTATCCCTAATGCAATAATGGGATAAATTGAGTATTTGGTAGCATTAGATATAGTGAGCACAAAAGTTGTAGCTGTGTTTGTAACGGGATCATAAGTAAAGTTTACCAGGCTCCACCAGGGCTGGAGTTCTTTCTCAAAATCAGTAGCACTGTCCCAAATTATTTTCCTAATTTCAGTAGGGAGAGTGCCTTCTTCGCCTTCTCTTATAATTGAGGCAGCCACCGACTGCATCCATAATTGAGCCTGGATACAACTGAGAGCCAAGGAGAGGTTATTTTGGATCACCCCAAGTGCGTCCGTAATTAACTCGTGGTCCCTTACATTTATTCTTTCCCATGTGGGTAATATACTTGACAACAGCCACTGGTTAGTTCCTAAAGCCAGTAAAGAGGATCGTAAAGGCTGTTGTAATCTAGCCAAATCACTAATTGAGGCCGCCAATTTGTTCATTATTACTTCTGAATCAATGCTATTTAAAACTCCTAATCCTGTTCCCAAAACACCGGTCAAGTCTCTTTGTGTTCTTTTCGTAGTAAGAGTTCGTTTTTGCAGCCAGGTTGTCCACCCCTCATATGAGATTTTTAAGAAAGGTGAACAAGCTGGTTGAATATCTGAAACATTGTTTTGCATTGACAATTCAACTTGTTTGAGAGACCATGCCGGGTTAAACAATATTTGTTGCAAGCCTGTATTTCTGATCACGTATGGTCCAATTTCAAAGATTTTCGGGTTAAGCACAACAATTGGTTGGGTAGTAGGTATTATAACGTCTATTTTAAGTTCTCCCCAGTATTTGGTGTTATTTTTACCACAGATCACTTTACGGGAGTATTGTACAGTAGTCAAATTTAACCAACAGTCTAAATTTTGATCTTTACACAAAATAGGGCCATGTGATCCATTTTCATAACTGTTTATAGGTTCAATGCGAGATTCAGTGATTAATCTGCATTTTATTGTGATGTCATTCCCTTGTGGTACCATAAAAGAGGGGGTGACTTCACTTTTACTAGTTAACGTAAAAAGGGTATCTGTGCCAGCGTGCATGACTACTGCAACAAGCATCACTAGGGGTTTAGTTACAACATTTATCTTGAATTTAAATGTAAGGCCTCGTAATCCTCCTGTCAATGGATTAGGTCGCCAATTGCACACCACATAAACTGGCTTAGTCAAAGTAAAATTGTGCCAACAATCTCCTTGTTCCTTAATACAGAATTTGGTGATTTCAACATTATTGGTACTAGGGTCTAAGGGGTAATTACCGACATTCTGCTGGCGGCAACACGTAATGAGAGAATCTTGTTTGTTACATTTCCATTCTGTGGTGGGACAGAGTCTCGTTGTAAGATTAGAACTAGGGTCTAATAGATTTCCGGAGATGGTAATTGAAGAAGCTTTCTCATGAAGAGATCCTTCCATCTTTCTGCATCCTACTTGGACTTTTTCTCCAATTGTTCCTGTTAAGACACGGACCCAGTCCTTTCTGTCCCATTCCCACTCTGGTGGGTGGTAAACTTCAGATTCATGCATTACCACAGTGGCTAAATTTGGGGAACGGTCTTTGGGATATGGTCCCATCATAGCTTGGGACCATAGCCATTCTGTATTTCTTTGGCTACAGATCAGCGACAAAACACAAAAAAGTGTTATTAACCCAATCAAACAATTCATAATATTCATAGTTCAACACATAACATGCAAACCCTTTATAAATTTTCCATTTTGAAAACCAGTTCTTTTAGCTTTCCAGTTCCCTGTCAAATTTTCTACACAGTCTGAGTTTCAAAGGTCCTTTTTGCATAGATGTCCACTGCTCTGACGGTGCCTTCTTTACTCGAGTATAATGAATCCACGGCTCCACTCCTTCTACCTTAACTGCGGTATAAGTTGTCAACAGTACCTGGAAGGGTCCTTTCCACTTTTCTTGGAGTGGTTCAGAACTCCATATTCTTATATACACAAAGTCACCCGGCTGGTATGGATGTACAGGCGTATCAAGAGCAAGTGGTCTGGTCAGCACAATATATCTTCTGAGTGCTTCGAGGGTCTTTCCTAAAGAAATCAGATATGTTTTCAAATCTGTTTCCCCTGTTACCCTCATGTCCCCTGGGATTAAAGGAGTTTGGTAGGGTTTGCCATATAATATTTCATATGGACTTACACCATCTTTAGACCTTGGTTGGATTCTTATTCTTAACAGAGCTAATGGCAAGGCCTGTGGCCATTTCAAAGATGTTTCTTGGCAAATTTTACTCATTTGTCTTTTCAAGGTCTGATTCATTCTTTCAATCTTCCCGCTTGATTGCGGTCTCCAGGGAGTGTGTAAGTCCCATTTTGTCCCCAGAATTTTACTTACTTGCTGGACTATTTCTGCTACAAAATGTGGTCCTCTATCAGAAGACATGCCCAATGGTACCCCAAACCTTGGTATTATCTCTTTTAACAATATTTTAACCACTTCTCTCGCTTTGTTGGTGCGACAAGGAAAAGCCTCTGGCCATCCAGAAAACGTATCAATCAGTACCAGCAGATATCTATACCCATTTTGTCTGGGTAATTCAGAAAAATCGATTTGCCAATAATCTCCTGGAGAATTACCCTGCTTTGTTACTCCTAAAGGTGCTTTCCTCTGGTTTAAAGGATTATTTTTAAGACAGATCGGGCACTTAGCTATTATTGATTTAATTATTCCTGTCATTCCTACGCACACTACAAATGTTTTCAAATTTGTAACCATAGCATCTACACCCCAATGCGTCTGCTCATGTTGCTCTTTTGCAAGTTCCAACATAATTTGTGGGGTCACTATTACCTGATTTTCTGGTGTTACCCACCATCCTTCTGCATTTTGGGATGCCTTTAAATGCTCTGCCAATTGTTCGTCTAATTTACCATATCTTACTTTTACATTTGGAATTTTTACCTGTTTTACTGGTACCAGTGCAAGGATACCTCGTTCTGCAGCCTCTTTTGCAGCTTTATCCGCCAACCGATTACCTATATTGACAGCCGTCTGACCAAATTGATGAGCTTTGCAATGCATTACGGCCACTTCCTTTGGTTTTTGCACATCTTGTAGGAGCTGAAGAATTTCCTCCTTATGTCTTATAGGTGATCCTTGGGCTGATAACAGCCCTCTTTCTTTCCATATGGCTCCATGAGCATGGATCACACCAAATGCATATTTGGAATCAGTCCATATGTTTACCCTTTTCCCTTCGGCCATTCGTAAGGCCTGCTTTAGCGCCACCAATTCTGCTTTCTGTGCTGATGTATTTGCAGGTAGTGTCCCTGACTCCAATATCTTGTCGATGGTGACAACAGCATACCCGGCCATTCGCCTTCCTGCTTGCACAAAACTGCTTCCATCCGTGAACAGTTCCAGATCAGGATTCTTCAAGGGTTCGTCCTTCAGGTCCGGTCTGCTGGAATAAACTTGTTCAGTGGTTAGCAGGCAATCATGTTCCAATTTCTCAGTAGGATTCTCAGTTGACAGGAACATTGCTGGATTTACGATTGGTGTGGTTTTTAATTCCACATCATCTTGTTCCAATAGGACAACCTGATATTTCAACATTCTGCTAGGGGATAACCAGTGACCCCCCTTTTGTTCTAAGACAGTTATTACCATATGCGGTACATATACCACTATCTTTTGGCCCATAGTCAATTTTCGGGCTTCCTGAATCAGCAGCACCGTTGCTGCCACGGCACGCAAACATCCCGGCCATCCTTTACTCACGGTGTCAAGTTGTTTGGAGAAGTACCCCAGTGGTCGCTTCCAAGATCCCAGCCGTTGCGCCAGCACTCCAAGGGCCAGATGTTGCCTTTCGTGTACAAACAGCTCAAAAGGTTTGGTTAGATCAGGTAGACCCAGTGCAGGGGCCGTCATCAATGCCTTTTTGAGTTCTTTAAATGATTTATGGCATTCAGGTGTCCAAGTCAGGTATTGATCTTTAGATTCTTTCAGGGCTTCATATAGGGGTTTCACATACAGTCCATAATTTAAAATCCAGAGTCGGCACCATCCAATCATTCCCAAAAAGGCTCTCAGTTCCTTTGGGCTGTTAGGTTCGGGAATCTGACAAATGGCTTCTTTCCTTTCGTTTCCCAATTGTCTTTGTCCTTGTGATATCTCAAATCCCAAATAAATCACTGCTTCTTTCCCTATCTGAGCCTTGTTTCTGGAAACTCTATATCCTCCCTGGCCCAGGAAATTCAATAAACTGATAGTCATTTCAAAACATGTTTCTTTACTTTCTGCTTCTATCAGGATGTCATCCACATATTGTAGTCATATGCCTCCTCCTTGATTCTGTTTCTTCCACATTTCTAATTCCTTTGCCAATTGGTTTCCAAATATTGTAGGGCTATTTTTAAATCCTTGTGGAAGTACAGTCCATGTTAATTGCGTTTTCCTTTCTGTAGTGGGACTCTCCCATTCAAAGGCAAATATGCCTTGACTTTTCGTATCCAGAGGTATGCAAAAGAAGGCATCCTTTAAATCCAGCACAGTAAACCATTTATGTTCCTCCCTCAGAGATGTCAGTAAGGTATATGGATTGGCCACTACTGGGTGTATATCTTGAACTATCCGATTTATGGCCCTTAAATCCTGAACCATTCAATATTCCCTGCCTCCTGATTTCCTTACTGGTAATATAGGGGTATTATATTCTGATTCACATTCTACTAACAGCCCATATTCTAAAAATTTTGTGATTAATTCCTCTAGCCCCTTTCGGGCTTCCCATTTGAGAGGGTACTGTTTTTGTCTTACCGGCTTGGCTCCAGGTTTTAAAGTCACCTTTACCGGTTCTGCCAGTTTGCATCGTCCCGGAACTCCACTTGCCCATACCAGGGGGATAACTGCATTGTCCACTACTTCTGGAATCTGTTCCTCCTTGGGGGAATCCTGTAACATAAACACTCTCGCCTCTATAGCTTTTGATTCTGGTATTAGTAATCTAATTTCTCCATCTTTAAAAATAATTTGTGCCTCTAATTTGCTTAATAAATCCCACCCCAATAAAGGCAATGGACATTCGGGCATATATAAAAATTGATGTGTTACCCACTGTTTTCCCAGCTTAAATTTTAACAGTTTCAAGAAAGGCCAGTTCTCTTTTTGCCCTGTCGCACCAACACCCTCTGCTGATTTATAGCTGAGTTTTGCTTTACATGTTTATTATTCTCGGTCAAGATTGTCAGAATTTTCCATCCCTTTGCATTTGTCTGACTTCTTTTTCTTTTTCTCTGTTGTTATACACAGCCCAGGCTACTTCAAGCATTTTACCTAAGTCTCTGGACTCAGCCCCTTCCAGTTTCTGGAGGGTTTGTTTTTTGGGGTTTTTTTTTTGTTTTTTTTTTTCTTTTTTTTTTCTAGGGCTGATTGTCCCATAAATATATAGGCCAATTGTATAGCTTCTTCCGTGGTGGTTTTTGTTTTGTTTTGTTTTGTTTTTTTTCTCTGGGTCCAAATTAGTATATTTTCTAGCAGTCACCTTCAGTCTTTCCATAAAGGCCGAAGGGGATTCGTTTAATTCTTGTCTTACTTCATATAATTTAGACCAATTAATTGCTTTTGGCATTGCATGTCTAACGCCAAACAAAATCCACTTCTGGTACCTAATCAACATTCTTCTGGGCCCCGGCTGATTAGGGTCCCATTTAGGGTTTGTGGATGGAAAATTCTGGTCCACTGGTCCTTGTATAATCCCATTAGCATGGGCACTTTCTACTTGTTTTCGGGCTGTGTTTAATACCATTTTCTTTTCAGTGTCTTCCAATAATGTATGCAATATTACTTGCAAATCCTCCCAATCGGGGTTTTGGGTTCTAATTATTGTTTCCATTACTTTGGCAACTCTTTCTGGGTCATCCTGATAGGTGCCTGCAGTTCCTTTCCATGCTCTTAAATCGGTTATGGAGAAGGGGACCTTCACCATTACCGGACCCTCGTTGCCAACAGCCTGTCGAAGAGGGGCCTGGAGGAGAGTTAATCCGTTTCCTCCCCCTCTTCCCCTTGTTCTCCCAGCAATTGGGCTGAATCCTTCTGCCTCCCCTTCCACAGGAGGGGCGGAAGCATTATTGGCCCCCAGATTTTGATCCCCTTGATCATTTCCTAACCTTCCGCGAGGTGCAACTAACAGTTCAACATCATCATCTTCAAATTCACATTTAAAACATTGTTTACCAATATCACAAGATGAGCAACCTGTTTTTAAATCTTTATCAGGCTCCTGCCCCTTTAATGCCATTATCGCAGAACTAGATGAAACCAATTCACATTGCCTTTGCCATTCCGGATGATTTCGCAGTGTGAAAAACAAATCCACATATGCCATTTCATTCCATTTACCTTCCCTTTTACAAAATAACATTAGTTGCAAAATTGTGTTATACTGCAACGTCCCGTTTTCCGGCCACTTTTCCCCATTCTCTAAACTATACAGTGGCCACCAGTGATTACAATATTCAATCAACTGTTTCCGAGTCAAAGGATCAATGTTTCCCAGATCTTTCCAATGTTCCAAAATACATCCCAGTGGTGTTTTTCGTGGGATTGATTTCTTACTCGGAAAAGTACCCATCTCTCAAGGACTCAGTGGTTGTGATTGTGCACTATCACAAGCACTAGTCAGAGGGACCCCAACCCACGTTAGAGCTCCCTCAGGGATTTCCCTTGCCGCTGGAAATCCCGGGGATTTCTGCTACCACCAGAAATCCCAATCTTGGAGGCTTCCCCTCCCCTCCGGGCCCTGCTCCACAGGCTTTCGCCTAGCAGAGACTTTTACCTGAGACGTCTCCTCAGCCCAACTCTGCGCAGCTTTCACCGCGCCTTACGAGCAGGCCTCCTGTGCTCCTACCTGTCCCGGTGCGGGCCTGTCCCAATGTGGGCCTGTCCCGTAGAGCCACGGGGCTCCTTAAACCTAGTGTGGGCCTGTCCCAATGCGGGCCTGTCCCAATGTGGGCCTGTCCCGGAGAGCCACGGGGCTCCTTGAACAAATATTCAAATCAAATAAGAATGCCTTTACCTTTCCCAGGGGTCTTGCTCAGAGCTCTTCGGTCCGGGGATCGGAGGTTCTCCCCGAGAATTCCCCGGTGCCGGCTGGAGGTCCTGCGATCCCACGGATCCGTCGAGGTTCAAAAGCAGGGTCCCATCTGGGTCACCAGAAACTGTCACCGAAATCCGGGAATAAACCTCGTAACACCAATGTAGTGTTAAAAGGCAGGCATTCTTTATTGCAGCGCTGGATGCACGGGGGATAGTTCCACCCAACGTGCATACCTAGCCTACGAACATGCACATATTTATATTCTCAATACACACATGGTTACAATTACATCACATAGTTACATAGTTACTTCATTATGATTGGTGTAAAACTTTCTCGCTTTGCTTTTAAAGCTACATACTTAAAGAAATTCAGAGAGCATGCCCAGTGAGGGGTGGTCGTACCTTGGAGGTGGGTAGCTTTTAGCATGGAGGTGTGTTTTGGTATTATAATGAGATTATAATGAACAAAGTTCACTCAAAGGACATGATTTTGACAGAAAATGAAATATTATTTGGCTCATGTACCAACCACACAGTTTATCAGTTCCATGGTACCACCAAGCTCTCAGGTCCTCATTCCTAAAATATTTTTCTCATTCCCTACTATTGCTAATAATCTCATCTTGATCCCATCACCATGGTTAAAAAGTTAAACACATCGGTTACAATGTTGTCTGCCTTAAGTTGCAAGAAGTTCAAAACATACTGATAAGCTTCACAGGAGAAATCAGTGATTTAGAACCCGAGGACAGTAAAGCTGTTTACCAGGCTGTTATTGCTGGCTTTTACCAGGAAATCCCTGAAATGTTAATCTTTCATTTGCACCCACATATGGAGGAAATCTGACAAGAACCAAGGAGTGATACACACAGACAAAAATTTTACAACATTCAAGTGAAAATATATGCAGCATAAAGGATCTTTTAAAAGTTAGAATATTTTTTTAAGGCATGAAAAGAGAACACATGGGTCAAAGCCAATGGGACCCCTGGTTCAAACCTTGCTGATTATTCATGGTAGGCACTACTTTCTGAAAGTTCAACCTATTCTGTGCTAGCTTTGAAGGAAACTGTTCAGATGCCCTTCTTTTAATGAGCCTGTGTCCTGGTTCTGGCTAGGATAGACTTAATTTTCGCAAGGAGCCAGGACAGGTGAGCCAAGCTGGCCAGGGGGCTATTCCATACCATGTGACATCATGCTCACCTTAAAAGGGGGCTAGTTGGGTGAGGGGTGGGTGTGGCGTGGCTCCAGGAGGGGCTGAACATCAGTGGGGGTGGTATTGGATCAGTAATTTGCTTTCTGTTATCACCCATTGTGAATATCTGTTATCACTACTGTTGTTGATTGTTTCCCTCTCCCTTGCTGTCCCAGTAAACTGTCCTTATCCCAACCCTCGAGGCTTTGCCTTTTGTTTTTCCCTTCTCCTCCCCATCCCGCCGGGGGAGGGGTGAGCGAGCAGTGGCGTGGTGTTCAGCTGCCGGCTGGGCCTAAACCACATCAGCCTGAAAATGATGTTGGCTGGCTCAGTGATACTGAATCTGTGCCCTTTCCAGTCTAGTGTGCAGAAGTTTGTTTTTTGATGTATCCTCTTGGAAATGATGGCTAAGCCAACATGTGGTTTGGTCTGTTTTTTTAATGTTCCTCTTGTCCCGTGATAGTCGCCTCAGTGCCGTCTGCTCTGAATTCCGTAATGAAGACCCATGCTTGCCTACGTTTCAGTATGACAGCAATGACCATTTAGGTTCAATGCAATGTAGGGTCCAGGAAATTTGAGAAAATATTGAGATGATATTGGCATGGGAACTGTTTTTATGCTTAGTAACACTGTGATTAGTGACTTCATTTCTGACATACGTTTTCCATTCTTTAAGGGCCAGAGATTTCAGCTGGAAAAATGTTAGGAAGCATTCTTTGAACCCCTGGTAATATTGGTGGTGGCAGTGTCACCGAAATCCGGGAATAAACCTCGTAACACCAATGTACTGTTAAAAGGCAGGCATTCTTTATTGCAGCGCTGGATGCACGGGGGATAGCTCCACCCAACGTGCATGCCAGGTGATCACCAACACACAGGTTATGTAGGATCAAAACATACATATTCATCGTTTTTCCAAGAAAAGGCAGTCCTATGATAATCACTTCTTAGAGTCCATTTCCATATTCTCCTCCCCGTCACGCATGCTCAGTGATTTGAGTCGGTGGTCCTCAAGGGGTCTCTGGTGGTCTTCAGTGGTCTCGCACCCCTGTCCGCTGGGTGACCCTCTTCTTGCGGGCATGCGCAGTATCATTGTTGTGGGTGCACCTGTCCATAGCAACTTACTTCATAAGATTAATATCTCCAAACCTATTGTTCGGTTTGGGAGGGACTGTACATGGAACATAGCCGCATTGTACCTTGCCATGGTCAGTTAGCTTCATTACGTATTACCTTGGTTACACACTAATTATCTCAACCTGATTCTATAGTTTCTGTTTCATGGCCCCTATCCTACGGTTACATTTCCCCCCTTTGGAAGTTTTGAAATAATAACTTTTCAATACTTCCACTCATATTTTCCTATCCTAGACACATTACAGATGTTCTTAAACTTGTAACCATAGCATCTACACCCCAATGTGTCTGCTCATGTTTCTCTTTTGCAAGTTCTAACATAACTTCTGGGGTCACTATTACCTGATTTTCTGGTGTTACCCACCATCCTTCTGCATTTTGGGATGCCTTTAAGTGCTCTGCCAATTGTTCATCTAGTTTACTGTACCTTGCTGTTAAATTTGGAATTTTCATCTGTTTTACTGGTACTAGTGCAAAGATACCTTGTTCTGCAGCCTCCTTTGCAGCTTTATCCGCCAACCGATTACCTATATTTACAGCTGTCTGACCAAATTGATGAGCCTTGCAATGCATTACAGCCACTTCCTTCGGTTTCTGTACATCTTGCAGGAGTTGAAGGACTTCCTCCTTATGTCTTATAGGTGATCCTTGGGCTGATAACAGCCCTCTTTCTTTCCAGATAGCTCCATGAGCATGGATCACATCAAATGCATATTTGGAATCAGTCCATATGTTTACTCTTTTCCCTTCTGGCATCCATAAAGCCTGCTTTAGCGCCACCAATTCTGCTTTCTGTGCTGATGTATTTGCAGGTAGTGTCCCTGACTCCAATATCTTGTCGGTGGTGACAACAGCATACCCGGCCATTCGCCTTCCTGCTTGCACAAAACTGCTTCCATCCGTGAACAGTTCCAGATCAGGATTCTTCAAGGGTTCGTCCTTCAGGTCCGGTCTGCTGGAATAAACTTGTTCAGTGGTTAGCAGGCAATCATGTTCCAATTTCTCAGTAGGATTCTCAGTTGACAGGAACATTGCTGGATTTACGATTGCTGTGGTTTTTAATTCCACATCATCTTGTTCCAATAGGACAACCTGATATTTCAACATTCTGCTAGGGGATAACCAGTGACCCCCCTTTTGTTCTAAGACAGTTATTACCATATGCGGTACATATACCACTATCTTTTGGCCCATAGTCAATTTTCGGGCTTCCTGAATCAGCAGCACCGTTGCTGCCACGGCACGCAAACATCCCGGCCATCCTTTACTCACGGTGTCAAGATGTTTGGAGAAGTACCCCACCGGTCGCTTCCAGGATCCCAGCCGTTGCGCCAGCACTCCAAGGGCCAGATGTTGCCTTTCATGCACAAACAGCTCAAAAGGTTTGGTTAGATCAGGTAAACCCAATGCAGGGGCCATCATCAATGCCTTTTTGAGTTCTTTAAATGATTTATGGCATTCAGGTGTCCAAGCCAAGTATTGGTCTTTGGATTCCTTCAGGGCTTCATATAGGGGTTTCACATACAGTCCATAATTTAAAATCCAGAGTCGGCACCATCCAATCATTCCCAAAAAGGCTCTCAGCTCCTTTGGACTGTTAGGTTCGGGGATCTGACAAATGGCTTGTTTTCTTTCATTTCCCAATTGTCTCTGTCCTTGAGATATCTCAAATCCCAAATAAATCACTGCTTCTTTCCCTATCTGGGCCTTGTTTCTGGAGACTCTGTATCCTCCTTGGCCCAGGAAATTCAATAAACTGATGGTCATTTCAAAACATGTTTCTTTGCTTTCTGCTGCTATCAGGATGTCATCTTCATACTGCAATAGTATACCTTCTCCTTGATTCTGTTTCTTCCACATTTCTAATTCCTTTGCCAATTGGTTTCCAAATATTGTAGGGCTAATTTTAAATCCTTGTGGAAGCACAGTCCACGTTAGTTGCGTTTTTCGTCCTGTAGCAGGACTTTCCCATTCAAAAGCAAATATGCTTTGACTTTTTGTATCCAGAGGTATGCAGAAGGCGGCATCCTTTAAATCCAGTACAGTAAACCATTTATGTTCCTCCTTCAAAGAGGTCAGTAAAGTGTATGGATTGGCCACTACTGGGTGTATATCTTGAACTATTTGATTTACGGCCCTCAGATCCTGAACCAATCGGTATTCCTTACCTCCTGATTTCCTTACTGGTAATATAGGGGTAGTGTATTCTGATTCACATTCTACTAACAGCCCATACTCTAAAAATTTTGTAATTAATTGCTCTAATCCCTTCTGAGCCTCCCACTTAATAGGATACTGTTTTTGTCTTACCAACTTGGCTCCAGGTTTTAAAAAGTCACCTTTGCTGGTTCTGCCAGTTTGGATCGTCCTGGAACTTCACTTGTCCATACCAAAGGGGTTACTGCATTGTCCACCACTTCTGAAATCTGTTCCTCCTTGGAGGAATCCTGTAACATAAACACTCTTGCCTCTATGGCTTTGATTTTGGTATTAATCAGTAATCTGATTTCTCCATCTTTAGAAATTATTTGTGCATCTAATTTGCTTAATAAATCTCATCCCAATAAAGGCAACAGACATTCAGGCATGTACAAAAATTGATGTGTTACCCACTGTTTTTCCAGCTTAAATTTTAACAGTTTCAAGAAAGGCCAGTTCTCTTTTCGCCCCGTCGCACCAACTCCCTCTGCTGATTTATAGCTGAGTTTTGCTTTACATGTTTATTATTCTCAGTCAAGATTGCCAGAATTTTCCATCCCTTTGCATTTGTCTGACTTCTTTTTCTTTTTCTCTGTTGTTATACACAGCCCAGGCTACTTCAAGCATTTTACCTAAGTCTCTGGACTCAGCTCCTTCCAATTTCTGGAGTTTTTTCTAGGGCTGATTGTCCCATAAATACAGAGGCCAATTGTATAGCTTCTTCTGTGGTGTTTTTTGTTTGTTTGCTTATGGTTTTCTTTGTGGTTTTTTTTCTTCTCTGGGTCCAAATTAGTATATTTTCTAGCAGTCACCTTCAGTCTTTCCATAAAGGCTGAAGGGGACTCATTCAATTCTTGTCTCACTTCATAAAGTTTAGACCAATTAATTGCTTTTGGCATTGCATGTCTAACACCAAACAAAATCCACTTCTGATATCTAGTCAGCATCCCTCTGGGCCCCGGCTGATTAGGGTCCCACTCAGGGTTTGTGGATGGAAAATTCTGGTCCACTGTCCCTTGTATAATCCCATTAGCATGAGCTCCTTCCACTTGTTTTCTGGCCATATTCAATACCATTTTCTTTTCAGTGTCTTCCAACAAAGTATCCAATATTACTTGCAAATCCTCCCAATTGGGGTTTTGGGTTCTGATTATTGTTTCAACTACTTTGGCAACTCTTTCGGGATCATCCCTGTAAGTGCCCGCAGTTTCTTTCCATGCTCTTAAATCATTTATTGAGAAGGGAACTTTTACCATTACCGGACCCTCATTACCAACCGCCTGTCGAAGAGGGGCCTGGAGGGGAGTTAATCCATCTCCTCCCCCTCTTCCCCTTGTCCTCCCAGCAATCGGGCTGAATCCTTCCGTCTCCCCTTCCTCAGGAGGGGCGGAAGCATTATTGGCCCCCAGATTTTGATCCCCTTGATCATTTCCTAACCTTCTGCGAGGTGCAACCAATAATTCAACATCATCATTTTCAAATTCACATTTAAACCACCATTTACCAATATCACAAGCTGAGCAACCTTTTCCAAATTCTTATCAGGTTCCTGCCCCTTTAATGCCATTACCACAGAACTAGGTGAAACCAATTCACATTGCCTTTGCCATTCCAGATGATTTCGCAGTGTGAAAAACAAATCTACATATGCCAGTTCATTCCATTTACCTTCCCTCTTTTACAAAATAGCATCAATTGCAAAATTGTGTTATACTGCAATGTCCCATTCTCCGGCCACTTTTCCCCACTCTCTAAAGTATACGGTGGCCACCAATGATTACAATATTCAATCAATTGTTTCCGAGTCAAAGGATCAATTTTTCCCAGATCTTTCCAATGTTCCAAAACACATCCCAGTGGTGTTTTTCGTGGGATTGGTTTCTTACTCGGAAAAGTACCCATCTCCCAGGGACTTAGTGGTTGTGATTGTGCACTGTCACAAGCACTTAGTCAGAGGGACCCCAACCCGTGTTAGCGCTCCCTCAGGGATTTCCCCTGCCACCGGAAATCCCAGGGATTTCTGCTACCACCAGAAATCCCAATCTTGGAGGCTTCCCCTCCCCGGTGGGCCCTGCTCCACAGGCTTTCGCCTAGCAGAGACTTTTACCTGAGACGTCTCCCCAGCCCAACTCTGCGCAGCTTTCACCGCGCCTTACGAGCAGGCCTCCTGTGCTCCTGGTGCAGGCCTGTCCCAATGTGGGCCTGTCCCAGTGCGGGCCTGTCCCGCCACTGTGGTGAGAGCCACGGGGCTCCTTGAATAAGGCCTTCAATTCATACAAATATTCAGATCAAATAAGAATGCCTTTACCTCTCCCAGGGGTCTTGCTCAGAGCTCTTCGGTCCGGGGATCGGAGGTTCTCCCCGAGAACTCCCCGGTGCCGGCTGGAGGTCCTGCGATCCCATGGATCCGTCGAAGTTCAAAAGCAGGGTCCCATCTGGGTCGCCAAAAGCTGTCACCGAAACCCGGGAATAAACCTCGTAACACCAATGTAGTGTTAAAAGGCAGGCATTCTTTATTGCAGCGCTGGATGCACGGGGGATAGCTCCACCCAACGTGCATGCCAGGTGATCACCGACACACAGGTTATGTAGGATCAAAACATACATATCCATCATCTTTCTCAGGAAGGGCAGTCCTATGATAATCATTTCTTAGAATCCATTTCCTTATTCTCCTCCCTGTCACGCATGCTCAGTGATTTGAGTCGGTGGTCCTCAAGGGTCTCTGGTGGTCTTCAGTGGTCTCGCACCCGTGTCCACTGGGTGACTCTCTTCTTGTGGGCATGCGCAGTATCCTTGCTGTGGGTGCACCTGTCCATAGCAACTTACTTCATAAGATTAATATCTCCAAACCTGTTGTTCGGTTTGGGAGGGACTGTACACAGAACATAGCAGCATTGTACCTTGCCATGGTCAGTTAGCTTCATTACCTATTACCCTGGTTACAGACTAATTATCTCAACCTGATTCTATAGTTTCTGTTTCATGGCCCCTATCCTATGGTTACAGACTGACCACAAAAAGACTCTTTTCCCAGACTGAGTATGGCTTTTCTGCATCTTTTAAGCTGCGTGAATAAAACCCAATGGGGCGGGTCGGACCCTCCGGTCCGCGCTGCCATATGTGTGTAGACGCCTCATGAATTGCAAAACCCCATTCAATTTGGAGTGGATCTGTCGGGTGTATTGGACCCAAAGCTTGATATGCTCCTGCTTCAAACACTAGTAATTTTAGGGCTTCCTCATGAATAGGAGTCCAATCCCAGGTAGCTTTTTTGCGTGTTAAATCATACAGGGGACGAGCTGTGATAGAAAAATCCAGAATATGTTTCCTCCAGAATACCAGCAAGCCTAGGGTATGTTGCAGCTCCTTTTTGTTTTCTGGGATTTTTATCTGTTCTAAAGTAGCCAAGGTTTCGAGGGGAATACACATTGCTCCTCCTTTCCACCATATACCTAAGAACTTCACCTCAGGGGAGGGGAGTTGTATCTTTTCTGTTGGAACCTGAAGTTCTAAACTTTCCAGGTGAGTGATTATTTTCTTTTGGGTTTCTCCCACTGCAGTGGCATTGGACCCCCCCACCAATATATCATCAATGTATTGGTAGGTTTTAACTCCCTCCTCAGGGGTGATTTCTGACAGTGCTTGTGCCAGGGCATGGTGCGCCAAGGTAGGCGAGTGCCGATATCCTTGGGGTAAACGAGTAAAGGTATATTGTATACCTTCCCATGTAAATGCAAATCTATCTCTATCACCTTCCTGTAAAGGAACCATGAAAAAAATGTCTTTTACATGAATGGTGGCTAAAATTTTATGGGACTGTTCCTGTATGGTGACAATCAGTTCGGCTATATTAGGCACGGCTGCTGTCAGGGGACTAGTGCCTGCGTTTAAGCGTCGATAATCGATCGTTAGCCGCCACTTACCATTCGGATTGCAAACTAGCCACACTGGAGAGTTATAAGAGGAGTGAGTTTGAATAATTACCCCCTGCTCCTGCAGATCTCTTATCACCAGAGCGATTCCCTCCCTCGCTCCCAGCGGCAATGGATAGGGTTTCACATTCGCGATTTTAGATGGGGGAAGGTGACGTGGTTTAGCCCCAGCCGGTAGCTAAGTGCCACACGCCGCTCGCTCACTCCTTCCCCAGCGGGACGGGGAAGAGAACGGAAAAACAACGGCAAAGCCTCGAGGGTTGGGATAAGGGCAGTTTACTGGGACAGCAAGGGAGAGGGAAAACAATCAACAACAGTGCTGATAACAGACATTCACAATGGGTGATAACAGAGAACGATTTACCGATCAGACGACCGACCGACCGGACGCTCGACCCGTCCTGGAGCCACGCCGACACGCCGAACCCGCCCCTGCCCGACTGGCCCCCTTTTATGGTGAGCATGATGTCACATGGTATGGAATAGCCCCCTGGCCAGCTTGGCTCACCTGTCCTGGCTCCTTGGGAAATTAACTCTATCCTTGCCAGAACCAGGACATTATCCACCCCTTATTCCATACCATCTACGTCATGCCCAGATTATTTTACAGATCTCATTGCCTTACTCTATGGGCTATTGCTCTAAAATGTCCGTCAAGTTCATTTAGTCCATGGCTTTGGGTTCCATCTACGATTACAGTCTCTCAGGGCAGGAGCAATGGTGCATGCTGCTGGATTGTTGCATGCTGCATCCGGAGTTTTCACAGCCAGTGTATCTGGTATGGTCCATGCTCACAGTCTGGGTGTCAAAGATGTGATTTTCAATGAAGTTCCTGGGCACCAGTTGCTGAAGTCAGTTCTAGTTCCATCATCGTGGCACTTTGTTCAGTTTCAAAATCCATCCTTCATTAGTTTTGGGTGGTTCTTATGGTCATACCGTTGATACAGTATATCGCTATTAACCTCATGCAATTTAATTTATGGGCTATTCTCACCCAAAATCAAATCCCCTTGGGGTACACACTAGACTTCCCCATCCTTTCACATTACCCACCAAGTGCATCCAGGTCCCTGAGCAAAAGCAATCCCGCAGATGGGCTTGCCTTTGCCTGAAGCAGGGATAACCCAAACTGTTTTACCCAACATATTTTTCATGCGCACTACAGAAACTTTATCCCCTTCTACTGGGCGTGGAAACTTTGATTGGGCAGGGCCAGCTCGATTGGCGGATCCCCTAGTGTTAACTAACCAGGTGGCCTTTGCTAGATGTGTATCCCAATGTTTGAGGTTCCCACCACCCATTGCTCTCAGGGTAGTTTTTAGCAGTCCATTGTACCTTTCCATTTTCCCAGAGGCTGGTGCATGATAGGGGATGTGATACACCCACTCAATGCCATGCTCGTTGGCCCAGGTGTCTATGAGGTTGTTCTGAAAATGAGTCCCGTTGTCTGACTCAATTCTCTCTGGGGTGCCATGTCACCACAGGACTTGCTTTTCAAGGCCCAGGATAGTGGCATGGGGCACAGGCTATGTTTCCAGCCATCCAGTGGTTGCTTCCACCATTGTAAGAACATAGCGCTTGCCTTGGCAGGACTGTGGGAGCATGATGTAGTCAATCTGCCATGCTTCCCCATATTTATATTATTTCAACCATCGGCCTCCATACCACAGAGGCTTTACCCGCTTGGCTTGCTTGATTGCGGCGCATGTTTCACATTGATGGATGACCTGTGAGATGGCGTCCATGCTCAAGTCCACCCCTCGATCACGTGCCCATCTATATGTCGCATCTCTTCCTTGATGACCTGAGGTGTCATGGGCCCACCGAGCTATAAATAATTCACCCTTATGCTGCCAGTCCAAATCCACCTGGGCCACTTCAATCTTGGCAGCCTGATCTACCTGCTGGTTGTTCTGATGTTCCTCAGTGGCCCATCTCTTGGGTACGTGGGCATCTACATGACGTACCTTTACAACCAGCTTCTCTTGCTGGGCAGCAATATCTTCCCATAATTTGGCAGCCCAGATGGGTTTGCCTCTGCATTGCCAGTTGCTCTGCTTCCATTGCTGTAACCACCCCCACAGGGCATTGGCCACCATCCATGAGTCAGTATAGAGGTACAGCGTTGGCCACTTTTCTCTTTCAGCAATATCTAAAGCCAGCTGGATGGCTTTCACCTCTGCAAACTGGCTCGATTCACCTTCCCCTTCAGCAGCTTCTGCAACTCGCCCTGTAGGTCTCCATACAGCGGCCTTCCACCTTCGATGCTTTCCCACGATGCGACAGGACCCATCAGTGAAGAGGGCATATGGCTTCTCATCTTCTGTTAGTTTATTATACGGTGGGGCTTCTTCAGCACGTGTCACCTCCTCCTCTGGCAACATTCCGAAATCTTTCCCTTCTGGCCAGTCTGTGATCACTTCCAGAATTCCTGGATGACTGGGGCTTCCTATTCTAGCCCGTTGTATGATCAGTGAAACACACTTCCTCCACGTAGCATCGGTTGCATGATGTGTAGAAGGGGCCCTCCCTTTGAACATCCAGCCCAGCACTGGCAGTCGGGGTGCCAGGAGGAGCTGTGCTTCAGTGCCAATCACCTCTGAAGCATCTTGAACCCCTTCGTAGGCTGCCAATATCTCCTTTTCCGTTGGAGTGTAGCGGGCCTTGGATCCCCTGTATCCCCGACTCCAAAACCCCAGGGGTTGACCTCGAGTCTCCCCTGGTGCTTTCTGCCAGAGACCCGAGGTAGGGCCATTCTCCCCGGCTGCGGTGTAGAGCACAGTCTTTACATCTGGTCCTGCCCGGACTGGCCCAAGAGCTACAGCATGAACTATTTCTTGTTTCATTTGTTCAAAAGCTTGTCGTTGCTCAGGGCCCCGTTTGAAATCATTCTTCTTCCAGGTTACGTGGTAGAGAGGGCTTACTATCAGACTGTAATTTGGAATGTGCATTTGCCAGAAACCCACAACACCTAAGAAAGCCTGTGTCTCCTTTTTGTTGGTTGGTGGAGACATGGCTGCTATTTTGTTGATAATATCCATTGGGATCTAACGTGGCCCATCATGCCACCTTATTCCTAAAAACTGGATTTCCTGCGCAGGCCCCTTCACCTTACTTTGTTTTATGGCAAAGCCAGCCTGCAGCAGGATTTGGACTATGTTCTTCCCTTTCTCAGAAACTTCCTCTGCTGAGTTGCCCCATACAATGATGTCATCAATGTATTGCAGGTGCTCTGGGGCTTCACCCTTTTCCAGTGCAGTCTGGATCAGGCCATGGCAGATGGTGGGGCTGTGTTTCCACCCCTGGGGCAGTCGATTCCAGGTGTACTGGACGCCCCTCCAAGTGAAGGCAAACTGTGGCCTGCACTCTGCTGCCAAAGGGATCGAGAAAAATGCATTATCTATATCAATGGTGGCATACCATTTGGCTGCCTTTGACTCCAGTTCATATTGAAGTTCCAGCATGCCTGGCGTGGCAGCACTCATCGGCGGTGTGACTTCATTCAGGCCACGATAGTCTACCGTCAGCCTCCACCCTCCATTGGACTTTCGCACTGGCCATATGGGACTGTTAAAGGGTGAGTGGGTTCTGCTGATCACTCCCTGACCCTCCAGTTGACGAATTAGCTTGTGGATGGGAACCAGGGAGTCTCTGTTGGTGTGGTATTGCCGCCGGTGCACAGTTGTGGTAGCAATCGGCACCTGTTGCTCTTCAACCCACAGGAACCCCACAACAGAAGGGTCCTCCGAGAGACCAGGCAAACTAGACAATGGTTCAATTTCCTCCACTTCTAAGGCAGCTGTTCCAAAAGCCCACCGGTAGCCTTTTGGGTCTTTGAAATACCCTTTCCAGAGGTAGTCTATGCCCAGGATGCACGGAGCCTCTGGCCCAGTCACAATGGGGTGCTTTTGCCACTCATTCCCAGGTAGACTTACTTCAGCCTCCAGCAGAGTCAACTGTTGGGATCCCCCTGTCACACCAGAAACAGATATCGGTTCCACCCCTTCATAGTTCGATGGCATTGGGGTACACTGTGCACCCGTGTCCACTAGGGCCTTGTACTCTTGTGGGTTCGATGTACCAGGCCATTGGATCCACACAGTCCAATACACCCTATTGTCCCTTTCCTCCACCTGGCTGGAGGCAGGGCCCCTCTAATCCTGCTCGTCATAGTCACTACTCACCTCTTGCAGAAAGGACTTAGAAGTCCCTTCAAGAGGATCAGAAGTGCGATCAGGCCTTTCACTTGGTCTGGGGGGCTGCCTGGTGGAAACTGGAGCAGCATTCTTTCTGGAAGAGTCCCTTTTTACAGCTGTCTTGCCTTGTAGCTCATGTACGCGTGCCCGCAGGGTTGAGGTGGGCTTCCCATCCCATTTTCTCATGTCTTCTCCATGGTCACGCAGGTAAAACCACAGGATACCTCGTGGTGCGTATGCTCTGTATCCCCTCTCCGGAGCAGAAAAATGCTTACTCCTAACAGCTGAAATGCGGGTCTGTGCAGGTGGGGAGTAAGATATATCCTCTTTGAGTTGCCGGACGTCCTGGGACAGTTTCTCCACAGCTGAGATGAGGGAGGAAGAAAGGCTCTCTTCATATTGCCGGAGTCGGCCATCCACTTCGTCCACTGTGGGTGCCTCTTCACTCTTCCAGTCGATTACTGCCAGTGAGTTGGTGTACGATGATGGTGCACTCTGTACAAACTTCCGCCACATGGGTCGGGTACATTGGACTTCATCAGGGACTGTGGGTAACTGCGCATTGTCCGGGTCATAATAAACCATGTCCCGCACAGCTAATTCCCTCAGATATTGGATACCTCTCTCCATGGTGGTCCACTTGCCTGGCCGACATACGACATCTTCGCTGAAAGGATACCTTTCCCTCACACTTGACAGGAGGCGCCTCCAGAGGCTGAGGGCCTGTGCCTTCTTCCCAGTTGCCTTCCCTAGACAGGGATCCCAGCTGCTTGGCCTCCCTGCCCTCCAGTTCCAGGCTACTGGCCCTGTTATCCCAGCAGCGGAGCAGCCAGGTAATAATGTGCTCCCCTGGAAGGCAGCTGAAATCTTTCCGCATATCTCACAACTCACTCAGGGACAGGGATCGAGTAATCACTTCTGGTTCTGGCTCTTCTTCTTGTTCTCGTGATGGCCCCGGTTCATCATCATCTTTCACTAAGCGAACCGATTTCCTTGTGTATTTCTTTTTGTGTATAGGGGCGACTGATACTGGTATGGGTTGATCTTTTGGCTCGACTACAGTGCCTGTTGCGGGGGTTTGGGTAGCTGCAGTGCCTGTCGCAGGGGTTTGGGTAGCTGCAGTGCCTGTGGGTCCGCTCTCTCCCTCTGGATGGTGCTGTCTACTATCAAGCAGTGTTTGATAGATTGTGGCCAGGGCCCAGCACAGCACAGTAAGTTGTATCTCCTTAGAATCCCCACAGCATTTTCCTTTCAAATATTCTACCACTTTATCAGGGTCTTGCAGTTGTTCAGGAGTGAAGCTCCAAACCATCGGGGGTGAAAAGGTCTCTAGATGATACCCGCCCATACTCTCCCACATGCCATGCCAGCCCTGACCATTCAGCCTTGGGGAAGATCCCTGGGTGGTATTCTTGAAAAAATTTTTGCTAACCCTGGACAGGACTTGGAAAGCATGCAGGAGACCTAGCAATAGGAATATACTGGCCTGAACATTCCAAGGGTATTCAACATTCTCAAAAATTGTTGTAACCAGCCAGAAGGGAAAAGGGGAGGTGAAAGAGTGGGAGAAGGTATCCCCCCCTGTCTTCCCCATAGATTGGGTCCAATTATTAATCAATTCTGAAAGATGTTGACTGAGGTACGGGCCTGACCGAAATGCTACATACACGGACCAGCTCAGACCCATGACTGTCAATGATATCTTATCATAAGTCATTATCACACAATACAACAACATGGGAACACGAACCCCTCTCCCAGAGGTGATAAACAGCGCTGCAGGGATTACATAGAGTAAACACGGGTTTACAAACCAGAGCCATGTGACCAAACAGAACATCATTATGACCAGCGACTGTTTCAATAACATTATAAATGCTTATAACAACTTTGTTTTAACACACTTGGGTCAGACTTGTCATTATCACAACCCCTCAAGCCCCACGTTGGGCACCAAAAAGGACTGACGTGGTTTAGCCCCAGCCGGTAGCTAAGTGCCACGTGCCGCTTGCTCACTCCTTCCCCAGCGGGATGGGGAGGAGAAGGGAAAAACAAGGGCAAAGCCTCGAGGGTTGGGATAAGGGCAGTTTACTGGGACAGCAAGGGCGAGGGAAACAATCAACAACAGTGCTGATAACAGACATTCACAATGGGTGATAACAGAGAACGATATATGGATCTGAGGACTGACGGAGACGCTCAACCCATCCTGGAGCCACGCCAAGCCCGCCCCTGCCCGACTAGCCCCCTTTTATGGTGAGCATGACGTCTCATGGTATGGAATAGCCCCCAGCCAGCTTGGTTCACCTGTCCTGGCTCCTTGTGAAATTAACTCTATCCTTGCCAGAACCAGGACAGTCATTGCTCTGATTACCCTGGCTTATTCCCCAGTTGTATGCAATGGCATGACCTTTGCCATTTTGGACCCCACTCCCCGAGTCCTTCAGTTTAAAGCCTGCTTCACCAAGTTGGCCAGCCTGCTGCCAAAGATTCCCTTCCCTCTTCTAGACGGGTGGATCCCCTCCCTAACAGGTTATAGTCAAAGAATGTCCCGTTGTCATAAAAGCCATAACCCTCGCGATGGCACCAGCCACGTAGCCAGGAGTTGATATGCATTATACGTCTATTTCTGGCTGCCCCCTTCCCTCCAACTGGTAGAATGGAGGAAAAGATAACTTGGGCACCAATGTTTTTCACTTGTACCCCCAGATCTTATTCAGATCTTTCTGAATAATTCTGAACAATCATTTTGTTGTATTCTTAAACTAATCAAAATGAAAACTTATTATTTTGGACACTAATTGCATATGGGACTCAGACTTTTATAATGTATTCAGATACAGGAGTTATGGGCTCCCCTCGGAACTGTTTATTTCTGTGTTCAAAGGTTTTTTTTAAATCAGTAGAATAATTTACATAATATTCATTTATTTCTTTCAAGGTACTTGCAACAGACATGTCTAAGCATATGAATCTATTGGCTGATTTAAAAACTATGGTTGAAACAAAAAAAGTGACAAGTTCTGGTGTCCTACTTCTTGATAACTATTCAGACAGGATTCATGTAAGAAAATTAATCTGAAAATGGTCACTTGTATTGACTTACATCCTTAATAACATTGTCCCATTCATTCTCCAGCATGGGTTAGATCAGCTGTCCATTCTCACACCATGACTCATTCCCTTCCTTCTTCTCCCTCATGTTTCCTACCTGTGACATATTCTGTTAGGTACTCAGTGACTCTCTGAGAGAGTAATAGGGTGCTAAAGTACTTCTGGACTGAATGTGGCTTTGGCCTTCCCTTCAAATTATCAGCACCTGATTGGTCTTTCTCTCAAACATTTTCTGTCTCTTATACAAGCAGAAGCATCAGAAGCGAGGTAATCATGGCTATTACTGCAAGTGTGAAAAACACCCAAGCACATAAGTTTTTGCTGTTTAGAATAAATCTTGCACTACATGTATTTTCAAGATTCTGTTTCACAGCCACCAAAAGTGTAAATGGAGAAGGAGCTGTTTTTCTGCAGTGTAATAACAGTGCAGTTGTTCAATCTTTTTTAGGTTCTTCAGAGTATGGTGCACTGTGCAGATCTAAGCAATCCAACCAAGCCACTCCATCTATATCGTCAGTGGACAGACAGAATAATGGAGGAATTTTTCCATCAAGGAGATCAGGAAAGAGAGAGGGGAATGGAGATAAGTCCCATGTGTGATAAGCACAATGCATCTGTAGAAAAATCACAGGTAATTGATTTGAGTAGGCAGTTAAATAAAACAGTATGACATTTTAACAGAAAAGAGTGGTCCATAGCCATTCTTTATGTTTTGATGAATTTCTGAACACACTATTTCCTTTATTTCCTCCTAGTTAATTAATTCAGGTCCTGAGTAGTAAGTGAGGGGAGCTGAGATTCTGTGAAAACATAGCACATGGCAGTGTGTTTGCTGAAGGGATTCCATCACTGTAGTGATCTGCAGTGAAGCATATGCTTCAGAAGAGAGTATTGTACAGCTGCTCATTAGGGTTTCCTTCAAAAGCAGAATTAAATATAAAGCAGCTGTTTGGCTCACTAGATGCAGTTGTTTGGAATGAACAGTTCATCTGAAAACAAATCCTTTCCAAGTCCTTATCCAATATCCTGAATCAGACTTTTGAAATGTAAAAGACCATATTTACTATATAGAACACCATGGGTTCCTTTCAGCCTCCTTAAGGGTAGCATATCTAGTGTCTCTTTCTCAGACATTGTATGACTTATAGGCATAGTTGTTTATTTCTTTGTGAATAAGAGCTCATCCTAATTTTGTATTACTTGAAACAGGTGGGGTTTATAGACTACATTGTTCATCCTCTGTGGGAGACATGGGCAGATCTTGTTCACCCAGATGCCCAAGATATCTTAGATACACTGGAGGACAATCGAGAATGGTACCAGAGCACAATCCCTCAAAGTCCCTCTCCTGCACCTGATGACCAGGAAGAGGGTAGGCAGGGTCAAACTGAAAAATTCCAGTTTGAACTAACACTTGAGGAAGATGGTGAGTCAGACACCGAAAAGGACAGTGGAAGTCAAGTAGAAGAAGACACCAGCTGCAGTGACTCCAAGACTCTTTGCACCCATGATTCAGAATCCACTGAAATTCCTCTTGATGAGCAAGTAGAGGAAGAAGTAGAAGAGGAGGAGAACCAGACAGAACCTTGTGTGGTAGAAGACCATTCTCCTGACACGTAACAATGAAGAGTATCTTTCTCTTGCCTTCTCCCTTTCTTTTCCTCTTTCTCTCTATTTTTGGGGGGGGGGTTGTTTGGTTGTTGGGTTTTTTTTAATTAAGTAATGGTTTCCAAAGTGTATGTCTCATGTTACAACCATGGTCACAACTCACTATCATCTGCCAGGATGTTTGTCAGTCAAAACTGACCTTGATGAATCAGTTTGGCACTCAGGAATATTGTAACCAGAATTTTCATCTCCATGGCATCAGAAAGCAGGGGCGAGAACATCCATAAAATGCATTTTAATAAGCTCCCCATTTGGCAAATCTTATTAAATAATGCAAACATTTTCAGAGGAGTACCACCTGCCAAACGAATGCTGGTATGCTTTGATAGTTTTTGAATTAATTTTATTTCACAAGCAAAGCATTGGATAATGTTCATCATCAGAAGAAACAGACAGAAAATAAACTGAGGTTCCTACTGGAAAACAAATGCACATAAATGATGGGACACAACGTCAATCCATTACAAATAGGAAGACGAGCTGTGGAAATTGCATAATTTTCTCATTTCAAGTCTTCCTGATATGTGACTGAAAAAAGCGTGACCCAGTGGGTTGCACTAGCCTCTACATTTTGTATAATATGTAAAAGAGAGATCTTTTGTAGAGCTTACTTTTATTATTAAATGTACTGAGGTATTATATTTAAAGAAAAACACTTTCAGACTTCATCTGTCACTGGTTATTTTTTTTCCAAAGAGTAACTTGCAAGGTTTCAGTAGAAATCTGTGCTACACTGGATAATACTTCTAGGTTTTTTTCTTTTCCTTCTTTTTTTGCACCTTAGAATTTCATGGTAATATTGAGCTGTAAAAGCTCTATTATTTTATATATTGGTGAGTTCTGTGAATATCCATTATGTTACATAAAACTCTTTCAGTATGATGGCTTTTGTTTGTTTGTTTTCATCATAATTTCCCCAAACATATTAGAGGAACTTATGTTGTGCTTTTGTCCTCATAGTGGCCTGATCCTGCCAATTCTGTCTTACTACCAGAAGTGGTCCCAGTGAAACCAACTGGACCACTAAGATTAGAATTTGCAGTACTAGAGCTCATAAGAAAGGTAATGAATTGTCTTTTAATACAAAAACGGCTCTTCTGCTATATTAATAAAATTCGTCCCTCTGAAACATGGTTTCCAGACCATTTTTTCCTGGGAGCTATAGACTGCTAAATCAGAACAGACTAATACAATGTATGGAATATTTATTTTGGCAAAAAAAGCATTAGTGTAATATTTCCAGTTTTGACTCTTTTAATGACTTTTTGTGTCAGCTATCTAGTTAAACCATTTGCTAATCTGAGACATGTACAAGAATAAAAAAAAAATTAACATTATTTTTTCATGTTTTTGTTCCAAGAAGAGCCAGATCAGTCCTTTTTATGTTTTTAAGTAAATGAGCAATGAGAGTTGTAGTTTACTCCACATCATTATTTCAATCTCAGATCTTTTCATCCTTTATCCAACTTGTGCTGAGGGAATCCTGCTTTTCAGTTTGATTGGTACTGAAAGCTTCTGTAACTTGGAAAGTTAAAGGGAGGTAGGAGTTCATATCTGTCATTTTCCAGTCCTGTTGTTTGGTCACATGAAAGGACTTTTATCTATCTCCTCTGCTTTACCCTTCGTTAAAATTGTAGTTTTGAGCATAGAAGATGGGAAATAGTTGCCTAGAGAAGTTAGCAGGCTCTCACTCTGTAAAATTCTGGTAAAATGACAATATCAAGATGATTTCTTAACAAAAAAAAAAAAACCAGAAACATTTCCTGTTTGGATTAATTTTGTAGTAAATTTGCAAATATGAATACATGGGTTTTTTTAAGTGTCTGAGATCTAGAATAAAAACCTGTTTAAAAATGATTGGCTAATAAAACAGCTTTAAGAATGCATTTTGCATTCTTCTATATCCAGGTCATAGTTTTCTCTACCTTGAGCCCCCATGGGGCCTTAGCACCGAAGATGCTGAAGGAGGAAAGAAAATTAAGAGAACTCATGGTGGGGTTTTTTTCAATTTTTGACTCTTATTTTTTGTTCTTCATCATTTCTTCCTGAAATTGATCCATCTAAAAATCCTTTCAATCCCCAAGAGTGCCTGGAACCTTAATAATGGAAAAGCAATATAAAATCCAAAATAACCAATAGGGACCTGAAAAGGTTTTGTATCTGCACTAATTAAAAGTAAATGAAGAGAGTAACACTGTATTGTGAGATAGACACTCATACATGTGGACAATCAAATAATAGATAATTATATAATTTCTTAGAGCCAGGGATATAATGCAGTGTACAATCTTTTTTTTTTTTTCCCTCTTTTGCCAAAATGTGTTTTAGCATTGCACACTGTTTTAAAACAATACAATTTACAAGTGACTTTATGTGTTCTGAATATTTTTGCCATAAGAAAATGCAATGAGTTGGGTACTGAGTGGGGAAAAACAGAAAATTCACGTTGCTTATAACAGTACACTTTAGCTTGCAAGTTACTGTACTTGATAATGCTGTATTTGAATTCTTAAATTGTTTTGTCATTGTTAAATACAATAATGTAAGAATATAGATAGACCAAATAGCATTCAGAAGTTTAAAAAACTTGAATTAAATGGATTTTACAGAAACCTTTGACAGTTCTTTTCAAACGCATTATTTATTTTATTTGTGCCATGCATTTTTCTCACCAAATGACCTTACCTGTAATACAGTCTTGTTTGTCTCTGTTTACAACCATTTATTTATTGTAATGTACATACTGTAAATTATAAGTTCTTAATATAACATCATCCTTGTCAAGATGGTGTTGCTATATTTGGAAACTCTTGGTGAGAGAATGATTATTGTGTATACATATTCCTTGTACATTTTTTCTTCTGTAATATATTCTATGTCACCTTAGAGCTAGTTTAAGGAAGATTCAAAAAAAGTATAAAATATATACAGATATATCCATAAAAAAAGCTGCAGGTCTTTGGTCCCAGGGCTGTGCCTTAACTTTAAACAATATTTTATTCTGTTTTGTTGCATTTGAAATTAAGGTAGCTATGGGGCTAGGGCTGGGCATTTCTACCATATTTTTAGTTGCTAACTGATGGAGTTACTAGTACGAGCTAGTATGCATGATACTACAATGAGCTTTCATTCATGACCTTACTGGAAGTTCAAGCTTTTCCAGACTTCTGGCAATACAATTATATTGCCTCTTTGATTATCTATCTTTTTACAGGCTATCATCGGGGATTATTGCAGCCATTACTTGCTCCTAAAAAAAATTGATGCTGTATTTCAGTACTGAATTGTACTGAAACAGCTTTGGAAAGCATCTCTAATAAGCATTTGATTTTAATGTATATTGGAAAATGGAATAATTGGAATTAAAAGAGTATAACTCATGCACTTCTTTTACAATCATCTGTAATATCCCTAATTTATTTAGTAGCACAAATTATCACTGTATAAGCAGAATCCATAAAGTAGGACAAAAGACAACTTTAATCTTGGAAATACTTTCCAACACTAATATTAGTGTTATAAGCATCCAAAGCTCTTATTTTGTATAAATGTATCTAAGGCTTTGTACAAATGTGTATAGCATAATGTACTAGATCTACAGGAGAGTGGTAAACCTTTAGATGTTTTAACAACACTAGTATTATATTTGCAGGTTGGACTCTGAGTATCTCTTGCTGTTTGACTATCATGTTGCTCCAGACTACTTAGAGATGATAGCAATGAATTTGCCAGAGTGAGGTAAATAACCTCTCCTCCATTCCAGTGATGCCCAGCCCTTATAGCATGCGACTTCTTGGTGAAAGGAGAGATTCTTTTTCAAGGAAAACCAGCCTCCTTTTTGACACAAACTGTAGATTTTAGCAGCTCTGGCCCAAAGGAAATTGATTGCTTTTGTTTTAAACTGTATAAAAGGGATGCTATAATGATAGAAATACTGAAATATTTTTGTTATTGTTTTAATTTGATTTTTCCTTTGGGTATGTCTTGAGAGTGGCAACTTGTGTGAATATTGCACGTGACAATTCTTTCACTAGTTTCTTACCTCTCTTACAGCCTATGGGCTAGTACTGTACATCAGTACCTTCATATGAAATTTTTATATGCAGTGGAAATAAAAGCATGGGTTCATTCTGCCTAGTTACTGTATTTGATTTTCATTTGCAAGTTGTTTTGTTTTACATACATGCCATAGTTGTGACATTTTAAGACAAAATGTATTGCCAGAATATTACCATATTTTTGTCATCATACTATGTTTTGCATAGATAATACAAAATAAATGTGGGGGCAAATCAGAAAAGTCAATCAAACGTGGTATTTCATAAAGAAGTCTAAGAAAGGTGCTATACAATTATATAGAAAGGCATTCAACCTCAGTTTTCAGGAAATTTTACCATTGGCTTCAGTGGCAGAAGCAGCCTATCCTGAGAAGATAAAACTTCAGCTTTAAAGGAACTAGGAGACTACAGATTGCCTAGAGGAGCAATATGCTGGGATATCACAAAGAAAAAAGAAAGAGTACCATAGTTAAATATTGACCAGACGATCTTGGCTCTAAATGGATGATAAAAAGAAATTGTTTTTTAAAATACAATTCATAAATGACAGCTGTTGTCTTGAAGAAGAAATGTGGTCTTAATGCAGGTCCAGCTCTTGAAGTTACTTGCATGCACCTCTCCTTGATCAGAGTGGGAGTTTTGTTGTTGGGGGGGGTTGGTTGTTTGCTTAACTGAAAATACTTTCTGATTGAATACAAAAAAACCTATGTCCATTTTTTCCTTAAGTTTCTTAGATCCTTCTTTGGATTTGGGGTTAGTTTGCAAGGAGTACCAACCCTTAGGACTCCTTTTTAATCACACCTTGGTGGCAGAAGAGGCTGGTAAGTGCTATGCTGGGAAGATGAAGGATACTGCACTGAGCATGGCAGGGCAGATAAACCAGGTGATACCTGTCACTCTCGGCAAGCTCATCCTCGCACATTCCCAGTGGCCCTAATGGGAAAATGGTTTGCATACATTATGGCTATTATGAAGGGAAGAAGGAACCCCAAATTCTTATTAGCACTATTAAAACCTTTTCAGTAAGGAGCTTGGGAATCACAGTTGTGCACATGGTGAGCCTGAAGCTGGCAGGATTAGCCCACTGCTTCCTACATCCTCTGGCAGTACTTTCTCAGTCTCTCTGTGTGGCAATAATAATGCATCAGAATAGGCAAGTTTCAAAGCAAAACCAAAATGGATCCCCTGTTTAACTGCAGCCAGCTGCTGCTATAGGAGCTGAATGTATTTTTGAACTAATGACTCCTTTATTTCCTAGTGAGACAAATAGTCTGAATAGCTGCAGCTTCATTCGCTCAATCTCTCTGCTGCACTGAAAACAAAAGTCACATCTGCTAGCACACATAGTGTTTACTGGGATGACCAGCCCAATTTCTCTACCAGCTGTGAATAATTTTGCATAGTTTTTTTCAGAAAAAAAAAAAAGAAAGCAAAAGTTCAAAGATATTATAAAACCCTTTAGTTAGTTCAATTTAGTTTAGCCTGCAGGGTAAAGAAAATCTCCAGCTTCCTCCTGTCAAACTGGTTGAAAAATCTGCAAAAGTAATAAAGGGGGATAGGAAGTCCAAACAGAAATCTGAGTGATAAATTGGGAGCAAAACCTGGGCAGGGAGAAATATCTTCCAACTAAAATAATCTCATCCCATCAAAGGTGATCCCGTGGCTTGGATATAGACATAGGAGAACTGAGTTTGAGTTTGAGTCTATCTCAGTTCCCCAGGTACAAAGCAAATTTATTTTCTGTCTCACAAAGCAAATATTTTAAGGTCCTTGGAGTTACTGTGGCAGTAAGAACTATGTTCTTACTTAAAGGTCCATTTAAGATGGACTGCTGTGCTGATGGCAGCTGCAGAGAAATGTCCCTTACAAAGCTGTGCCTGTAAAAGGGCTAAAGAAATGCTTGAGAAGCAGTAAATGGAAGACTATTTAAACAACCTTTAGTGCTGCTAAGGATCTTATTGGAATCACAGTGTTCAGGTTTGGTAGTGATGCTTAGAGATGCAGTTTGAGGAGAAAAAAAAAAAAAGAAAAATTAATGTTTAACAACCTGGAATCTTGCTGTCTAGCAGGATTCAAGGAATATGACCTATTTATCTTACCCAAGAGAAGGTTAAGATATGGTTTGATCATATGGGGACAGAAATGTGATAGTCCCTCAGTCCATCCTTTTGTCTAGCATGCAAAGCCAGCTGCTGGCAAGGGAGCCAAATCACTGGAAGCTAACATGTGACAAATTCTGGCTGCAGGACGGAGCAGCTGCATCAGCTGGTTTCATTCACTCTTCATGCTTGCAGGTACTTCACTGGGGACCAGGATCTGGGGAAACATCACTGTTACAAGTGAGTGATGTGCTGTGCGTGCTGGGAGCCACACACACTGCTTAGTGCCACAGGTCCTTCCTTTAAGGGTATTTAATAATATGTGCAATTCACTTTGGTTTAGCTTTGCCTGAGAATGGGCTGGTTCTTTGTCGAAATGGAGGTGGGAGCGGGGGGTGAAGGAGAGGGAGGTGCTAAGAGATGGAAGGGCTTTTTCTATCACATGAATTTTCAAACAGTAAAGCAGCAGGGCTGTTTACTGCAAAACAGCAAAGCATTTTCTTTGCAGGCAAAAAGCTTTCCATCTCTATTTCTAATAACAGCCTCCAGTCTGAGCTGATATTCTCATTTAACCTTCTTCATTGTTCTGCTCCTGCTGGATTTAGGGGTGCTGGCAGTCATGTTCCTCCTAATGCCAGTGTGGGTCCTGGGCTTGTGAACTGTGTGGGGAGGGGAGATTGGACTGCAGCGCTCTGACCATTGCGCTGTGCTGTTCACAGCAGCAGTTATGTGTCACCCTGCGTTAGTGGCATGGCATTGGCTCTGTTTTCCTCAGCTGAACCAAGACAGCGGAGTGTAATTGCACATGTGCCTCCCCTCAATTTTTTTAATAAGCACAACCCTCATCAGTCAGGCTGCCAGTGGGATGAGGGCATCCAAAAGAGCCAGGCTGGTCTGCTTCTCTCTCTTACCCAAAAATATGTTTGGGATTGGGTTGCCTTCTCCCATCATCAAGTAGCTGAGTTTGACAGGACTGGTTCACTGTGTTGGTCAACACAACTGTGTCCAGCCGGAGGCGAAGACACCTCTGTTGCAAGAAGGGATGAGTACTCCTGCTTTCTGCTCATGTGATATGACTAAGCTGTGTGCATGGATATGTGTGTGCATTTTCATATGTGTGTCTTTCACTTCCACATACATCAAATAACTTTGCACTGGGATGGCCTCACCAGCTACTGGAGCTTGTGCTTCAAGTACCACTATTCTCCCATCCCTAAGGAACGCAGTTACATCTCTTATTTAGGAGCTACGAAGCCTTCTGCATTTAGTGCTTAGACACTCCCCACAACCAACAACTGGAAGATGGCCTGGCCCATTCCCCCCAGTTTCTCACTCTCCAGGTGACACCATGACAAAATCCCTGCAGGAGGGAGTACCGCGCCATCGGCACTGGAGGAAACACTCCCTGGCCAATGGGAGAAGAAAGTTTTGCAGTTTGTCCAGAAATGTGTCAGAGCACTGTGCTAGGCTGCATGATGATGCATGGCATGGAGTCATGGAATCATGGAATCATAGAATGGTTTGGGTTGGAAGGGACCTCAGAGATCTCATCTAGTTCCAACCCCCCCGCCACGGGCAGGGACATCCTCCACTAGACCAGGTTGTCCAAAGCCTCATCCAATCTGGTCTTAAACACTTCCAGGGAGGGGGCCTCCACAACCTCTCTGGGCAACCTGTTCCAGTGCCTCACCACCCTCACAGTAAAGAATTTCTTCCTAACACCTAATCTAAATCGACCCTCTTTTCGCTTAAACCCATTACCCCTTGTCCTGTCACTACACTCCCTGATAAACAGTCCCTCCCCATCTTTCCTGTAGGCCCCCTTCAGGTACTGGAAGGCTGCAATTAGATCTCCCTGGAGCCTTCTCTTCTCCAGGCTGAACAACCCCAACTCTCTCAGCCTGTCCTCACAGGAGAGGTGCTCCAGCCCTCTGATCAACTTCGTGGCCCTCCTCTGGACTCTCTCCAACAGCTCAATGTCTTCCTTGTACTGGGGCCCCCAGAGCTGGATGCAGTACTCCAGGTGGGGTCTCACAAGAGCAGAGTGGAAGGGCAGAATCACCTCCCTTGACTTGCTTGTCATGTTGGTTTTGATGCAGCCCAGGATATGGTTGGCTTTCTGGGCTGCAAGCACAGATTGCCGGCTCATGTTGAGCATGATGGCATCCTACCTCGCATGCTTTCAGGGGCTCCTTCTCAGTGTGAAATGAACATTCACCATAAGACAACCATGCATTTCTGCAAGTTGCAGAGCTTATGAAGTGGATTTTCTTCTGCTCTGGTGTTTTTTCTGAAGTTGTAAGCTCTTGGCTAAGCCTACCCCTGCAAGAGTAGATACATGTGTGGATTTTTCTCCTCTGTTTATTTTTCATGAAACTATTATGAATTTGGGCCCTTAAATGTGGTAAAATTTGGCTCACAGGTTCAAAAGTTAGAGCACAGCCATGTAGGCAGTTGTAGTTGGTACGCGGGCTGTGTTTCCTGGCGGCGGGGAGGATGGAGACTCCACTGCTTACAATTAGCAGCTGTCTCCTGGACCCCAGAGGAAAGAGCTGCTTTAATGGAGGCATCATTTCCTTGGCAAGTACTGTCCATTAAAGAAGTGGGACAGTTCCCGCTGCATCCCAAATACGAAATGAATGGCAGACGTCCTTCCCAAGGCCTCTCACTGCTAGGGTAGGGCTGGTGGGGCTGTCCCTCCTGGAGGGCTCTGCCTCCCACCTCCCAACACCAGATGACTGCAGGAAGGGGCTCTGTGCCATGTAGAGTAAGGAGAGGCACAGAGCAGTGAGTGCTACCCTCCAAGGTGTCCAGCTGCTGGTGCAATGGTACACTTCCATTTCATTAAACAAGTTAGTGTCTGTATGTAGAAGGAGCATGTTTAGGATACAGTAGGTGTCAGTTGGGGTTTTTTTTTTTTTTTTTTTTGCTAGTGTGGCTTTTCAGGAGAAGAGTATCTCTCTAACACCTCCAGTTTTGCTGAAGGTTACTCATTTAAGCTACCCTCAGGTGCAATTAGCTGATGAGATCTCATTGAAACCTATCAAAAATGGTCTGTCCAGGATTGACTTGAAGTTCAGTATGAAATCTTCAGATAAACACACAAGTGAGGAAAGGGAAGGGGGAAATGTTTCAAGGAAATCTAGAGAAAAACGGGGGAAAAAAGTATGAAAATGAGGTTCTTACCATCTACCCCAGGGTTTTGACACTTCTTTGCAGAGATGCAACATCCTGCTGTGTGCTCTGATTTCTGCAGCCCTCCAGTGCTGTAGGCACCTGGGCCTTTGTGTTGAAAAGCCATAGAGGGGCCGGAGGACAGAGAGGGAGAAATGGGAAGAAACTAAGGAACAAAGCCTCATTCAAGGCACGTCTCAACCACAGACGCTCTGCCACTCTTGAAACAATCAAATAGCTACAAATCTCAACCAAAAAAACCCCACTGTTATCTGAGGCTGTTATGTACTGGTGTTTCAGGCTGCACAGTTGCTTCCTCTGTTGCTCACACAGTGCTGCAACAGGCTTGCCTGGGCTCCGGCAGAGTAGTTGCTTGTTGCTAAATGCAGCCCATATGTCCGGATGCCAGCTGCTCTGAGGTCATTAGAGGGACAAGTCCCCTGGAAAACAGTCAGTGCCCTGAGGCTGAAATGCACTCCCAAAAGTCTCCCAGGTGGTGCTGGTAGCAGCCACAGCAGGAGGGAAACTTGCCATGCTCCTGCAGGTCACCCCAGAGGAGCATCGCTGCCCCTACTGCTCCATTGCTGAGGGCCAGCCAGATCTGTATGAAGCAGCCTGTACATTTAAAGGGTCTTTCAATCCTACTTCCCAAAACAGGAGTGGGGTACTATGCTGCTCGTGGATAACTGCGGGCTCTGATCCACAATGCTGATGGCACTACAAGGTCAGGGCAGACATGATGCTGGGCAGTGTCCCCAGAAGAACGAAAGTAGCTGTCCTGTGTGAGCTGTAAGACCCAGGCTATCACCTAATGCCCTCCTCCACAGTTGTCCCAAAAGAGGGATCATTTACCTAGGGCGCAGTACACCAATATACACACACAGAGCAGAGGTAATTTGTTTATTTCACGTCTGATCAGAGATGGGTGCTAGGTGGTAATTCCACAAAGCTAGCACCCCACACACAGAATCTACCACATATTTATCTTGTTACAGGATTAGAAAAACCCACCTAAATTTACATTAATTGGTTATTAATTACTGCATCATCTACTATTAGTCAAGCATCTTTAAATTAGCAGGCATGCGCCTTGAGGGTGTGTGTGGGGGTGGGGGGGTGTAACTTGCATAGTCCTTTAATTGGGTAGGTGGTGGCTGCAAACCCCCTCCAGCCACCTTTCCCTTCCCCTAGTTACTGGTGATTTTTGTTGACTTCAGGCCTCTCTGGCAATCACCCAGCTCTGGGCGCCTTCTGGGGCAGGATGTTTCCTCTTTATCAGTTTTTCAGCTCTCCTTCAAGGATACAAGCATGCTTTTAATCAGGTTTTCTGGCTCTTCTTCAAAGGTATAGTCGTCAGCAAAGCAAGGTAGTGCATTTAACCCTAAATTATAACAGTGTCTAAGCACCAACCCAAACACACTTCTGGCCCTGCAAAGTGGAACATTCTACTTTATGGATATCATTTCCCCCCCTTTGAGACTATGAGATCTCTTGGGTCTCATATGTCTCACTATTTCTTTTCATTATAACTACAATTGTCCTTCACAGATGGCTAATACTGAATATACTATTACAATGTTTACAATTTTAGCAGAGTTAAATTAATAACACTTTCTGAGGAGGTTCTATAGTTATCCCTGTGGAGAAAAAGATTCATTCTATACATAAACAGCAAACCAATAGGTAACTACATTATTAATCCTAAATACCAAAACAATCGGCTTTGTGGGCACTTTTAACCTCTACTTAGGCAAGTCCTGTTTCTCAGGTACAGTTCATCGAGGCTTAACTTCTCTGGTTGGTGTGGAGGTCCATTCATCTTCATCAGGCCTTGGTGCTCTTTTTACCCATGTATAATGAAATCCAGGAATTAATTCCCTCTACTTTGACTGCAGTATAAGTCCTCAATAGCACGGTATAGGGTCCATTCCAGTTCTCTTTTAGTGGTTCATCTTCCCAGGTCTGTATGTAAACAACATCTCCTGGTTGGAATGGGTGAACTGGTGTGTCCAAGGGAAGAGAAACCTTTTGATTTAGGTACCTGTGTAGTGAAGATAAAGTCTGCAGAAGAGAAATCAAATATTCTTTAATAGCAGCCTGACCTTTTATATGCATTTGGTCTCCCTTGACATTTAAAAGGTTTGTAGGATATGCTTTCCAATAGATGATTTCAAAGAAGGGGCTTACTCCTTCCTTGACCCTAGGGGTTATTTGGATTCGCAAAAGGGCTATGGGTAAGGCTTCTGTCCACTTAAGGTGTGCTTCCTGACAAAGTTTAGAAACTTGTCTTTTGAGAGTCTGATTCATTCTTTCTCCTTTCCCACTAGATCGAGGCCTCCAGGGGGTGTGTAGTTCCCACTTAATCTGCAAAAACTTGGAAATTTCCTGCACTATTTCTGCAATAAAATGAGGTCCATGATCAGAGGAGATCCCCTCTGGAATGCCAAATCTGGGTATAATTTCTTTTAACAAGATTTGAATTACCTCTCTAGCTTTGTTGGTACGACAAGGGAAAGCCTCTGGCCAACCAGAGGAGGTATCTACTAATACCAATAAATATTTATACTGGTTACCTCTAGGTAATTCTGAAAAGTCTATTTGCCAGTATTCCCCCAGGAGTTATTCCTTGTTTCACAAGTCCTCCCATAATCTTCTTCCCGATTTTTGGGTTATTAGCACAACGGATGGTACATTTCTTTACTACAGTATCTGCTATACTCTGCATTTTGGGCCCAAAAACATTTCTTCTAGGAGTTAATACCAGTGCATCTGCTCCTGTATGCGTTTCTTGGTGCAGTCTTTTAAGCACAGTTTCCATCTTTTTTTACAGGAATCAATAATTGTTTCAGTGACATCACCCACCAACCTTGATCATTTTTGGAGCAATCTAATTGCTCTGCCAACTGCTTTTCCTTTTCAGTGTATTTTGGTGGTAACAGTTCTAAACAAGATCCTGGAATTAAAGCTCCTTCTAAGGTGGACTCCCTCATGGCTGCTTCTTTAGCTAGCTGATCTGCTTTTCGATTTCCTTTTATAACTTCACTGTTTCCCTTTTGGTGAGCTTTACAATGCATTATTGCAGCCTCTTTTGGTTGAAGAACTGCTTGTAAGAGTTTCATAATTTCTGTCCCATATTTTATTGGATACCCTTGTGAGTTTAATAGTCCTCTCTCTCTTTCCAAATTGCCCCATGCACATGCACCACTCCAAAAAGCATATTTAGAATCAGTATATACTATATTGGCCCTTTTTCCATGACTCAGCTCTAAAGCTCAGGTCAGTGCTATCAATTCTGCCTTTTGAGCAGATGTATTACTAGGCAGTGCTCTGGTTTCTAATGTTTGGTTAGTTGTTACCACTGCGTATCCAGCTCTTCCAGCTTTTCCTTCCAACACATAACTGCTGCCGTCAGTGAAGAGCTCCACTTTGGCATCAGGTAGGGGTTCATCTGGTAGGTCTGGCCTGCTGGAATATACTTGTTCAATAGTGGTTACACCATCATGTTGCAGTTCATCAGACTCAGAGATTGGGAGTAAGGTGGCAGGATTCCAGGTGGAGGTCAAAGAAAGTATGACATCATCTTGTTCTAACAGCACAGCTTGATATTTAGCTAACCTACTCGGGGATATCCAGTGGTGTCCCTTATTTTCAAGGAGGGACGATACAGCATGAGGTACAAACACAGTAATTGGTTGGCCCAGGGTTAGTTTTCAAGATTCTTCAATTAGGGTTACAGTCGCTGCTACTGCTTGCAAGCAGGCGGGCCAGCCTTCACTGACCTCATCCAGTTGTTTGGAAAAGTATCCCACTGGTCTCTTCCAGCTTCCCGATTTCTGGGTCAGCACCCCCAGTGCCACTTGTTGTCTCTCGTGTACATATAACTGAAAGGGTTTTCTCCAGTTCGGGAGCCCTAGTGCAGGGGCTTCCATCAGTTTTCTCTTAATTTCATCAAAACTTTTACGACATTCCGGTGTCCATTCTAAAAACCCTTCAGTTCCTTTTACAGCAGCATACAATGGTTTGGCAATTAGTCCACAATTAGGAATCCGTAGCCGACACCACCCAGCCATTCCTAAAAATCCCCTTAATTGCTTCTTTGAAGTAGGTACAGCAATTCTGCAAATGCCCTCCTTTCTTTCAGCACTCAATTCTCTTTGTCCTTTCATAACTTCAAATCCCAGATATTGGGCCCTTTCTTTTCCTATCTGGGCTTTCTTCTTGGAGACTCAGTAGCCTGCTAAAGCTAGAAAATTCAGCAAGCTGATTGTGGCTTCCAAGCACTCTTCATTGGTATCGGAACCAATCAACAAGTCATCTACATACTGTAACAGTGTGATGGTATTATACTCACTGTGCCATTGTTCTGGTTCCTTCGCCAATGCATTACTGAACAAGGTGGGGCTATTTTTGAATCCTTGGGGAAGGACAGTCCAACAGAGTTGCATCTTCCGTCCTGTAGTTGGGTTTTCCCCATT